>NC_091389.1:5997391-6058986 GCF_038502225.1 Cherax quadricarinatus | reverse complement strand
GACTGAGAGTCGAAGATCAAAAATGAATTTTTATGAGAGAGAGCCACAAAATTTGGATTAACACAAGCCTGTCTCGGATGTTATTCCTGATTTAAATGGACTTGAACAGGTGATAAGCCAAGGCCCATGCCATGCTCTGCCCCAGGGTTAGACTCATGGAACTCTGTGTTCATTCCCCGGTCTGAAAGCCTGTATCAGAGCCGTATCCTATGGAGAGGAGCATGGACATGGGAAGTCGTCCCACAAGTTACTAAAAAGGAAACAACAGCTATAGCCCGACCTCACAAAGGGGCAGTAGCAACAGTAAAGAATCTGTTAGATCCAATAGCATAATAATCATCATATCATAGGAAATCCTGAAAGGGTGTCCTCAAGAAGCAAGATCTCAACCCATTGTTAGAAACCCATCAGTTGCGCCTGTGGGCAACATGGGTTTTACAGAACAGGTCTCTTCCCTGTCTGTTCTCAACTATTGAATTACTTCATGACAATGTCCTAAATGCTACTCAGAAGATAAAAGAATGCAGATGTAATAGTACAGACTTTGATTTCAAAAGTTTTCCGACAAGGTGCTGACCATGGCATAATAGGCGCCATAAAATGCGTAAGCTAAAGGAATGGTCAGGAAAGGAAGTCCGGTCGATGGACATCTATAATCCTCACTGTCAGAACCACAGCGAGTAGTCGTCCAACAGAGTAGTCCTGGGAGCACAGTACTCGCCCCATCCTTGTTCCCTCATCCTCATTCGATCCATATTAGGGTCAAGGATGTCAGCCACCAGCAACCGTGTCCTTCCTTTGGCAGATATGACACCCGTAATACTGCATGACAATGTCTTCCATTACCCGAACTGCAAGGCCCTCAGGCGGACATCAAGCCAAATCTTTCAGTGGGCTTGCAGAAAGCAATATTGAAGTTCAACGATGAGAATTTCAACTTACTGCAGATGTAGGTAAACATGATGGGGCCTTCAAATTGTTCAAGCCAGCGTGTCCATCTTCCTTCGGCCAGTCATGAGCGGAAATATCCAACGTCCAAGACATTCGGGTGATCATGTCGGAGAGTTCACCTTGCAAGGACCATAACTGTTGTATCCAATCGCATCTTCGCTAGGGGAAAAATGACAGGATGGATGACCGAGAACCTTCAAAATTGTAGGGAGGCCTGCCTCATGACCGACACCCTCTTAAGGTCATGTTCTTATCTAGGCTGGAATATTGCCTGACCACCAACTATGGCACCTCAAGCGCAGGTGAAGTGCCGCACCTAGAAAAATGCGAAGGCGATGTGGCCGCATAACGGAGATAAACACCTCACCGTTGCTCCAGGTAAACAGAGTGACTTTTTTATTTTAACCAGACGAGCACAGTTGCTTAATGTGTCATTTATCAAGCTAATTGCACTTGTTGGCGGGATTATATTTCTACCGTTACTTTGGTTTCCTTTGTTTATCTGGAGTTTACCTGGAGAGAGTTCCGGGGGTCAACGCCCCCGCGACCCGGTCTGTGACCAGGCCTCCTGGTGGATCAGAGCCTAATCAACCAGGCTGTTGCTGCCGTCTGCACGCAAACCAGCATACGAGCCACAGCCCGGCTGGTCAGGAACTGACTTTAGGTGCTTGTCCAGTGCCAGCTTGAAGACTGCCAGGGGTCTGTTGGTAATCCCCCTTATGTGTGCTGGGAGGCAGTTGAACAGTCTCGGGCCCCTGACACTTATTGTATGGTCTCTTAACGTGCTAGTGACACCCCTGCTTTTCATTGGGAGGATGTTCCATCGTCTGCCAAGTCTTTTGCTTTCGTAATGAGTGATTTTCGTGTGCAAGTTCGGTACTAGTCCCTCTAGGATTTTCCAGGTGTATATAATCATGTATCTCTCCCGCCTGCGTTCCAGGGAATACAGGTTTAGGAACCTCAAGCGCTCCCAGTAATTGAGGTGTTTTATCTCCGTTATGCACGCCATGAAGGTTCTCTGTACATTTTCTAGGTCAGCAATTTCACCTGCCTTGAAAGGTGCTGTTAGTGTGCAGCAATATTCCAGCCTAGATTGAACAAATGACCTGTAGAGTGTCATCATGGGCTTGGCCTCCCTAGTTTTGAAGGTTCTCATTATCCATCCTGTCATTTTTCTAGCAGATGCGATTGATACAATGTTATGGTCCTTGAAGGTGAGATCCTCCGACATGATCACTCCCAGGTCTTTGACGTTGGAGTTTCGCTCTATTTTGTGGCCAGAATTTGTTTTGTACTCTGATGAAGATTTAATTTCCTCGTGTTTCCCATATCTGAGTAATTGAAATTTTTCATCGTTGAACTTCATATTGTTTTCTGCAGCCCACTGAAAGATTCGGTTGATGTCCGCCTGGAGCCTTGCAGTGTCTGCAATGGAAGACACTGTCATGCAGATTCGGGTGTCATCTGCGAAGGAAGACACGGTGCTGTGGCTGACATCCTTGTCTATGTCGGATATGAGGATGAGGAACAAGATGGGAGCGAGTACTGTGCCTTGTGGAACAGAGCTTTTCACCGTAGCTGCCTCGGACTTTACTCTGTTGACGACTACTCTCTGTGTTCTGTTAGTGAGGAAATTATAGATCCATCGACCGACTTTTCCTGTTATTCCTTTAGCACGCATTTTGTGCGCTATTACGCCATGGTCACACTTGTCGAAGGCTTTTGCAAAGTATGTATATATTACATCTGCATTCTTTTTGTCTTCTAGTGCATTTAGGACCTTGTCGTAGTGATCCAATAGTTGAGACAGACAGGAGCGACCTGTTCTAAACCCATGTTGCCCTGGGTTGTGTAACTGATGGGTTTCTAGATGGGTGGTGATCTTGCTTCTTAGGACCCTTTCAAAGATTTTTATGATATGGGATGTTAGTGCTATTGGTCTGTAGTTCTATTCTGTTGCTTTACTGCCACCTTTGTGGAGTGGGGCTATGTCTGTTGTTTTTAGTAACTGTGGGACGACCCCCGTGTCCATGCTCCCTCTCCATAGGATGGAAAAGGCTCGTGATAGGGGCTTCTTGCAGTTCTTGATGAACACGGAGTTCCATGAGTCTGGTCCTGGGGCAGAGTGCATGGGCATGTCATTTATCGCCTGTTCGAAGTCATTTGGGTTGCCAGTGTCAGCATAAGAAGTCCTCTTGAAGTTGCCACAGAGATTGGAAATCATCTTGTCCGTATGTCTCAGGGGCTACATCTGTGCCCCTCATTTCTTTCCTCCAAGTCTGCTAGAGAGTTACTGCCTTCAGACTTTTCTTCTAGCAGAGACCAGTCTTATAATGTGCCTTGTACACTTCTAGAACTAGAGTCAACACTTTCTGCTTGCCAATTGCTGGCAGCTGAGCCTGAAGTTATTCATATACGTATGCTTCAGTATTACATACATCTTTATAATCCTATTTGGTCGCATGAAGTTCTTCCCCAGCCGTGAAAATATGTTATTGTTCTGCTTTTTCGTAAACCAGATGCTTCGGAACATGATAGCTCACACAATCGTCCCATTGCTCTTAGCAGTGCAGTTTGCAAGGTAATAGAATGTCTGGTATATAGACGTTTGATGTGGTATTTAAAAACACAATAGTCTCTCCACTAGTCAGTATGGATTTCGTAAGGGCCGCTCTAATATTGATCCCTTACTCCGCTTAATTACATATGTTTGTAATGCATTTTGATCTTGAAAAGACATGACACTATTTGGAGATAGAACATCTCTGAGGCAATCTGCCATTTTTTCTTAAAAACTTCTTATCTTAGAGACATTTCCGTGTTTGGGTTAATAATTTGCTTTCCCAGGACTTTGTCCAAACTGAGGGTGTCCCTCAGGGAGAGATTAGAGATTTTGCCACCGAAGTGGCTAGTTTATTGTGCACCCCATATCCATCCTGTGGACGGTAGTGCGAGAGCATATGGATACACAAAAGGCCTAGGAACTAGGCCCCAAAGGGTTAACAGGAATACATATGGATTTATATCTACATATCTATAGTTCACTTATCTGTTACAAGCAAATTTAGGAAATTTGCTTCTCAGGGAGGTGTCCTTAGCACCACTCTTTTTTTTATTCTCCTTGCTATAAATAATCTGGCATCTGTTCTATCTAATATTTGGTCATCACTATGTTAATAACTTCGCTATATGTAAATAAATGGTTCAGAGAACCGACAAGTTGATAAATTAGACACATGTGCAACACTTGACTATCTTTATTAAGGAAACGTTTTGCCACACAGTGGCTTCATCAGTCCATACAAAGGAGAACATTGAAGAACAGGAGGAGTTTGAGGTAATCAGCTGTATAGCCCTTGTGGCTTAGCGCTTCTTTTTGATTATAATAATAATTGAGGTAATCAGTCCCTCAGCCTTGAGTCGATGTGGTCAGTCCATCAATCTTGAAAAGAATACAGCATATGTGCGGAGCAGTGGCTTATATACTGTACGCAGGAGAGGTGCAGCAGTCGTTGGTGGCGTCACATTTGTCCAATGTGACTTACAGTAACCAGGACACAGACGATTGTTACTAAGGAAGAGGAACTTTTTGCCAACGAAGCTTCCTCAGATCCTGAGGATGACTGTTAATATCTTTTCAATCCCCAGCAGACCGGGTTTACATTTCATTTTTCCCTCAAGGGAGGTTCCTTGATGTTGGTGATGGGCTCTTGATCTGGAGAATTGGATCTGTGCTCCAGTTCCCTGAATTGAGCCTGAATGCCTCCCATCCCCCCACATGCACTGTATAATCCTACGGGTTTAACGCTACCCATAATTATAATAATAATAATCAAACATTTCATTCAGCATTACTGGCCAGTTTTACTGTTGAAGTGTGGAACACGGACTCTCTGCTGAGAGAGTTTTGATGGAGGATCAACGTCGTAACCCGTCAATTTTTGAGGTATCGAGTAAAGAAGTGAAGTTCTCCCTCTCTTTCAAGTAAGTAGAATTGCTATGTACTATTAGGAAACATAGGGAACAAAAATCTTGTGGATTTCTCTTGCACGCGCCACTGGCGTCCCTGAGTTGGTATCTCAGGATATTCTGTGTCAACAGTTTTAGCTAGATTAGCTGCACGTTAGGAGGCAGTTTGCGGAAAAATCCCAGTATGCTACGTAGTTGTATGTCATTGATGTTAGCTAGGCCTGTATACTTTGTACATGTACTAGTATGTTAGGTAAGACACATATGCAACAACCTGTCGGTATTTTATACCATTTTAATGTTCATGTACTAGTATAAATAGACAATATTATTAACCCAAGCTAGGAGCATCCTTCTCAGACAAGACTGGTAGCAGCAAGATTACTGGAGTTACAGCTCAGTGCCTCTCGAGTCATGGATTTCACCAAGAGGCTTCCCAAAGTACTGTGGATATTCGTGTTTTACCAGGCTCCGTTAGTAAGAATCTCCAGCATTTTCCTTTGTATTTAGTTTGCCAAGGATATTCAGGAAAATGTCAGAAATTTGAGCTTAGGGTTACGACGTGGGCACACACTCAATGACCATGTGAGTTAGATGTCAGTGTAACTACCCTTATGTACTAGTTCAGAAGCTCAGT
Organism: Cherax quadricarinatus; assembly: GCF_038502225.1. Lineage (NCBI taxonomy): Eukaryota > Metazoa > Arthropoda > Malacostraca > Decapoda > Parastacidae > Cherax > Cherax quadricarinatus. The sequence goes on along the minus strand of NC_091389.1, from coordinate 6,053,429 downwards.
GTCTCACTGCATAAATACTGATTAGGGAATACTCACTAAATTCAGGGACCCCTTAAAGTGCAGGCTGGGGTACTAATACCATCTGAACACTTGTAAGAATAAGTTTTTCACCGCACATGGTGTCTTGGAGAGGGAGAGAGAGAGGGAGAGAGAGAGAGAGAGAGAGAGAGAGAGAGAGAGAGAGAGAGAGAGAGAGAGAGAGAGAGAGAGAGAGAGAGAGAGAGGGGGGGAAGCTAGTCTACTAGGGTAGAATCAGGGGGGTTCTGCTTACTATAGTTTCCACAAGTGACTCCTCATTTGTGCATGCAGATAGGAACTTCCTGCAACTTCATTTTACACATGGAGATGTTCCCTTAAGGTCACTAGTGAGACTGAGAGTCTTGGGGTGTCTGAGTCAAGTAGCCAGAGTGTGTAACTCACAAGAGTGTGCAACTCACAAGAGTGTGTAACTCACAAGAGTGTGCAACTCACAAGGGGCCGGATAGCATGTTTTTAAAATATATGATAATTATATTACTAAATTTATATGTATCTGTACCTAAATAAACTTGCTTATGATAAACACCAAAAGCCTACAACACACTAGCTGAAGACTGAGGCACTTATGCAACATATGGGAATCTGTATTGAGGAAACGTTTAACCACACAGTAGCTTCATCAGTCCAAGCTGAGGAACTGATTACCTCAAACTCCTTTTCTTCTTACACCTTTCTGCTTTGTATTGGACTGATAAAGCCACTGTGTGGCGAAACGTTTCCTCAATAAAGATTCCCATATGTTGCATAAGTGTCTCAGTCTTCAACTTGTCGGTTTTTCAAGACATGTATCACAACACACTAGCTGAATAAACTTATTTACAACAGTGAACTTGAACTGTAGGTGACAGTAACAGCCTGGTTGAATAGGCCTTGATACACCAGGAGGCCTTGTCATGGACCGGGCAGCAGGGGCGCTGATCCCTGGAAAACCCTCTTTCTTTTCTATGTTGGGGTACCCAGAATACCCACCAGATAGAGGTTGGTAGTGTAGAGGTGTTTGCTCAGGGAGTAAGACACTTCACTCTGCCAGTGTTAAGTTCTCCTGGGCTCCACCTCATCTAAGTTCACAATTTAATGTTCCAGGGAAAACTTTTTTTTCTTTTTCATTGCCTGGAAATTTTTATTATTATTATAATTGTTTGGTCACCTGTTTGTGACTTCTTTCTTTGGGGGTACGAGAAGAGCAGAGTTTATGTACCACCACTACTAGCAGCCCTGGAGGCGCTGAAAATTTCTATCAGTGAAGTGTGAATTGCTCATTACTCTATAATTTGTTCATGATTGTAGCCAAAGTATAAACGTAAGTAACCATTCTACAGAATTCATTACCTTTGTAACTTGTGAGCTCATTACCTTTGTACCTAGTTCAGCTATCAAAACTTTGGGGGCCCAGTCCCTGGACCCATTACGTACCTCTGTAATCTGTAAATACCTTTGTAACTTGTCATGATTGTGACCAGACTTACCTGGAGTTCATTACCTTTGTAAATTGTGAGTTCATTACCTTTGTAAATTGTGAGTTCATTACCTTTGTAAATTGTGAGTTCATTACCTCTGTAACTTGCTCAGCTATCAAAACTTTGGAGTCCAGTCCCTGGACCAATTATGTACCTCTGTAATCTTTTGACTACCGCCCACAGGATGGGTATGTGGTGCATAATAAACATATTAAACTAACTGAAGCAGTTCGCATAATAACACCAGATATGCTGCATAGCGTCTGGATCGAAGTGGACTATCACATCGATGTTTGCCGAGCAACCAGAGGGGCGCACATTGAGTGCCTCTAATGCTACTCTGTACCACATAAAACTGAATGAAATCCTGCATCAGAAGCTACTAACTGTGAAAGATTATTACAAAAAGTTACATGTTATAACTGTTTGAAATCAGGGAATGTTTTCGTGAACACCTTGTATTATGTGTTACACTGAGAGTTAGTGCTCAATATATCGTTACACCGAGTGTTATTGCTCAATATATTGTGTTATACTGAGTGTTAGTGTTCAAAGCCTCAAATGTAGTGACCATCAACAACAACAATAAAACCTCAGTTGTTGTGACCCTCAACAATACCAGCAACAATAAAGCCTCAGTTGTGGTGACCCTTGACAACAACAACAACAAAAAAAGCCTCATTTGTGGTGACCCTTATCAACAACAACAATAAAGCCTAAGATCTGGTGACCCTTAACAACAACAACAACAATAAAGCCTCAGTTGTGGTGAACCTTAACAACAACAATAACAAAAAAAAACCTCAGTTGTGGTGACAACAACAATAAAGCCTCAGTTGTGGTGACCCTTAACAACTACAACAACAACAAACCTCAGTTGTGGTGACCCTTAACAACAACTACAACAACAACAAACCTCAGTTGTGGTGACCCTTAACAACAACAGTTTTAGTTTAATATGTTTATTATGCACCCCATACCCATCCTGTGGGCGGTAGTCAAAAGATTACAGAGTTACATAATGGGTCCAGGGACTGGGCCTCAAAGTTTTGATAGGTGAGCAAGTTACAGAGGTAATGAATTCACAATTTACAAAGGTAATGAACTCACAATTTACAAAGGTAATGAACTCCAGGTAGGTCTAGTCACAATCATGTATGTGTCACAATCATTGTATGTGTGTGTGTGTGTGTGTGTGTGTGTGTGTGTGTGAGAGAGAGACTCAGCAATCAACATTTGCACCAATAACTCACTACAGTTGTGACCGGGTGTGGAAGTGTGAATTGCTCATTACTCTAAAATTTGTTCATGATTGTAGCCATGTATAAACGTAAGTAACCATTCTTACAGTATTCATTACCTTTGTAACTTGTGAGTTCATTACCTTTGTAACTTGTGAGTTCATTACCTTTGTAACTTGTGAGTTCATTACCTTGTACCTAGTTCAGCCATCAAAACTTTGGAGCCCGGTCCCTGGACCCATTGTGTACCTCTGTAATCTGTAAATACCTTTGTAACTTGTTAACAACAACAACAACAACAACAAACCTCAGTTGTGGTGACCCTTAACAACAACAACAATAAAGCCTAAGATCTGGTGACCCTTAACAACACCACCACCAACAACAACATCAAATCACGTTTATAAAGTTTTTCTTAATTATTTCTTAATTATTGTGAATGTCTGAAGCTCTGGAGTAACTACCACTACAACATATATTTGTGAGGTAAGTAAACACTCTCTCATGTTCTTATTTATTACCATAATGTGATAAATAACCGGAAATAATGATAACAATGATGGTCACTTCATTACTAACACCACATGTTGACTAACTTTATGGAAGTTACACTCAAGTTCAGTTACCTGGAGTTTACCTGGAGAGAGTTCCGGGGGTCAACGCCCCCGCGGCCCGTTCTGTGACCAGGCGGCCTGGTGGATCAGCGCCTGATCAACCATGCTGTTGCTGCTGGCTGCACGCAAACCAACGTACGAGCCACAGCCCGGCTTATCAGGAACTGACTTTAGGTGCTTGTCCAGTGCCAGCTTGAAGACTGCCAGGGGTCTGTTGGTAATCCCCCTTATGTGTGCTGGGAGGCAGTTGAACAGTCTCGGGCCCCTGACACTGGGAGCGAGTACTGTACCTTGTGGAACACTGGGAGCCAGTACTGTACCTTGTGGAACACTGGGAGCCAGTACTGTACCTTGTGGAACACTGGGAGCCAGTACTGTGCCTTGTGGAACACTGGGAGACAGTACTGTACCTTGTGGAACACTGGGAGCCAGTACTGTACCTTGTGGAACACTGGGAGCCAGTACTGTACCTTGTGGAACACTGGGAGCCAGTACTGTACCTTGTGGAACACTGGGAGCCAGTACTGTGCCTTGTGGAACACTGGGAGACAGTACTGTACCTTGTGGAACACTGGGAGCCAGTACTGTACCTTGTGGAACACTTGGAGCCAGTACTGTACCTTGTGGAACACTGGGAGCCAGTACTGTACCTTGTGGAACACTGGGAGCCAGTACTGTACCTTGTGGAACACTGGGAGGCAGTACTGTGCCTTGTGGAACACTGGGAGCCAGTACTGTACCTTGTGGAACAATGGGAGCCAGTACTGTACCTTGTGGAACACTGGGAGCCAGTACTGTACCTTGTGGAACACTGGGAGCCAGTACTGTACCTTGTGGAACACTGGGAGGCAGTACTGTGCCTTGTGGAACACTGGGAGCCAGTACTGTACCTTGTGGAACACTTGGAGCCAGTACTGTACCTTGTGGAACACTGGGAGCCAGTACTGTACCTTGTGGAACACTGGGAGCCAGTACTGTACCTTGTGGAACACTGGGAGCCAGGACTGTACCTTGTGGAACACTGGGAGCCAGTACTGTACCTTTTGGAACACTGGGAGCCATTACTGTACCTTGTGGAACACTGGGAGCCAGTACTGTACCTTGTGCAACACTGGGAGCCAGTACTGTACCTTTTGGAACATTGGGAGCCACTACTGTACCTTGTGGAACACTGGGAGCCAGTACTGTACCTTGTGGAACACTGGGAGCCAGTACTGTACCTTGTGGAACACTGGGAGCCAGTACTGTGCCTTGCAGAACACTGGGAGCCACTACTGTACCTTGTGTAACACTGGGAGCCACTACTGTACCTTGTGGAACACTGGGAGCCAGTACTGTACCTTGTGGAACACTGGGAGCCAGTACTGTACCTTGTGGAACAATGGGAGCCAGTACTGTACCTTGTGGAACACTGGGAGCCAGTACTGTACCTTGTGGAACAATGGGAGCCAGTACTGTACCTTGTGGAACACTGGGAGCCAGTACTGTACCTTGTGGAACACTGAGAGCCAGTACTGTACCTTGTGGAACACTGGGAACCAGTACTGTACCTTGTGGAACACTGGGAGCCAGTACTGTACCTTGTGGAACACTGGGAGCCAGTACTGTACCTTGTGGAACACTGGGAGCCAGTACTGTACCTTGTGGAACACTGGGAGCCACTACTGTACCTTGTGGAACACTGGGAGCCAGTACTGTACCTTGTGGAACACTGGGAGCCAGTACTGTACCTTGTGGAACACTGGGAGCCAGTACTGTACCTTATGGAACACTGGGAGCCAGTACTGTACCTTGTGGAACACTGGGAGCCAGTACTGTACCTTGTGGAACACTGGGAGCCAGTACTGTACCTTGTGGAACACTGGGAGCCAGTACTGTACCTTGTGGAACACTGGGAGCCAGTACTGTACGTTGAGGAACACTGGGAGCCAGTACTGTACCTTGTGGAACACTGGGAGCCAGTACTGTACCTTGTGGAACACTGGGAGCCACTACTGTACCTTGTGGAACACTGGGAGCCAGTACTGTACCTTGTGGAACACTGGGAGCCACTACTGTACCTTGTGGAGCACTGGGAGCCAGTATTGTACCTTGTGGAACACTGGGACCCAGTACTGTACCTTGTGGAACACTGGGAGCCAGTACTGTACCTTGTGGAACACTGGGAGCCAGTACTGTACCTTGTGGAACACTGGGAGCCAGTACTGTACCTTGTGGAACACTGGGAGCCAGTACTGTACCTTGTGGAACAATGGGAGCCAGTGCTGTACCTTGTGGAACACTGGGAGCCAGTACTGTACCTTGTGGAACACTGGGAGCCAGTACTGTACCTTGTGGAACACTGGGAGCCAGTACTGTACCTTGTGGAACACTGGGAGCCAGTACTGTAACTTGTGGAACACTGGGAGCCAGTACTGTACCTTGTGGAACACTGGGAGCCAGTACTGTACCTTGTGGAACACTGGGAGCCAGTACTGTACCTTGTGGAACACTGGGAGCCAGTACTGTACCTTGTGGAACACTGGGAGCCAGTACTGTACCTTGTGGAACACTGGGAGCCAGTACTGTACCTTGTGGAACACTGGGAGCCAGTACTGTACCTTGTGGAACACTGGGTGCCAGTACTGTGCCTTGTGGAACACTGGGAGCCAGTACAGTACCTTGTGGAACACTGGGAGCCAGTACTGTACCTTGTGGAACACTGGGAGCTAGTACTGTACCTTGTGGAACACTGGGAGCCAGTACTGTACCTTGTGGAACACTGGGAGCCAGTACTGTACGTTGAGGAACACTGGGAGCCAGTACTGTACCTTGTGGAACACTGGGAGCCAGTACTGTACCTTGTGGAACACTGGGAGCCAGTACTGTACGTTGAGGAACACTGGGAGCCAGTACTGTGCCTTGTGGAACACTGGGAGCCAGTACTGTACCTTGTGGAACACTGGGAGCCAGTACTGTACCTTGTGGAACACTGGGAGCCAGTACTGTACGTTGAGGAACACTGGGAGCCAGTACTGTGCCTTGTGGAACACTGGGAGCCAGTACTGTACCTTGTGGAACACTGGGAGCCAGTACTGTGCCTTGTGGAACACTGGGAGCCAGTACTGTACCTTGTGGAACACTGGGAGCCAGTACTGTGCCTTGTGGAACACTGGGAGCCAGTACTGTACCTTGTGGAACACTGGGAGCCAGTACTGTGCCTTGTGGAACACTGGGAGCCAGTACTGTACCTTGTGGAACACTGGGAGCCAGTACTGTGCCTTGTGGAACACTGGGAGCCAGTACTGTACCTTGTGGAACACTGGGAGCCAGTAATGTACCTTGTGGAACAGAGCTTTTCACCGTAGCTGCCTCGGACTTTACTCTGTTGACTACACATAAGTTCAGTTACTCTTAAGTTCAGTTAGACTTAAGTTCAGTTACTCTTAAGTTCAGTTAGACTTAAGTTCAGTTACTCTTAAGTTCAGTTAGACTTAAGTTCAGTTACTCTTAAGTTCAGTTAGACTTAAGTTCAGTGGCCTGGTAGACAAAGCTTCACACACTGAGGGTCCGGTTTGATTCATAAGAAAGAAGGAACTCTGCAGGAGACCTACTGGCCAGGCATGTGTAAGTCACCTCTCAGCCATTGACCTAAGCTAGTCAGGTCCAGGTCACATTCACTTGAAAAGGAAAATGTTTATTTCCTTGCAAAGCTAGTTTATTGTGCACCCCATATCCATCCTGTGGACGGTAGCACAAGAACATATCCATCCTGTGGACGGTAGCACAAGAACATATCCATCCTGTGGACGGTAGCACAAGAGTACATCCATCCTGTGGACGGTAGCACAAGAACATATCCATCCTGTGGACGGTAGCACAAGAACATATCCATCCTGTGGACGGTAGCACAAGAACATATCCATCCTGTGGACGGTAGCACAAGAGTACATCCATCCTGTGGACGGTAGCACAAGAACATATCCATCCTGTGGACGGTAGCACAAGAACATATCCATCCTGTGGACGGTAGCACAAGAGTACATCCATCCTGTGGACGGTAGCACAAGAGTACATCCATCCTGTGGACGGTAGCACAAGAGTACATCCATCCTGTGGACGGTAGCACAAGAGTACATCCATCCTGTGGACGGTAGCACAAGAACATATCCATCCTGTGGATGGTAGCACAAGAACATATCCATCCTGTGGACGGTAGCACAAGAACATATCCATCCTGTGGACGGTAGCACAAGAACATATCCATCCTGTGGACGGTAGCACAAGAACATATCAATCCTGTGGACGGTAGCACAAGAACATATCCATCCTGTGGACGGTAGCACAAGAACATATCCATCCTGTGGATGGTAGCACAAGAACATATCCATCCTGTGGACGGTAGCACAAGAACATATCCATCCTGTGGACGGTAGCACAAGAACATATCCATCCTGTGGACGGTAGCACAAGAACATATCCATCCTGTGGACGGTAGCACAAGAACATATCCATCCTGTGGACGGTAGCACAAGAACATATCAATCCTGTGGACGGTAGCACAAGAACATATCAATCCTGTGGACGGTAGCACAAGAACATATCCATCCTGTGGACGGTAGCACAAGAACATATCCATCCTGTGGATGGTAGCACAAGAACATATCCATCCTGTGGACGGTAGCACAAGAACATATCAATCCTGTGGACAGTAGCACAAGAACATATCCATCCTGTGGACGGTAGCACAAGAACATATCCATCCTGTGGACGGTAGCACAAGAGTACATCCATCCTGTGGACGGTAGCACAAGAACATATCCATCCTGTGGACGGTAGCATAAGAACATATCCATCCTGTGGACGGTAGCATAAGAACATATCCATCCTGTGGACGGTAGCACAAGAACATATCCATCCTGTGGACGGTAGCACAAGAGTACATCCATCCTGTGGACGGTAGCACAAGAACATATCCATCCTGTGGACGGTAGCATAAGAACATATCCATCCTGTGGACGGTAGCACAGGAGCATATCCATCCTGTGGACGGTAGCACAAGAACATATCCATCCTGTGGACGGTAGCACAAGAACATATCCATCCTGTGGACGGTAGCACAAGAACATATCCATCCTGTGGACGGTAGCACAAGAACATATCCATCCTGTGGACGGCAGAACAAGAGCATATCCATCCTGTGGACGGTTGCAGAAGAGCATATCCATCCTGTGGACGGTAACACAAGAGCATATCCATCCTGTGGACGGTAGAACAAGAGCATATCCGTCCTGTGGACGGTAGCAGAAGAGCATATCCATCCTGTGGATGGTAGCACAAGAGCATATCCATCCTGTGGACGGTAGCGCAAGAGCATATCCATCCTGTGGACGGTAGCACAAGAATATATCCATCCTGTGGACGGTAGAACAAGAGCATATCCATCCTGTGGACGGTAGCAGAAGAGCATATCCATCCTGTGGATGGTAGCACAAGAGCATATCCATCCTGTGGATGGTAGCACAAGAGCATATCCATCCTGTGGACGGTAGCACAAGAACATATCCATCCTGTGGATGGTAGCGCAAGAGCATATCCATCCTGTGGACCGTAGTGCAAGAGCATATCCATCCTGTGGACGGTAGCACAAGAGTATATCCATCCTGTGGACGGTAGCGCGAGAGCATGTGGATACACAAAAGGCCTAGGAACTAGGCCCCAAAGGGTTAACAGGAATACATATGGATTTATATCTACATATCTATAGTTCACTTATCTGTTACAAGCAAATTTAGGAAATTTACTTAGTATATCTGGTATCTTATTTTCATTAATAAGATATCTTGACAAGTCACATAGGTTATTATACTGTCTGTCTCTGTATTCCTCAATAAGTGGACAATTAAGCACATAGTGTTCAAGACAGTGACCATATGCCTGACCACATAATTTACATTTAGTTTGATCATCATCTGTGTGTCTCCCAAACTGCCAGAAGTACTTGTAACCAAGACTAAGTCTGGCCACTACAACATCAGTCAGTACTTGTAACCAAGACTAAGCCTGGCCACTACAACATCAGTCAGTACTTGTAACCAAGACTAAGCCTGGCCACTACAACATCAGTCAGTACTTGTAACCAAGACTAAGTCTGGCCACTACAACATCAGTCAGTACTTGTAACCAAGACTAAGCCTGGCCACTACAACATCAGTCAGTACTTGTAACAAGACTAAGCCTAGCCACTACAACATCAGTCAGTACTTGTAACCAAGACTAAGCCTGGCCACTACAACATCAGTCAGTACTTGTAACCAAGACTAAGCCTGGCCACTACAACATCAGTCAGTACTTGTAACAAAGACTAAGTCTGGCCACTACAACATCAGTCAGTACTTGTAACCAAGACTAAGCCTGGCCACTACAACATCAGTCAGTACTTGTAACCAAGACTAAGTCTGGCTACTACAACATCAGTCAGTACTTGTAACCAAGACTAAGCCTGGCCACTACAACATCAGTCAGTACTTGTAACCAAGACTAAGCCTGGCTGGCCACTACAACATCAGTCAGTACTTGTAACCAAGACTAAGCCTGGCCACTACAACATCAGTCAGTACTTGTAACCAAGCCTAAGTCTGGCCACTTTAACATCAGTCAGTACTTGTAACAAAGACTAAGTCTGGCCACTACAACATCAGTCAGTTCTTGTAACCAAGACTAAGCCTGGCCACTACAACATCAGTCAGTACTTGTAACCAAGCCTAAGTCTGGCCACTACAACATCATTCAGTACTTGTAACAAGATTAAGCCTGGCTACTACAACATCAGTCAGTACTTGTAACCAAGACTAAGCCTGGCCACTACAACATCAGTCAGTACTTGTAACCAAGACTAAGCCTGGCCACTACAACATCAGTCAGTGCTTGTAACCAAGACTAAGCCTTGCCACTACAACATCAGTCAGTACTTGTAACAAGACTAAGCCTGGCCACTACTACATCAGTCAGTACTTGTAACCAAGACTAAGCCTGGCCACTCAACATCAGTCAGTACTTGTAACCAAGACTAAGTCTGGCCACTACAACATCAGTCAGTGCTTGTAACCAAGACTAAGTCTGGCCACTACAACATCAGTCAGTGCTTGTAACCAAGACTAAGTCTGGCCACTACAACATCAGTCAGTGCTTGTAACCAAGACTAAGCCTGGCCACTACAACATCAGTCAGTACTTGTAACCAAGACTAAGCCTGGCCACTACAACATCAGTCAGTACTTGTAACAAGACTAAGCCTGGCCACTACAACATCAGTCAGTACTTGTAACAAGACTAAGCCTGGCCACTACATCAGTCATTACTGGTAACCAAGACTAAGCCTGGCCACTACAACATCAGTCAGTACTTGTAACAAGACTAAGCCTGGCCACTACTACATCATCAGTACTTGTAACCAAGACTAAGCCTGGCCACTACAACATCAGTCAGTACTTGTAACCAAGACTAAGCCTTACTACTACAACATCAGTCCGTACTTGTAACCAAGACTAAGCCTGGCCACTACAACATCAGTCAGTACAGTGGACCCCCGCATAACGATGGCATCACATAGCGATTATTTCGCATACCGCTTACTTTAATCGCAAAAATTTTGCCTCACATACCGCTTAAAAACCCGCTTACCGATTTTCCTCCGAGACGCGGCCTGAACCACGCTCACATGTTCCGCCGGTGGCATTGTTTACCAGCCAGCCTCCGCGGTAACATCCAAGCATACAATCGGAATATTTCGTATTATTACAGTGTTTTCGGTGCTTTTTCTGGAAAATAAGTGACCATGGGCCCCAAGAAAGCTTCTAGTGCCAACCCTACAGCAATAAGGGTGAGAATTACAATAGAGATGAAGAAAAAGATCATTGATAAGTATCGCTACTATTGGTGGTACAGCTGCTGCTGCTGCTGCACTGTCAGCTGCTGCTGCTGCTGTAGCACCGTTGTTGGTGTGGCTTATTGAGAATACCAAGAAACAATTAACCCCAGAGGATTTGCCACCCAGGATAACCCAAAAAAGTCAGTGTCATCGAAGACTGTCTAACTTATTTCCATTGGGGTCCTTAATCTTGTCTCCCAGGATGCAACCCACACAAGTCGACTAACACCCAGGTGAACAGGGAAAAATGCCTGGAACTAGTGCTCATATTGGTGAATTTAAAGCCAGCAAAGGTTGGTTTGAGAGATTTAAGAATCGTAGTGGCATACACAGTGTGATAAGGCCTGTTCTGGAAGAAAATGCCAAACAGGACCTACAGTACTCAGGAGGAAAAGGCATTCCCAGGACACAGTGTCTCATCAGTCATTGCTGCATCTTCAATAAAGGTAAGTGTCATTTATTCTTCATTTAGTAGACTAGTACATGCACAATATATACTGTGCATGTACTACTCTACTATTGTGCATGTATCCTTCTCTTTGTGTGTGGGAAAATGTATATTTCATGTGGTAAAATTTTTTTTTTTCATACTTTTGGGTGTCTTGCACGGATTAATTTGATTTCCATTATTTCTTATGGGGAAAATTCATTCACATAGCGATTATTTCGCATAACAATTACCCCTCTTGCACGGATTAAAATCGTTAACCGGGGGTCCACTGTACTTGTAACGAAGACTAAGCCCGGCCACTGCAACATCAGTCAGTACTTGTAACCAAGACTAAGCCTGGCCATTACAACATCAGTCAGTACTTGTAAACAAGCCTAAGCCTGGCCACTACAACATCAGTCAGTACTTGTAACCAAGACTAAGCCTGGCCACTACAACATCAGTCAGTACTTGTAACCAAGAATAAGCCTGGCCACTACAACATCAGTCAGTACTTGTAACCAAGAATAAGCCTGGCCACTACAACATCAGTCAGTACTTGTAACCAAGACTAAGCCTGGCCACTACAACATCAGTGTTCACATTGCAAGTTGCTCCATGTACATACTTATCTGTGTTCATGTTATCATAGTGGGTTATAGATCTACTCAGGCTTCTTATTGCATTCCTATAACAATCATTTTCATTATTTACTTCTCTCCTAATATTATTCCTAATGCTAGACACAGTTATACCAAAGTTATATTCTACATTCTCCTTCTGGGTACTCTTCTTGGCTAACATATCAACTTTATCATGAAGGAGTAATCCAATGTGTGATGGGATCCATAGCAATTGTTCATTAATTCCTTTGTCCCGGATTTTTGAGTATCTATACCTGGCTTCTCTAATGAGCATGTTGTTGGAGTCATTATATGAGTCAAGAGCCTTCAATGATGACATAGGTTAGCTTTAGCGCCATTAGGATTGCAAACAATTCAGTTTGCAGTGTAGACGCCCAGTTGTTAATTCTTATGCCTAACTCAACAAATTTATTATCGTTCTTAACTAGGGAGGTGGCAACAAGAGCAGATGCAGCCCTGCCAGAAGACTCCTGTTTAGATCCATCAGTGTATATAACTTGTGATAACTTATTACTACCAGCTAGGTGAGAAATTTCTTCTTTAGCAGTTGCTCTAACAAGAGATTTAAGGAAGGGATTACAGTGGACCCCCGCCTAACGATTACCTCCGAATGTGACCAATTATGTAAGTGTATTTATGTAAGTGCGTTTGTACGTGTATGTTTGGGGGTCTGAAATGGACTAATCTACTTCACAATATTTCTTAAGGGAACAAATTCGGTCAGTACTGGCACCTGAACATACTTCTGGAGTGAAAAAATATCGTTAACCGGGGGTCCACTGTACTAGCAATGAGCTTCTTGGGAGGGACTTGTAGGTATGTGATATTAAATGAACACATCTTCCATGGAGGGGTGAAATGCTCTTGTTGCCTACAGTGATACAGTTCATGCAGGTTATAAAACTTAATGCAATTGCACGTTTTCACAATCCATTTAGATCTGTGTGTATTTACCTCTGTATGATTAGATTAGATTTTGTTGGGATTTTTAACCTCGGAGGGTTAGCCAGCCAGGATAACCCAAGAAAGTCTTATTTCCATTGTGGTCCTCAATCTTGTCCCCCAGGATGCCACCCACACCAGTCCACTAACACCTAGGATGTGACCCACACCAGTCCACTAACACCCAGGATGCCACACTCACCAGTCCACTAACACCCAGGATGTGACCCACACCAGTCCACTAACACCCAGGATGCCACACTCACCAGTCCACTAACACCCAGGATGTGACCCACACCAGTCCACTAACACCCAGGATGTGACCCACACCAGTCCACTAACACCCAGGATGTGACCCATACCGGTCGAGATTATGTAGAAAGGGGTGATAATAAACTATGCACGATTGTGGTAACTACTGACATGGTCCTCAGACAAATAGAGAAACTAAAACCAAACAAATCCCCAGGCCCTGCTGAACTGTTTGCAAGGGTGTTAAAGGAATGTAAAGAGGAACTTAGCATACCTTTGGCTAATCTTTTTAACATATCACTACAAACTGGCATAGTGCCTGATAAGTGGAAAATGGCAAATGTAATACCTATTTACAAGGCAGATGACAGGTCCTTAGCTTCGAACTATAGACCAATAAGCCTTACCTCCATAGTGGGAAAATTTATGGAATCAATAATTGCCGAAGCAATTCGTAGCTGTCTTGATAGACATAAATTGATTAATGAATCTCAACACGGTTTTACAAAGGGGCGTTCCTGTCTTACGAATTTACTAACTTTTTTCACTAAGGTGTTTGAGGAGGTAGATCATGGTAATGAATATGATATTGTGTATATGGACTTCAGTAAGGCTTTCGATAGAGTTCCACATCAGAGGCTATTGAGGAAACTTAGGGCACATGGAATAGGAGGAGAAATTTTTTCCTGGGTGGAGGCATGGCTGACAAATAGACAGAAGAGAGTTTGCATAAATGGGGAGAAGTCAGAGTGGGGGCACGTCACAAGCGGTGTTCCACAGGGGTCAGTGTTGGGCCCGTTATTGTTCACAATTTACATAAACGACATGGATGAGGGAATAAATAGTGACATAAGCAAATTTGCTGATGACACCAAAATAGGCCATCCAATTCATTGTAATTAGGACACTAGAGATGATTTGAATAGACTGATGCAATGGTCGGAGAAGTGGCAGATGCATTTTAATATATAGACAAATGCAAGGTTCTAAATGTTGGACAGGAAAATAACCATGCCACATATAAACTAAATAATGTAGATCTTAATACTACTGATTCTAAAAAGGATTTAGGAGTTCTGGTTAGCAGTAATCTAAAACCAAGACAACAGTGCATTAGTGTTCACAATAAAACTAACAGAATTCTTGGCTTCATATCTAGAAGTATAAATAATAGAAGTCTTCAGGTTGTTCTTCAACTCTATATATCCTTGGTTAGGCCTCATTTAGATTATACTGCTCAGTTCTGGTCACCGTATTACAGAATGGTTATAAATGCACTGGAAAACATACAGAGGAGGATGACAAATTGATCCCATGTATCAGAAATCTTCCCTATGAGGATAGACTGAGGGCCCTGAATCTGCACTCTCTCGAGGGGCGCAGAATTAGGGGGGATATGATTGAGGTGTATAAATTGAAAACAGGAATAAATAAAGGGGATGTAAATGGTGTGCTGAAAATTTCCAGCCATGACAGGACTCGCGGCAATGGTTTCAAGTTGGAAAATTTCAGATTCAGGAAGGATATAGGAGAGCATTGGTTTGGTAATAGAGTTGTGGATGAGTGGAACAAACTCCCGAGCACAGTTATAGAGGCTAAAACGTTGTGTAGTTTTAAAAATAGGTTAGATAAATACATGAGTGGATGTGGGTGGGTGTGAGTTGGACCTGACTAGCTTGTGCTACTAGGTCTGATGCCATACTCCTTCCTTATGTGGAAGTGACCTGTCTAGGTGGGTCATTGGGCTAATTCAGAGGGGTGACATGGACCTGTTTCACATGGTCAGTAGGCCTGTTGCAGTGTTCCTTCTTTCTTATGTTCTTAACATCCAGGATGTGACCCACACCAGTCCACTAACACCCAGGATGTGACCCACACCAGTCCACTAACACCCAGGATGTGACCCACACCAGTCCACTCACACCCAGGATGCCACTCACACCAGTCGACTAACACCCTGGTACCTACTTGCTGCTAGGTAAACAGGACAACAGGTGCAAGGAAACATGTTGGAATGTTTCCAATCTGCCGGGAATCGTACCCGGGCCCTCCATGTGTGAAGCGAGAGCTCTATCCACCAGGCCATCGGGGCACCAGTGGCCTTTTGGCTACTAGCAAAGTCACTAGCATGCCTAGGCATTTTGGGCAGATTAATACTAGTTCTTACTGAGTATATTGACACAGGTTATGGAGCATCAAACCTATTAGCACAAGCTAGTCAGGTCCAACTCACACCCACCCACGCCCACTCATGTATTTACCTAACCTATTTTTAAAACTACACAACGTCTTAGCTTCTATGACGGTACTCGGGAGTTTGTTACAAAACTCATTCTCTCTCTTTCTCATTTATTCATTTAATCTCGTTCACTCACCTCTCACCCTACATTAAGACTTCAAATATTTTTAAGGTAAGTAATGAATGTACTGTATATGCATTTTATCACTCTTGTGTGCTTTAAATGCTTTGCCAGAACAAACTAAAGGACCGCTGTCTGCAAATCAGTTTAAGGCCCAAATAAGAAATCGCCTCATCACCCAAAATTAACCAGACAAACCATACCTAACCACTACCAGTTTCTCAAAAGCTTCTCATATTGTAATAATGTTGGTAGAATTACCGACAATATGTAAAGTAAAAGGACACAAGTGCAACTAATGTGACATTTTATTGTGGCAACGCTTCACTCTCCAGGAGCTTTGTCAAGCCGACAAAGTTCCTGGAGAGCGAAACGTTGCCACAATAAAATGTCACATTAGTTGCACTTGTGTCCTTTTACTTTACATACTCATATTGTGCTGATGAATGCTCAACCACTTTGAAATTACGATGTCTGTTCTTTTCACTATTTTAAATACATACAGTGGAACCTCAAATATCGAACTTTCTTCGTTCCAGATTTCGAGTGCCGTTACCGAACGAATTTATTCCCATCAGGAATAATATAAATTAGATTAGTTCATTTCAGACCCTCAAAAATACACTTATAAAAGTACTTACAAAAATACGCTTACATAATTGGTTGAGTTGAGAGCAGTTCAATATTTGAGGTTTCACTGTAGTAGTAGATTGTAATACAGTACATCATAATGTAAATTGTTCCATTGTAATACCAAATTTCATTGTTTTAAACAGTACTAAGCTGTAATACATCATATTGTAAATTGTTTTAAATTGTTCCATTGTAATACTGTAATCTTTATTAACTAATTCATTAGTGTAAAAAGTCTGTACTAGACTAATCAAAACCATGTAGCATCACCTGGTATAATACTCAGTTCTCATGTACTCACTCTAACTCATGTAATGACCATATAAACTATGTACAGTGGACCCCCGCATAACGATGGCATCACATAGCGATTAATCCGCATACCGCTTGTTTTAATCGCAAAAATTTTGCCTCACATACCGCTTAAAAACCCGCTCACCGATTTTCGTCCGAGACGCGTCCAATGTGCGGCCTGAGCCACGCTCACATGTTCCGCCAGTGGCATTGTTTACCAGCCAGCCTCCGCTGTAACATCCAAGCATACAATCGGAATATTTCGTATTATTACAGTGTTTTCGGTGCTTTTTCTGGAAAATAAGTGACCATGGGCCCCAAGAAAGCTTCTAGTGCCAACCCTACAGCAATAAGGGTGAGAATTACAATAGAGATGAAGAAAAAGATCATTGATAAGTATGAAAGTGGAGTGCGTGTCTCCGAGCTGGCCAGGTTGTATAATAAACCCCAATCAACCATCGCTACTATTGGTGGTACAGCTGCTGCTGCTGTTGCACTGTCAGCTGCTGCTGCTGCTGCACTGTCAGCTGCTGCTGCTGCTGTAGCATCGTCTGCTGCTGCTGTAACATCGTCTGTTGCTGCTGTAGCATCGTCTGTTGCTGCTGTAGCATCGTCTGCTGCTGCTGTAGCATCGTCTGCTGCTGCTGTAGCATCGTCTGTTGCTGCTGTACCACCGTCAGCTGCTGCTGCTGCTGTAGCATCGTCTGCTGCTGCTGTAGCATCGTCTGCTGCTGCTGTAGCATCTTCTGTTGCTGCTGTACCACTGTCAGCTGCTGCTGCTGCTGCTGTAGCACCGTTGTTGGTGTGGCTTATTGAGAATACCAAGAAACAATTAACCCCAGAGGATTTGCCACCCAGGATAACCCAAAAAAGTCAGTGTCATCGAAGACTGTCTAACTTATTTCCATTGGGGTCCTTAATCTTGTCTCCCAGGATGCAACCCACACAAGTTGACTAACACCCAGGTGAACAGGGAAAAATGAATGGAACTAGTGCTCATATTGGTGAATTTAAAGCCAACAAAGGTTGGTTTGAGAGATTTAAGAATCGTAGTGGCATACACAGTGTGATAAGGCCTGTTATGGAAGAAAATGCCAAACAGGACCTACATTACTCAGGAGGAAAAGGCACTCCCAGGACACAGTGTCTCATCAGTCATTGCTGCATCTTCAATAAAGGTAAGTGTCATTTATTCTTCATTTAGTAGACTAGTACATGCACAATATATACTGTGCATGTACTACTCTACTATTGTGCATGTATCCTTCTCTTTGTGTGTGGGAAAATGTATATTTCATGTGGTAAAAATTTTTTTTTCATACTTTTGGGTGTCTTGCACGGATTAATTTGATTTCCATTATTTCTTATGGGGAAAATTCATTCGCATAGCGATTATTTCGCATAACAATTACCCCTCTTGCACGGATTAAAATCGTTATGCGGGGGTCCACTGTATTATTGCCTCACTATTCATAAGTTAATCTTTAAGTTTGGCCGAAATGCTCAGCATACAGAGAGGCTTTTGGCATGTACACCCAACTATTATATTCCTCTGTACAACCATGTAATTTGTCTAAATAAAAAATCTAATCTAATCTAATCCAATCTAGTATATAATGTGTGGGTGGGATGGCCAGATGGGGTTACGATACCTACCGCACTTCGATACCTACCTACCCTACTATTCACCTTGCACCTTATATTAAGACCATTAAGACTACTAATATTTTAAGGTAAGTAATGAGTGTACACTAAATACATTTTATCACTCTAGGGCTCTTTAAAAGTATCTTACGTGTGGGGTGGGGTGGCCTGGCTGGCTGCCGTACCTAACTTCTTACAATAAACACTACTCACTTCTCACCCTACATTAAGACTACAAATATTTTGAGGTAAATAATGAGTGTACTGTGTGTTTATTTTACTAACTTAATATATGTTATTGTAAACTTATTATCTGACATTTATAAGTGGAAACAAATGACGTTCTGCTTTCCAGCGATGTCTGCTTTCTGGTAGTAGCCTGGAACCTAACCTGCCATATAATTGGGGCCCTACTGTACATGAAATCAACTTTGTCATCCTCCTTTGTACGTTTTCCATTGCATTTATATCCATTCTGTAATACGGTGACCAGAACTGTGTAGCATAATCTAAATGAGGCCTAACCAAGGATATAAGATAAGATAAGATAAGATTTCGTTCGGATTTTTAACCCCGGAGGGTTAGCCACCCAGGATAACCCAAGAAAGTCAGTGCGTCATCGAGGACTGTCTAACTTATTTCCATTGGGGTCCTTAATCTTGTCCCCCAGGATGCGACCCACACCAGTCGACTAACACCCAGGTACCTATTTGCTGCTAGGTGAACAGGACAACAGGTGTAAGGAAACGCGTCGAAATGTTTCCTCCCGCCGGGAATCGAACCCGGGCCCTCCGTGTGTGAAGCGGGAGCGTTAGCCACCAGGCCACCGGGCCTGGTGGCCTGGTTAAAGTTAAAGAACAACCTGAGGACTTCTATTATTTATGCTTCTTGACATAAAGCCAAGAATTCTGTTAGCTTTATTGTGAACACTTATGCACTGTTGTCTTGGTCTTAGATCACTGCTAACCAAAACTCCTAAATCTTTTTTGCAATCAGTAATAATAAGATCTACATTATTTAGTTTATATGTGGCATGGGTATTTTCCTGTCCAACATTTAGAACTTTGCATGGAAATAAGTCACTTGGTCCTTTTTGGTGGAAGGTGGAAGGTGAAAGGTTGATAATCGTCTGGGTTTTCAGCACTATTTCTGATATCCTGGGCATTGTTTTGGTCACAAACTCGTTGAAACCATGAAATTCATCTTCAGTGACACTTCAGTCTGTGCTAGAACTATCACTTGGGAAGGGAAGAGTCCCTATTCGCAGGGAGTGAGGTATTCCTCACTGCTATGCATGTTGACCAAGGCATACTGAATTAGCACTCCCACAATGCATTGCGGCCTCCCTGATTTTTTTATACTGCGCACACTGACCACGCAGACCCATTCTCTCACATATATGTCTACCAGCTTTTTCCTGCTAGATTTGAAGCCGATAGAGTTTTAGCGTATTAATACATCACCAACACTGGCTTATAAGCCCTATTTATGTGGCACCAGCAGTGAAACGGTTAAACTCCCCCAAAATTGTGCAAATATGTTTAGATGTAAAATTTGACCCCTGATCTGTTTGAATTTCCTTAGGCATCCCTACTTGAGTAAAAATTTCACCAATGCTCTCAAGACCACACGTGTAGTAATTTTACATAGTGGAACGGCCTTAGGAAACCTGGTAGAGGAACAAATAATAGAAAGTACTGGTTACCCATCTTGGTCTTACCTGGAGTTTACCTGGAGAGAGTTCCGGGGGTCAATGCCCCCGCGGCCCGGTCTGTGACCAGGCCTCCAGGTGGATCAGAGCCAGATAACCAGGCTGTTACTGCTGGCTGCACGCAATCCAACATATGAGCCACAGCCCGGCTGGTCAGGTACCGACTTTAGGTGCTTGTCCAGTGCCTGCTTGAAGACAGTCAGGGGTCTATTGGTAATCCCCCTTATGCTGGGAGGCAGTTGAACAGTCTCGGGCCCCTGACACTTATTGTGTTGTCTCTTAATGTGCTAGTGACACCCCTGCTTTTCATTGGGGGGATGTTGCATCGTCTGCCAAGTCTTTTGCTTACGTTGTGAGTGATTTTTGTGTGCAAGTTCGGTACTAGTCCCTCTATGATTTTCCAGGTGTATATAATCATGTATCTCTCCCACCTGCGTTCCAGGGAATACAGGTTCAGGAACCTCAAGTGCTCCCAGTAATTGAGGTGCTTTATCTCCGTTATGCGCGCCGTGAAGGTTCTCTGTACATTTTCTAGGTCAGCATTTTCACTTGCCTTGAAAGGTGCTGTTAGTGTGCAGCAATATTCCAGCCTAGATAGAACAAGTGACCTGAAGAGTGTCATCATGGGCTTGGCCTCCCTAGTTTTGAAGGTTCTCATTATCCATCCTGTCATTTTTCTAGCAGATGCGGTTGATACAATGTTATGGTCCTTGAAGGTGAGATCCTCCGACATGATCACTCCCAGGTCTTTGACGTTGGTGTTTTGGTCTATTTTGTGGAAGGAATTTGTTTTGTACTCTCATGAAGTTTTAATTTCCTCGTGTTTACCATATCAGAGTAATTGAAATTTCTCATCGTTGAACTTCATATTGTTTTCTTGGGAAGTGGCCCCACACAATCCACCACCAGCCTGCTAAACGGTTCTCCTACTGCTGTGATAGGGTTAAGAGGAGCAGGTTTAATTCCCTGATAAGGTTTTCCTACGCTTTGGCAAACAGGGAATGATTCTGTGTACTTACCCACTGCCCTCCCATGGGGACATTGTGGGCCAAACGCGAAACTTGACATCTAAATGGCTCCAGCACCACCATTTGGTAGAGTGCTTCCCTTGCTTCATCATTGGCTATTTCATCTGATAAAATGTTTCTCATTAAAACACCTGAGAGGCTTCCTCTGGGCCTTAATCAGCTGTCCTCGAGTCGGAGTTGCCCCCCCCATACCAGCTCCAAGACCCCCACTCAAACTGGGTCCTACCTGGGATGGTTCATCACTACCCTGAGTCCCCTGCAGGCTAGACTCCAGGAATAGATTTCTCAAACCCAAATTTTCTCCATTATCAGAAGAGTCAAGGAAAGGCACTGCAATTTTATCTTTTGTCATTTTCCTGATTACTGCACACACTGGAAACAGCTCGGGCAAGGTAACCCTAGCTTTTTCCTCCCAACTTTGTGAGTCTGCATCTCTCCAAACTAGAGGTTCCTTACTTTCGAGAAGGCCCATCACATTATTACGTAGCAGAAGGTCAACACCTTCAGAAGGTATATCCTCCGTAATACCTTTTGGTAGGTAACCAGACCAGACTGGTATGCAGACTCTACCTGTGAACTGGAGTCCTAACAGTGAATCTGATAATCCCTTTGAGAAAAATGTCCAACCCGGTGTATGTGTCATCTGACACTGGCAGTACGCCCCTGCGAAGCAAGGTGTATGTGCTATAACCGTCCCTCAAAGACATCATACCTTCTACCCTACCTTCATATTGGTGTAAGGCCACAGTGGACTTGAAAAGACCTTCATCCGAGGATCCAAAACTCCTGGGTTACTTGATGTACCATGAGGTGGCACTTCAATACTAGCTACCATGTGTGTAACTGGGATATTTATCTGAGGAGCCTCTGCAGCAGCCTGATCCCTATGCATCTTCTTGCAATATGGCTGCAAATGGCCCTGTTTATGACAATAACTACACTAATTAGGTTTAAAGGTCCCCCTGCCCATTTGTCCTGGGCTAGGTCCCTTGACTCTGGGGAACTGGGCTCATCCTACCTGTTCCTTGTAGTCCTGGACCTATGACTGCTAACTTAAAACCTTCTTGGGCAGGTACTTTAAAATTAGGTTTATTAAAACTGGTGATTATTAGCCTGGGAAATATGTGACTTAAACTTCTGAAATTTCTTATTCCTACTGGTAGGTGGAGAACACTTACCATTATTAGTAGGTTCTGGGTGGTAACTACTACTAAGTTTTTGGTTAGCTAAAAATCTATCACCCAGCTCTAAAGCATGATTAAAATCACCTAGATCCTTCTCCTCAAGATTTGCCTTAAGGTCAGGAGGAACAAAATTGGGAGGACCAAAATTAGGGTAAGCATACCCTCATAATTGTCTACCACCTCTTTTGAGCATCACCACCTGTTTAGAAGTGACATCTTCTCCTGACCGTATTCCACCAAAGACTGCCCTTCTTGAAACTTTAATCCTCTAAACCTCTGCTGGTACCTTTCTGACAACATCTGATAAGCCAGTAACACTACCTCCTTCAGTTTCTTGTTATCAGAAAAGTCCAATCCCACTAGAGAGCTAACTGCTTGTAACCCCTTAGAGGCCAGAATGTTGTGTAGCTTTAAAAATAGGTTGGATAAATACATGAGTGGATGTGGGTGGGTGTGAGTTGGACCTGATAGCTTGTGCTACCAGGTCGGTTGCCGTGTTCCTCCCTTAACCCTTTCAGGGTCCGTCCCGTAGATCTACGGCTTTACGGTGAGTGTCCAAACCGTAGATCTACGCCATGAGCTCAGCTCACTCTGATAAACTGTGAGTGGTACATTTGGGCCTAGATATGAGAGAATACATCTATGTGGTATGTGTGCACCACATAAAACAGATCCTGCAGCACGCTGTGTATAATGAGAGAAAAAAACTGAAATCATGATTTTTCGATTAAAACAGCAACTTGGCAGTGTTTTTTCGTATGTTTTTTATAGTTGTATTTGCGATTTCTTGGTCTCATTTGATAGAATGGAAGACATATTACAGAAATAGAGATGATTTTGATTGGTTTTAGCACTGGAAATGGCTTGAAACTGAGCTCAAAGTAGCGGAAATGTTAAATTTTTGCCGATATTCAAGAGTAAACAAACGACCTCACACGTCTAATACACGTCAGCTGGTGGGTCTAATATACATTCACAAATATGGTGATGATATTTATACAATTATTACAGTATTGCATAACAGTAAATCTTCTATTTTTTGGTGTGAATAAAAATTCATTATGTGAATAAAAAATCAAAATGGAATTTATTTGTAAAGCCTCAAAACATAACTAATGAACAGAGGAAATGTTAGTTTAGTGCCAGGAATGCCTACATTGTTTATTCTGCACGCTATTTTGAAATTGGAATATTTTGAACTTTGTGTTAAATTGGCCAAATTAACAATTTCCGATCACTTTATTTTGTAGTTTAAACAGTTGACTTGGCGATTTCTTGTGCTCAATCGATAGAATAGAAGTAATACTAGTGAAATAGCTAAGAATTTGGTTGATTGGAATAATGTAATTGGCCTAAAATCGGAGTCAAAGTCAGCAAAATCGCCGATTCGTAAATATCGCTGACACATCAAAATTCGCGACAGCATAATTTCGTCAATTTTCCACGAAATTTCGTACTTTTTGTTTTATTACCTTCACAAAAAGATTCTCTACGATTTCATAAGAAAAAATAACAAATTTTTTTTTTGAAAATTCTTGGACACTGGTGCATGACTCCAGATTTGGGCCTTGGACCCTGAAAGGGTTAAGTCAATGTGACCTGACCTGACTAGGTTGGGTGCATTGGCTTAAGCCGGTAGGAGACTTGGACCTGCCTCGCATGGGCCAGTAGGCCTGTTGTAGTGTTCCTTCGTTCTTGTGTTCTTATGTTCTTAACTAATTGGGTTCATGTTAACCCTTTCAGGGTCCAAGGCCAAAATCTGAAGTCAACGCACCAGTGTCCAAGAAATTTTGAAAAAAAAAAAAATTATTTTTTCTTACAGAATTAAAGAGCATATTTTTGTGAAGGTAATAAAACAAAAAAAATTAGAATCTGATCAGTACTTACCGAGATACAGTGCCAAGAAGTTTGTAGAAAATGATGTGGTGGCGGCAACATCGACGAATTCCACATACGCGTATTATATTATTTTGTTGTTTTAGTTGTTTTTTCTTTTCTTTTCCAATTTTTTTCTATTCCTACTAACATTTGGGGCCTGAGAGACCAATACTGTATATAATGTATATATATAAACTCACTGTATTGAACACAATAACCGCACTAAAGTTATTATCATATTATTGTTTACCACTGTTGTTTATTACAATAAACATGCACAAATATTGTATAATACTAATGTTCTATCATATATTTACATATTTACAATCACTGGACATGGTTTTAGAACTGCTGGAGCTTGTGGAACTCCTTGAAACAAGGCACCATGCACAGAGGCACCTTACATTCCTCACACATAAACCGAGTGTCTTTGCGTCTTTGTTGCCGTCGTTTTGTTTGTGCACAGACAATGCATCTCTTCTGAGCAAATTTCTTTTGAGTTGAAGGAAGCTGCATTATGAAATGATCACCTTCTCTTCTCAAACGCTTGGGTATATTGTGATGAATTCGAGGACCATGTTGTATTGCAGGTGTTGTTACCTGGTACTTCATTATGAGTTGTCTGACAACAGACAAACAAAATTCACCATACGGTGGTCTGTTACCAGTCTTTATTTGGTACATATTATATGCATTCAGCATTGAAATGTCCATGAGATGGAAGAAAAGTTTCATGTACCACTTGTAACTCTTACGAACACAGTCAACAAAACCAATCTGCATGTCACACTTGTCAACCAAGCGCATGTTTTGTGTATAATCAATCACTGTCACTGGTTTTCGAATATGTTCATTAGTCACTCGATCAACTTTGCCACTGTCTTGCATTTCATTACGGTGAATGGTTGTCAACAATGTGACATCTCGTTTGTCATGCCACCGTAATGCCATGATGTCATTGGCAGTAAACACCTGCACGTCATCACCACGAACACCTGCGTTGAGCCTGGGCATATGTTTACGATTAGAACTCACTGTGCCACACACATCTGTCTTGTTCACTCGCATGAAATCACTGAGTAATGGGCTTGTGTATCAGTTATCGGTATATAATGTATGGCCCTTACCAAGATAAGGTGCCATCATGTTTCTCACTACGTCACCTGATATACCCAATAACATCTTGGTATCTTTCAATGTTTTACTACCCGTGTATACAACAATATCCAACACCAGGCCACTGTCACAATCACAGAGTACAAACAATTTTATACCAAAGCGGTTCCTCTTGCTCGGTATATACTGCTTGAATGACAGTCTACCTTTGAACAAAATCAAAGACTCGTCAATTACAAGATTCTTGAATGGATAAAAGTATATCCTGAACTTTTGTTTGAGATACATGAAAACATTTCTAATCTTGTATAACCTGTCACTTCTGTCAGGCCTGGTTTTGTCAGAGAAGTGCAACATACGTAACAGTAAGATAAACCTGTTCACTGGTATTATTTCACTGAAGGATGGGGTACAAATTAGCCGATCTGTGGACCAGTATGCTTTTATATTATGCTTATAGACGTGAGGCATAAGCATTATTGTTGCAAAAAGCAAATACATTTCTGCAACAGTCGTCTCTTTCCACCTGTGTAGTCTTGACTGTGGTGATAAGATCGTATTTGCCATGGTGTACTGAAAATACTTATTACTTTCCCTGACAGTAATTTCCATCAATGGCTGGTCAAAGAATAATTCAAAGAATTCCAGTTCATTGGCCGTGGTTCCAAGGGGACAGGTAGGTAGAATTCTACTTTGCGAGTCATCAAAGTGGTGAGGGCTGGGAACAAAATTGGGATTTTGCTGCCAATCCCAGATACGGTTTGCTGGTGGATACTGGACATCATAGGCTGGTTGTACGGGTGGTTGTGGCGGGCTGGTGGGTGACGCTCCGCTTTGTCCTTGAACTGACGAGTCAGCAGCGTGGGTTCCCGCGTGGCACAGCGAGTCACGCATGGCGGTGCCACTACCACCACCAGCCCCACTAACACCATCCACTGATGTCTGTGGCCCATCCATGCCAAGTGTAGCCACATCATCCTCACTATCACTACCTAAAACGGGTGTAGGGCCACGGGATGTACTCCGGGATGTACTCCGGGATGTACTCCGTCCCCTGGGCACAGCATAGGGTACACTACCCGAGCGCATGCGGCGGCGAACATACCGACGCTTCACTGGTGAATATGTTTCCTCACTATCACTACTCGAATGATCGTCGAGCGCAATAAAATCACAATCCACGTCAGAATCATCGTCATTACTGAAGTCAGAGGCCAGGCCACGGGAAAATATTAGTTTTCTCTTACGTTTAGGAACACCCGACCGTGAGTCACGAGTGCCCACACCAGAGGTAGAAGGTCGAGGATCGTCGGGGTTTTCTGCACTATTATCGATATCCTGGTCATTATTTTCGGTCACTAACTTATCAAAGCCGTAGAATTCGTCTTCATTTCCACTTCCATCAGTGTCAGAACTATCAGACAGGAAGAGGAGAGTCCCAATTTTCCGGGGAGTGAGAGCTGACTTGCGACGAGACATGGTGAACAAGGGTGACTGAGCCGGCGTTCCCACAATGCTATGCAGGCGCCTAGATTTTTTGTTTATGGCGCACACCCACGGCGCAGACCCATTCTCTCATATGTAGGCCTATGAGCGCTTTCGCGCTAAATTTGACGGCGCTAGAATTTTGGCGTAGATCTACGGTTTGGACACTCACCGACCAGCCGTAGATCTACGGGACGGACCCTGAAAGGGTTAATGTTACTCATTCCTTGTCTGACCAACCTTGGGATCTGGCCCTGGTTTTGAACAACAGAAAAAACTGGTTCGGGTCTTTCTCTAGGAACATGGGCACAAATTTTATGGCTTTGCCCAAATGAAATGCATCTGCTCTCTTGTTTGTGGCTTGCTTCAACAATTCCAACTTTTTCTGCTTCTGGATCTTTGTACGTTCAATCCTTAACTGCTCTTCTTATCCCACAACTTGGGCTAATATCAACCTTATAAGTTCTGCTTCCTTATCCATGTTCTTAACAGTGGGATTTAATTCAGGGTTTTCTACACGATCCATAACATCACCAGAATTTTCACCCATGTCAGACATTTTGGAAATTATTAGCACAAAACACTTGCTATCTACTGCAGAACTTTCTGATATAAAATAAATCACACACCAAAGCACATATACTAAATTATTATCATATTCACAAGGACTTATTATCACATAACTCCCCAAAAAAGTCAACAGGATTGCACACAAAACCCTGGCAGAAAAATGGGGCTATTGCACCTGCAAAGGTAAATTATTCCCCCCAAAATTACTGTTATTAGTAACACCCTAAGAATCAGCAATATTGCACACAGAAACAGGCAGAAAACTGGGTTTATTGCACTTGCTAATGTAAAGTAATATTTTAGTGTAAGTATTTTATAGTGAATCCTTCCTCTTACCAAACCAATATGATTGACTTTCCAGGTTTCAAGCCTGAATTTTCACTTAAAATTTGGTAAATATGATTGGGCAGCTGGGCATTCACAAATGTTTGAAGCTCGTGAAGGTGGAGGGCTAGCTGTACTGTAATGGTAGTGAGTTTGTGTCATCCATCTTTGATATTGTTTTAATGTCACCTTTTGCACCATTTATAACATTTGTGGTATTTTTTAAAAATGTTTATATAGTTGTGTACTGTATATAGTAATAAATAGAATAGAGGAAATCAGCTCTAATATACATTATTCAGGTATGTACACTGGACAGAGAGCCCATCGTAAGTCCGAGTCGTCAGTGAACGAGTACGTCACTAAGTGAGGAGAGGCTGTATACAATATTTTTCCATGTTTTTGTTGTAAGCAAGTTTTGTAAACAATAAAATGATGAAAATATTAGTGCAGTTATTGTCTTGATTATAATGAGTGTACATATACATATACATACATTATAAAAGAAAAGAAAAAAGAAAAGGCACGACTAAATTCGAGGGTCCACTGTATACGTACATTATAAAAGAAAAGAAAAAAGAAAAGGCACGACTAAATTCGAGGGTCCACTGTATACGTACATTATAAAAGAAAAGAAAAAAGAAAAGGCACGACTAAATTCGAGGGTCCACTGTATACGTACATTATAAAAGAAAAGAAAAAAGAAAAGGCACGACTAAATTCGAGGGTCCACTGTATACGTACATTATAAAAGAAAAGAAAAAAGTAACAGAAAAGTAAAATAAAAAATGCAACTTTACAGAAGTCGCTGATGATGCCACCTCCCAGTCACTGAGGATCAACTTCATGCCTCTATAACTTGGTAAGTACTGATTAGAATTTTTTTTTTGTTTTACTACCTCTAAAAAATTATTATCTTTAACCCGTAAACGGTCCAAGCAGATCTACGTTCACATGTGTAGTGCTACAAAAGTAGATCTATGTTTTTTTTTTACATATTTTCAAATATAACAAAAAAAAAAAAAAAGGAGATCAAAGTTTTTTTACACATTTTCAAATGTAAAAAAACAAAAAGAAGATCTACTTTTTTTACATACTTTCAAATGTTGAAAAAACGTATGTATACATTTGGACCATTTACGGGTTAATTCTGTAAGATTTTTTTTATTTTTTTTTTTCAAAAATTCTTGGACCCTGGCTGTCATTCTGAGATTTGGCCTCTGGACCCTCAAAGGGTTAAACACTTAAACCTTTTCTTGCCAGTTTCAGCAAAACTCTTATGCCTAATGGGTGCCATGGTTGTTTGGCAGATACAAGGTATGGAAATGAAAAGATCAGAACACAATTCACAAACACCAGTAGCTCCTAGGAGAGAATTGTACGAGATGTGTATGCACGGAGGACTAGGACGGGGGTGGCAGGGGAGGAAAGTAGGCCTTCCTTGCAGAGACAGTGGCCTAGCCCAGAGTCATGTGGCCTGAGAACTGGGGAAATATCCCTACAGCCCACTTGGAGATTACCTAGATGCTCCAAATTTTTTCCCAGCCTACAAACGGAATCGTCTTAAGTTAATTTTATGAAGTGTTGTGTAAAAATATGCCACAAATTTTCAGTAGTGTAATAACCAAAACATGGGAAATAAACCCACTTAATATAATGGTCTACTGTACAACATCTTGGTCCAAGCTCATTCCTTAGGCTTCTGAGGCAATCTATCACTTTTATTTAAAAACAACTTGTCTGAGAGATGTTTCTGTGTTCAGGTTAACATTATGCTTTCCTCTGACTATATCCAGGCTAAAGGTGTGCTTAGACCCACTCTTTTTCTACTAGATATTAATAATCTGGCCTGTGTTCTCCTGTCTAATATTTGGTCATCACTTTCTTCATGATTTTGCTATTCCTTTTGAAGGAGCTGACTCTTACCTAGTAGCAGCCTCTCTCCAGAATGCTATCAGATGTGTTTGCCATTGGGCCACTACTCATGGGTTTATTTCTGGCGCTAAACAGCACCATATTACTTTTACTAGATGTTCTGTTGTGTCTAATTTCTGCTATGTACAAGTATGGTTGTGCTGCATTTCTAGCAAAAACAGAAATTTTTTTTCTGCTGGGTCCATGATCATGTTGATGTTTAGGGCAATGAGCGGGCAGACTGCTGCACAATCAGTGGTATGTCCTTCCGTTCCATAGGTATTCTATTCTCAGACTATTTTTCTGTAATTTCTAGCCACCTTTGCAATCATTGACAACAATGTTGGTCTGAGTTGATTCATAACAAATTATATTTTATCAACCCGTGTCTAGGATTCTTGTCTTATCATCAATGTTGTGGTTGGGAGATTGCTTTCCAGTCTTCTCTTCGTGTACACACATCTCACTCATGGGTGTTTCATGGAGAATCACCCAGTATCTCCAACTGTAGTTTGTCTTATTCTATTGGACTGTCCTGTCTATCAGCTTGCATGAAGAATTCACCTCAGATGTCATCACCGCTCTAACACCCTTTCATTATCTTCCCTCCTCCCTTTGGCACAGATTTATTTCACAAACATTGAAGGTACTTCTTTTGGCATGCCTCACTGCCCTTACTAACTCTCTCAGTGTTATACTCTCCATCCTCACTAGTCTCAGAGCAAGTATTGTAAACTGTTTGCACATCCTGCCCTGAAGTGCTGTATGACCCTTGTGTGTTTAGTGCTTAGTGTAAGTATAATAATAATCATATCACAGCCTCTCCACACTTAACAACGGAACTCCGTTCCTAATATCATGTCGGTAAACAAACTCAAACAATTATGTAAGTGTATTTATGTAATTACTTTTGTAAGTGTATTTTTGGGGATGTGAAACAGATTAATCTAATCTACATTATTCCTTATTGGAACAGATTCGTTTGGTATCGGCACTCGAACAGCCTTCTGGAATGAATTAAGTTCGTATCCCGAAGTACCACTGTATTCTTGAAGTAAAAGTTTAAGAAAATATTATAACAGTCAATTGTTTCTTTTTTGTAGGTCATCCTGGTAGCAGAGATTGGTACTTGTAGTACCAATACTGCTGGTCATCCTGATACCAGAGGTTGGTACTTGTAGTACCAGTACTGCTGGTCATCCTGGTAGCAGAGGTTGGTACTTGTAGTACCAATACTGCTGGTCATCCTGATACCAGAGGTTGGTACTTGTAGTACCAATACTGCTGGTCATCCTGGTACCCGAGGTTGGTACTTGTAGTACCAATACTGCTGGTAATCCTGGTACCAGAGGTTGGTACTTGTAGTACCAATACTGCTGGTAATCCTGGTACCAGAGGTTGGTACTTGTAGTACCAGTACTGCTGGTCATCCTGGTACCAGAGGTTGGTACTTGTAGTACCAGTACCGCTGGTCATCCTGGTACCAGAGGAATTACAGTTGTTATGTCAGTTTTTAGTATCATAAGACTCTTGTTGTCAAATACTAAAATATATATTGACAGCATTGTGTTACTATAGCGTTTTAAATATAATATTTAGAATGTAAACATCAGTGTTAAACATCAACTTAACATCGTACTGTGTTAACACTTATCATTGTGTTACACAACATAAAACACATCCTACCACACGCAGCGCACGATGAGAAAAACAAACCTCTGACCTTGTGTTTGCTTTAAAACAATAACCTTGAGGTGTTTTATAGGATGTTTTTATGACTTTATAGCGGTTTCTTAGTATCGGTTGATAAAGTGGACGTCATGTTACTGAAATGGATAATTTTATCAATTTCAGTGCCAGAACTGTCTTGTAGTACGTATTTAAATTTTGACAGTTTTTTTGAGGAAGGGTAAGGCTCCCTCACCTTTTTTTGATGGGTTTTTACTATGCTTCAATTTTTGGAATGCCTTAAATAATGAAAATTATCCTGGTTATTTTTGTTATCTGGGAAATAGAGTAAAACTTTGTGTGTGATGATGGAGTCACAGGATACAGTGTTTTAATTGCTTTAATGCATGGCGTTTTTTTTTTATTATTTTCAGAATGGACTTTGTTGAATTTTATGTAAAATTAATCTTACTACTATCTCTAATGCATTTTTGCAAGAGGATAAAAACTGAAAATTTGTTCAGAATAAGCAGTGGAACTGGTTTAATATAGGACTCAAAGTGAGGAAAATTGTTAATGTATAAATTGTTGATGTATAAATTGTTGATGTATAAATTGTACTCAGATTGTCAACTTTGTGCCTTTGTAATTTAATAAGTTTACATCATATTTCTTGTATTTTTTTTTTTTTTTGTTATTACATTAAGAAAAAGATTCTCTAACATCTTAAAAGAATTTTTTTTTTTTTATGAAAAAATCGTGACACTGTCATCACTTTTAATTTTGGACTCTTGATGGTGAAAGTTATTGTTCACTATGTCTAAAATACTTGAAAAAGAAAGTGTCCCAGCAACACACATTACAGTTGATGCAGAGGAAAAACTACATCAATATTCACATTCCTCACAAAAATCTCAGTGTGAATCATTGATAACAGTTAATAAAGACAAAAAAACTCTTCAATGTTTAATGTGTTTGAAAGAGTTTTCTAAAAAACAATATTTGATGAGACATATGGGAATTCATACCAGAGAGAAACAATATAAATGTTCAGAGTGTCTGCAAGAGTTTGCAGTCAAATCTTATTTAGTAAAACACATAAGAATTCATAATGGAGGAAAACCATATCAATGTTCGGAATGTCTTAAAGAGTTTTCCATTAAATCTCATTTAGTAGAACACCTGAGAATTCATACTGGAGAGAAACCATATCAATGTTCAGAATGTCTCAAAGACTTTAAGACAAAATCTGCTTTAGTAAGACACATGAAAATTCATTCTGGAGAGAAACCATATCAATGTTCGGAATGTCTTAAAGAGTTTTCCATGAAATCTCATTTAGTAGAACACATGAGAATTCATACTGGAGAGAAACCATATCAATGTTCAGAATGTCTCAAAGGGTTTTCAAAAAATTTTAGTTTAGTGAAACATATGAGAATTCATTCTGGAGAGAAACCATATCAGTGTTCAGAATGTCTAAAAGGGTTTACCAATAAATCTAGTTTAAAGCTACACATAAGAATTCATACTGGAGAGAAACCATATCAATGTTCAGAGTGTTTAAAAGAGTTTACCATTAAATCTTGTTTTGAGGAGAACACAAGAATTCATACTGGAGAGAAACCATTTCAATGTTCAGAATGTCTAAAGGATTTTTCCTTGAAATCTTATTTAGTAAAACATATGAAAATTCATGCTTAAGAGAAACCATATCAATGTTCAGAATGTCTAAGAGAGTTTTCCATAAAATCTAATTTAGTACAACACACTAGAATTCATACTGGAAAGAAACCATATTAATGTCTAACAGAGTATCCAGATCTACTTAATTTAACCCTTTGAGGGTCGACAGGCCCTCTCCGAAACTCGTTCTCAGGGTCGGCCAAATTTAAAAAAAAAAAAAAATTATTTTCTCTTATGAAAAGATAGAGAATCTTTTCCCGATCATAACGACACCAAAAGTTTGAAATTTGATAGAAAACTTACGGAATTATGCTCTCGCAAAGTTAGCGGTCTCTGCGATGTTTACGGATCGGCGATTTTGCCCACTTTGAGCCCCATTTTCGGCCAATTTCACTGTACTAGTCGACAAAAAACATGAATATTTCGCTAGAACTCCATTTTTTCTATCGAATGGGTGCAAGAAACCACCCATTTATAAATTCAACTATCCAGTACAGTGGTCAGAATTTAGCAATTTTGCCAATTTCACACAAATTTCAAAAGATGCCAATTTCGGAATAGGGTCCAGAATAAACAAGAAAGACATTCCTGGCACTAAAATGACATTTCCTCTAGTCATTAGTCACGTCTCAAGGCCCCTCTTATATTCTTTTGCTTTCCACTTTGAATTTTTATTCTCACAAAAAATATAAGATTTACTGTTATGCAGACTACTGCATTAGTGTAAAAAATGGTATAAATATTATTGGTGCACTTGTGAAAGAATATTAGACTCACCAGTTGACGTGTATTGCACGCTTGGCACGATTTGTTTACTTTTGAAGTTTGGTAAAAATCGAACATTTCTGCTACTTTGAGCTCAATTTCAAGGCACCTTTCATTTTAAAACCAGTCAAAATCATCTCAATTTCAGTAATATGTCTTCCATTCTATAAAATGAGACCAAGAAAACTAGAATACAACAATAAATACTATACGAAAATACACTGCAAAGTCGCTGATTTATTAAAAAAAAATTGAAAAAGTTTTTTTTTTCTCATTATGCACCGTGTGCTGCAGGATTTTTTTTAGACTGTGCACACTGACCACATAGACCCATTCTTTCATATGAAGGCCTACCAGCTTTCTCCCACTAGATTTGAGGTTGCTAGAATTTATGAGTACTAGTACGTCAAAAACCCCTACGCGTAAGACGTACTAGTACGACGAAAACCCTCAAAGGGTTAATAAAACACCTGAGACTTCATGCTAGTTAGAAATTTTATAAGTGTTTAACATGTAAAAATTTTCTCACAGTCAGTTTTGTTAAAACAAACTCCAAGCCATATGGGAAGGAAATCTAACATGTGATAGCAACATGCATGATAATTGGAGATAATACTAAGTCTCTCCTCACTTAGTGATGTACTCGTTTACTGATGCCTCAGACTTACGATGGTCCTTCTGATTTTCGTACTTAAATAATGTATATTAGAGCTGATTTCCTCTATTCTGTTTATTGCAATATACTGTATACTACTGTATAAACATTTACAAATACAGTGGACCCCCGGTTTACGATCAGCTCCCAATGCGACCAATTATGTAAGTGTATTTATGTAAGTGAGTTTGTACATGTATGTTTGGGGGTCTGGAATGGACTAATCTAATTCACAATATTCCTTATGGGAACAAATTCGTTCAGTAATGGCGCCTGAACATACTTCTGGAATGAAATAATATCGTAAGCCGGGGGTCCACTGTATTCCAGAAATATTATTAATGGTGCAAAGGTAATGTTAAAACAATATCAAAGATGGTTGACACAATGCTCCTCATTTAGCAACAAATTTATTTACCGACGTGGTGTTACGAATGGAACTCTGTCGTTAAGTGAGGAGAGGCTGTATTTAACCCGTAAACGGTCCAAACGTATATATACGTTCACTATCCCAGTGCCCCGAATACTTTGAAAAATAAATAAATCATTTTTTTTTTAACCCATAAACGGTCCAAACGTATATGTACGTTTTTTCAACATTTGAAAGTATGTAAAAAAAGTAGATCTTCTTTTTGTTTTTTTACATTTGAAAATGTGTAAAAAACTTTGATCTACTGTTTTTTTTTTTTGCTATATTTGAAAATATGTAAAAAAAACGTAGATCTACTTTTGTAGCGCTACACATGTGAACGTAGATCTGCTGGGACCATTTACGGGTTAATGGAAATAAAGAGCACATTTTTCTAAGTATTATAGGATAAAAAAAAATTAGGGTCAGTACTTACCGAGATATGAGGCTGAGAAGTTGGCACTGGATGCTCATGTGACAGCAACATCGAGTCCTGCCGCTTGCAGAAGTGTTGCCGGCGTGCCTTTTTTTCTAATTTTCGTATTTTATATAATTTTTATGTTCTGATAATTACAATTTATAGTAGTTCTTGTCATTTTATAACCAATCTTTGTTCTGACACTAGTATTAGGTACTGAAATTGTACTCAAATTGTCACAAACACACTGACAGATGGACATTTACACCTGCCTTGGCCATTTACTATAGTCTTGGAATACAGTGGACCCTCGACCAACGGAGGCATTGACTAATGGCAAATTCGTCTAACGGCACTCTTTGCCATAAAGAAGATGGCTCTACCAATGGCAAAAAACTCGTCTAACGGCGTTCGTCCCAAACGTGTTCATGTGGCCGGAGCGAGGCCTGAGCATGCCCAGCCACTCCAAGACTCAGTTTGCCATTGTTTACAAGCCGTTGTGGTCGACTCCACGTATAACTGCAATATATTTTGTATTATTCCACTGTTTTTAGTGCTTGTAACTGCTAAATAAGCCACCTTGGGCCCCAAGAAAGCTTCTAGTGCCAAGTCTGTGGTGAAAAGGGTGAGAATTGCTATGGAAATGAAGAAAAAGATCATTGAAAAATATGAAAGTGGAGTGCGTATGGCCAAGTTGGAAAGGCTATATAACAAATCCCATTCAACCATCAGTACTATCTTGGCAAACAGAAAGGTGATCAAGGAAGCTGTTGTTGCAAAAGGTGCAAGTGTGTTTTCAAAATGGAGATCGCAAATAATTGAAGAGGTGGAGAGACTGTTGTTGGTTTGGATAAACGAAAAACAATTATTAGGAGATAGTGTCTCTCAGTCAATAATACAGTGGACCCCCTACCTATGATATTAATCATTTTCCCCATAAGAAATAATGGAAATCAAATTAATCCGTGCAAAGACACAGAAAAGTGTGAAAAAAAAATTTTTACCACATGAAATATACATTTTCCTACACACAAAAAGAAGGATACATGCACAATATATATTATGCATGTACTAGTGTACTAAATGAAGAATAAATGACACCTTTATTGAAGATGCAGCAATGACTGATGAGACACTGTGTCCTGGGAGTGCCTTTTCCTCCTGAGTACTGTAGGTCCTGTTTGGTATTTTCTTCCAGAACAGGCCTTATCACACTGTGTATGCCACTATGATTCTTAAATCTTTCAAACCAACCTTTGCTGGCTTTAAATTCACCAATATGAGCACTAGTTCCAGGCATTTTTTCCTGTTCACCTGGGTGTTAGTTGACTGGTGTGGGTTGCATCCTGGGAAACAAGATTAAGGATCCCAATGGAAATAAGTTAGACAGTCCTCAATGACACATTGACTTTCTTGGGTTGTTCTGGGTGGCTAACCCTCCGGGGTTAATTGTTTCTCGGTATTCTCGATAAGCCACACAAAGAATGGTGCTACAGCAGCAGCAGCAGCAGCAGCTGACTGTGGTGCAGCAGTAGCTCACAGTGCTACAGCAGCAGTAGCAGCTGACCGTGGTACGATGTAGGCATACTATTGAAGATACGGTACTATGTTCCACAGTCAGCCCTCCTGGCCCTTTATCACTCTCTTATTTACCTCTATCTCACCTATGGAATTTGTGCATGGGGCTCAACAACAATTAACCATCTCAGACCACTAATTACCCAACAAAAGGCTGCAGTTAGAATGATAACAAATTCTCACTATAGGCAGCACACTCCACCAATATTCAATACACTAAACCTACTCACCATACAAAACATCCATACTTATTACTGCACCTATTACATACATAGAACACTTAACTCTGATATTAACCCTCCCCTCAAACATCTCCTTGCCAACCTCAACAGAACACATGACCATAACACAAGGCACAGATCACTCTTTGATGTTCCTCGTGTCCATCTCACACTATGCAAAAACTCAATGCACATAAAAGGCCCTAAAATCTGGAATTCATTACCTGTGGATATAAAAGGAACACTGTTTATAAATTCAAGTCTCTTCTCAAAAATCACTTACTCACCCACAACTAAATAAATACTGAATAATTGTATCTCATAAATTGTATCTCATAAATGTTTCTCATTATTGTATCTCATAAATGTCTAACCTGTGACCCAATTAAACTTTATTTTTTAATTACATTACCTAACAGAATACTCCATTCTACTGAATGCTCAGCAACACAGTAAATGACCATATGACCTGTCTTTGTAATACTCATTTGTGCTAAATTATTATCAGTTTACAATAATGTTTTTACCACTGAATATATCATTGCTTAGTTAATCTTAAGTTAATTTTAAGCTGCCCATAATGCTCCGTATACAAGGGGCTTTGGCATGTTGCGCTGTAATAACTGTATTCCTTTGTACTTCTCTGTATCATGTTCAAATTATTAAATAAATAAATAAATAAATAATTTGTCTGGGAAATTTAATTTGATGAAATTGTTTAAACTCCGCGGATATTTCATACCATGTTTGACTCATTTCTAGAGGCAAGTTCTCATCCCATCCAGTTTTGAGCTTCCATGTATCTTGTACAAGCATTTTACCTTTTATGGTAATTGGTGAACTGAGTCTGAGAGGATCAAAACACCGAGTCTGAGAGGATCAAAACACTGAGTCTGAGAGGATCAAAACACTGAGTCTGAGAGGATCAAAACACCAAGTCTGAGAGGATCAAAACACTGAGTCTGAGAGGATCAAAACACCGCATCTGAGAGGATCAAAACACCAAGTCTGAGAGGATCAAAACACTGAGTCTGAGAGGATCAAAACACTGAGTCTGAGAGGATCAAAACACCAAGTCTGAGAGGATCAAAACACTGAGTCTGAGAGGATCAAAACACCGCATCTGAGAGGATCAAAACACCAAGTCTGAGAGGATCAAAACACTGAGTCTGAGAGGATCAAAACACTGAGAGGATCAAAACACTGAGTCTGAGAGGATCAAAACACTGAGTCTGAGAGGATCAAAACACTGAGTCTGAGAGGATCAAAACACTGAGAGGATCAAAACACTGAGTCTGAGATGATCAAAACACTGAGAGGATCAAAACACTGAGTCTGAGAGGATCAAAACACTGAGTCTGAGAGGATCAAAACACTGAGAGGATCAAAACACTGAGTCTGAGAGGATCAAAACACAGAGGATCAAAACACTGAGTCTGAGAGGATCAAAACACTGAGTCTGAGAGGATCAAAACACTTAGAGGATCAAAACACTGAGTCTGAGAGGATCAAAACACTGAGCCTGAGAGGATCAAAACACTGAAAGGATCAAAACACTGAGTCTGAGAGGATCAAAACACTGAGTCTGAGAGGATCAAAACACTGAGAGGATCAAAACACTGAGTCTGAGAGGATCAAAACACTGAGTCTGAGAGGATCAAAACACTGAGTCTGAGAGGATCAAAACACTGAGTCTGAGAGGATCAAAACACTGAGTCTGAGAGGATCAAAACACTGAGAGGATCAAAACACTGAGAGGATCAAAACACTGAGTCTGAGAGGATCAAAACACTGAGTCTGAGAGGATCAAAACACTGAGAGGATCAAAACACTGAGAGGATCAAAACACTGAGTCTGAGAGGATCAAAACACTGAGAGGATCAAAACACTGAGTCTGAGAGGATCAAAACACTGAGCCTGAGAGGATCAAAACACTGAGTCTGAGAGGATCAAAACACTGAGTCTGAGAGGATCAAAACACTGAGAGGATCAAAACACTGAGTCTGAGAGGATCAAAACACTGAGCCTGAGAGGATCAAAACACTGAGTCTGAGAGGATCAAAACACTGAGCCTGAGAGGATCAAAACACTGAGTCTGAGAGGATCAAAACACTGAGTCTGAGAGGATCAAAACACTGAGTCTGAGAGGATCAAAACACTGAGTCTGAGAGGATCAAAACACTGAGTCTGAGAGGATCAAAACATTTTGATACTTTTTATTTATTTTATTTATTTATTTAATAATTTGAACAAACAGAGGTACAAAAAAATACAGATAAGAGCAGCATGCCAAAGCCACTTATACTATGCATAGCATTACGGGCTGGCTTAAAATTAACTTAAGATTAACTAAGCAATGATGAAATCAGTGATAAAACATTATTATAAACAGATAATAATCAAGCACAAATGAGTATTACAAAGACAGCTTATATGGTTGCTTGCATTGTTGTACATTCAGTAGAATGGAGTATTCTGTTAGGTAGTGTATTTAAAAAAATAACAAAGTTAAATTGGGTCTTAGGTTTAACATTTATGTGATATAATTGTGAGAAACATTTAAGATATACAATTTATAAGGTTAAGTTATTCAGTATTTATTTGGTTTTGAGTGAGTGAACTTTGAGAAGAGACTTGAATTTATAAACAGGTAGTGTTTCTTTTATATTTACAGGTAATGAATTCCAGATTTTAGGGCCTTTTATGTGCATTGAGTTTTTGCATAGTGTGAGATGGACACGAGGAACATCAA
Source organism: Cherax quadricarinatus (assembly GCF_038502225.1). Classification (NCBI taxonomy): domain Eukaryota; kingdom Metazoa; phylum Arthropoda; class Malacostraca; order Decapoda; family Parastacidae; genus Cherax; species Cherax quadricarinatus. The sequence goes on along the minus strand of NC_091389.1, from coordinate 6,013,609 downwards.
AGAGTGATCTGTGCCTTGTGTTATGGTCATGTGTTCTGTTGAGGTTGGTAAGGAGATGTTTGAGGGGAGGGTTAATATCAGAGTTAAGTGTTCTATGTATGTAATAGGTGCAATAATAAGTATGGATGTTTTGTATGGTGAGTAGGTTTAGAGTTTTGAATATTGGTGGAGTGTGCTGCCTGTAGTGAGAATTTGTTATCATTCTGACTGCAGCCTTTTGTTGGGTAATTAGTGGTCTGAGATGGTTACTTGTTGTTGAGCCCCATGCACAAATTCCATAGGTGAGATAGGGGTAAATAAGAGAGTGATATAGGGCCAGGAGGGCTGACTGTGGAGCATAGTACCGTATCTTCGATAGTATGCCTACAGTCTTGGAAATTTTCTTAGAAATTTGTTGTATATGTGTATGAAATTTGAGTCTATTATCAAGGTGGATTCCTAAGAATTTTCCCTCTGTTAGCTTTGTGATAGGTGATCCATTTATCATTATGTTAAGAGGGACATCTGTAGCTCTGTTACCAAACTGAATGAAGTAGGTTTTGTCAATGTTTAGTGTAAGTTTGTTAGTCCTCATCCAGGTAGATATTTTCTGTAATTCGGTATTTACAGTATTGGCTAGCGTGACTGGGCTCGGGTGAGAGAAGACGTATGTAGTGTCATCTGCAAATAGTGTAGGTTTGAGTAATTGCGAAACATTTGGTAGGTCATTTATGTATAGGAGAAAGAGTAGAGGGCCTAGGACACTTTCCTGTTGGACACCAACTGTAATTGGTTGTGCGGAAGAGTTTGCCCCATTTGCGTACACATATTGGCTTCTGTTGCTGAGGTATGACTTGAGGTAGTTGAGGGAGTGCCCTCTTATACCATAGTGTGACAATTTTACGTGGAGCAAGTCATGGTCAACTGTATCAAAAGCTTTACGTAAGTCAATGAAGATCCCAGTGGGACTTCTTTTTTCTCCATTGCAGTGTATATATGTTCTAGCATGTGTATAATAGCATCATTAGTATTTTTATTAGGCCTGAATCCAAATTGGCAGGGGTTGAGAATGTTTTGGGAGATGAGGTAGAATAAATTCGTTTATGAATTAATTTTTCGAAGATTTTTGAGAGAGGGTGTAAGTTGGATATTGGCCTATATTTATTCAACTCTGTTTGGTCTCCTCCTTTGTGGATCGGGGTGACCCTTGCTATTTTGAGTACTGTAGGGAAGGTGGAGGATTCAATGGATTTGTTAAAGAGTGTTGCAATGATTACCTGGAGTTTACCTGGAGAGAGTTCCGGGGGTCAACGCCCCCGCGGCCCGGTCTGTGACCAGGCCTCCTGGTGGACCAGAGCCTGATCAACCAGGCTGTTGCTGCTGGCTGCACGCAAACCAACGTACGAGCCACAGCCCGGCTGATCAGGAACTGACTTTAGGTGCTTGTCCAGTGCCAGCTTGAAGACTGCCAGGGGTCTGTTGGTAATCCCCCTTATGTGTGCTGGGAGGCAGTTGAACAGTCTTGGGCCCCTGACACTTATTGTATGGTCTCTTAACGTGCTAGTGACACCCCTGCTTTTCATTGGGGGGATGGTGCATCGTCTGCCAAGTCTTTTGCTTTCGTAGTGAGTGATTTTAGTGTGCAAGTTCGGTACTAGTCCCTCTAGGATTTTCCAGGTGTATATAATCATGTATCTCTCCCTCCTGCATTCCAGGGAATACAGGTTTAGGAACCTCAAGCGCTCCCAATAATTGAGGTGTTTTATCTCCGTTATGCGCGCCGTGAAAGTTCTCTGTACATTTTCTAGGTCGGCAATTTCACCTGCCTTGAAAGGTGCTGTTAGTGTACAGCAATATTCCAGCCTAGATAGAACAAGTGACCTGAAGAGTGTCATCATGGGCTTGGCCTCCCTAGTTTTGAAGGTTCTCATTATCCATCCTGTCATTTTTCTAGCAGATGTGATTGATACAATGTTATGGTCCTTGAAGGTGAGATCCTCTGACATGATCACTCCCAGGTCTTTGACATTGGTGTTTCGCTCTATTTTGTGGCCAGAATTTGTTTTGTACTCTGATGAAGATTTAATTTCCTCATGTTTACCATATCTGAGTAATTGAAATTGATAGCACCTGTGACACTTTTTTGTATATAAAGGGTGGTAAGGTATTTAAATCTCCTGCCTTGTTTTTTAGTGTGTTGATAATAAGGGAGACTTCGTATGGGTTAGTCGGAGCTAGGAACAGTGTGTTCGGGTAGTTGCCAGTGAGGTAGTCATTTGGTGGGGTATCTGAGCTTGGGATTTTATTGGCAAGGTTTTGTCCTATAGTGGAGAAGAAATCATTGAGTCTGTTTGCTGTTTCTGTTGGTGGGAGTTGGGGTTCATCTGATTTTGCTAATTTAATTTCGCTATTTCGTGATATCTTTTTTGTTCCTAGAATTTCTGATAGGGTTTTCCAGGTCTTTTTATATCACCTCGTAAGTTGGATAATCTGTTCTCATAATACAATTTTTTTGCCCTTCTTATCAGGCTGGTTAGGATTGACGAGTAACGTTTTGTTTGGTCTCTGGTTATGTGACCCATTCTGTACTGTTTTTCATATAGGTGCTTTGTATTTAAGGATTTGAGGATGCTGGGTGTTAGCCAGGGACTGTTCAGTCTCTTAGCTGTCATCTGTTTAGTTTTTTTTAGGGCAGTGCTTGTTGTAGAGGTACTGGGTCTTTTTTAGAAAATTATTAATACATTCGTCAATATCTGTATAGATTTCTAGCTCAGTGTGCCAGTCAATGTTTGTTACTGCTGTGAAGTTATTAATGGCTGCCTCATTGTGAAGTCTGAAAGTGACTTTAGTAGTGTCTTGGGGTAATTTGCTAAGATTTGTTATGAGGAAGGTAGGGTAGTGATCTGTGGTATTATCTGTGATTATGCCTGATTTTAAAGGGGATATGGTGTTGGTCCAGATGTGGTCTAGTAGGGAAACACTAGTCTCTGTAACTCTTGTAGGTTTTGTTACTGTTGGTAGCAACATACAGTTACTCATTGTGTTTGTGAATTCAGTAACGTATGGGTCTTGGTCTTGCAGGAGATTTATATTGAAGTCACCTGAGAGTAGTAAGTGATCTTTGTTCATGCGTGCATCAGATATCATACTTCCTAGGTTGTCACTAAAACGGCTAATGTTTGACTGTGGTATTCTGTAGATGTTTATCAATGTGAGAGGTTTTTGTAGGTATTTGTATTTGAATTTAGCTATTATATATTCCCCATGTTCATCCCTTGTGCAAGTATTAGTGATACATTCTAGTTGGTCTGAGTAGTATATAGCTGTGCCACCCCCTTGTTGGTCTGGCCTACAGTTGTGTATGGCTGTGTAACCAGGAATGACATAGACATCTGTAGTATCAGGCTTTAGCCAGGTTTCAGTGAGAGTAATGATGGATATATTGGCATGCAGGGAATTTAGTAATGCTAGAAGGTCATCATAATGCTTGCTTAAAGATCTGATATTGTAGTTAAAGACAGTTATGTTGTTGTTGGCTCTGAGAAGTGCCTTTGATTGTTCTGCTGTGTAGTAATTGCAGTTACTGTTTGATTCATTTAAGTCATTAAATAAGAGGTTGGTATCAGGGTCAATGCTTGTTATCAAGCCATTACAAACAATACATGGACACAGAGGGTATATAAAGGCTCAGAGTGAGGTGAATACTAGTGAGGTACCATTTCGATGTTCACTAGTGGTAGTAGTAGTAGTAGTAGTAGTAGTAGTAGTGACAAAAGTAATACAATATGGTAGAGCAATTAATTCGTACATGAGTAAAAGGATATAAAAGCTATTACTTGGGTAACATAAAAATAGGTTGGACAAATATAAACTGGAATGAGGCAGCTTGTTTCAGTGTTCACTCTCTGTGCTTTGTGTAGTATAACAGGAGAGACTATGTGATGGCAGGGTTTACTGTTTTCAGGAGGATTCTTGCTAAGACTTCGGAGATGGTGAAGCTGCCATTGTTTTGTTTAATTGTATTCAAAACAGCGATCATTGCTGATTCTAGGCACTTGCGTCTGCGGAAATTAGTTTCTTTGATCACTAATTGGGCGTCTCTGAATTTCACGAGATGATTGGTGGAATTTCGGTGTTGTACACAGGCGTTGTTCAGGTTATCGTTCCTACATGCGTAAATGTGTTCATTGAGGCGGGTGTCGAGGTTTCTGGCTGTTTCACCTACGTAAATCTTGTCACAGCCTCCACAGGGTATAGTGTAAACTCCTGCATTGACAGGTTCGTGGTGCTTGGATTTTGTCCTGGTTATATCCTTTATTGAAGTGCTAGAAGCGATGGCGACTCTGGTGTTAGCTTGTGAAAGTGCTTTTGAGACGTTCAGTGCAACCTGACTGTTGGGAAGGATTATAACTTTGCTGGGAGTGGTGTTGATGCGTGGAGAATTTATGATCTGAAGAGCTCTTTTCTTAAACACTCAGGTGACCTTCTCAACCGCATCCGTAACCTCTCCATCCGTAACAAGAAACTAAGCAGTTTGGATGTGACTTCCCTCTTCACAAAAGTACCTACCAAAAAGCCATCGAGGTTCTACGACGTAAAGTCAATCAGGACCTTAATCTTTCTCTACCTCCCGGAGATTTTGTTGACTTAATTGAACTCTGTGTTAATTTCAACTGTTTTTCTTTCAATAACAAGCTCTACAAACAAACCTACGGCATGGGAATGGGGTCCCCCATAAGTACCGTCCTAGCCAACTTATACATGGAACACGTAGAGTCCGAACACTTCACCAACATCATCCCTTCAAGCGTCACTTGGTTACGTTATGTGGACGATGTCCTCGTAATAACTCCAAAACGTTTTGATGTACGGGATCTTCAGGCAAGGCTCAACGCAGTTGAACCGGCGATCCAGTTTACACTAGAAGAAGAGTCCAATGACAAGCTACCTTTCCTCGACGTCCTCATTCACAAAGTAGACAACAACCTAAGATTTCAAGTTTATCGGAAACCCTCCAATAAAAATGATCTCACACACTTCTATTCCAGTCAAGATACCAAGACCAAAAGAGGCATCATCATCGGGTTTTTCCTAAGAGCATACCAAATTTGTAGTCCTGAGTTTCTTGACGAGGAGTGTACATACATTCACCAAACATTCACAGAGTTACATTTTCCTTCTTTTTTCATCAAAGACTGCAAGAAAAGAGCTCTTCAGATCATAAATTCTCCACGCATCAACACCACTCCTAGCAAAGTTATAATCCTTCCCAACAGTCAGGTTGCACTGAACGTCTCAAAAGCACTTTCACAAGCTAACACCAGAGTCGCCATCGCTTCTAGCACTTCAATAAAGGATATAACCAGGACAAAATCCAAGCACCACGAACCTGTCAATGCAGGAGTTTACACTATACCCTGTGGAGGCTGTGACAAGATTTACGTAGGTGAAACAGCCAGAAACCTCGACACCCGCCTCAATGAACACATTTACGCATGTAGGAACGATAACCTGAACAACGCCTGCGTACAACACCGAAATTCCACCAATCATCTCATGAAATTCAGAGACGCCCAATTAGTGATCAAAGAAACTAATTTCCGCAGACGCAAGTGCCTCGAATCAGCACTGATCGCTGTTTTGAATACAATTAAACAAAACAATGGCAGCTTCACCATCTCCGAAGTCTTAGCAAGAATCCTCCTGAAAACAGTAAACCCTGCCATCACATAGTCTCTCCTGTTATACTACACAAAGCACAGAGAGTGAACACTGAAACAAGCTGCCTCATTCCAGTTTATATTTGTCCAACCTATTTTTATGTTACCCAAGTAATAGCTTTTATATCCTTTTACTCATGTACGAATTAATTGCTCTACCATATTGTATTACTTTTGTCACTACTACTACTACTACTACTACCACCACTAGTGAACATCGAAATGGTACCTCACTAGTATTCACCTCACTCTGAGCCTTTATATACCCTCTGTGTCCATGTATTGTTTGTAATGGCTTGATAAAGCTCCTGGAGAGCGAAACGTTGCCACAATAAATGTCACATTAGTTGCACTTGTGTCCTTTTACTTTACAAATGTAAAAATAATGAGCTAAGGTAGTTTTTTAAAGCTAAAATAAGGGAGACAATATAAAAGGGACTAAAATAATTTGTGGTGAACAAATAAAGTGATGATCAAATAATGGAGCTTGGGAATATGATAGTAGGTAGTACTATAAAGGTAATTCTTTAAAGTTAGAATTATAATATAAAATTATAATATAAAAGGGACTAATATAAGTTGTGGTGAACAATAAAGTGGTAATCAAATAAATGAGCTTTGGAATATAATGGCAAAATTGTGAACTTATTCTACTTTAGCACCTAAGAATAGCACCTTGATTATTTTAACAATTGTGAATATATAAACTAGGGTAGTTATATAAAGCTAAAATAAAGGAGAAAATATATAAGGGACTAAAATTAAGTAATGGTAAACAAAGTTAAATGGACAGATAGTCACTATGAAATAATATTGGTTTAGGAGTAAGATCTGATTTGTAATATTAAATAAGTTGAGCAGTTTATTGCACAATAAAAAGTAAAAAAAAAAATGAGGTAGTTGGTACTAGCTAGCAAAAGATAGTTTTGGTACTTGCAAAAAATAATTGGAATATACACTAATTGCATACACAATAAAAAGTGACTAAAAAAACAAGTTGTGGTAAACAAAATTAAATGGACAGGTAAGAACGATGAATAGTATTAATTTGGAGTAAGATTTGACTTGTAACTTAAAATTATGAGCAATTAATAATAATAATAATTAATAATAATAATAATTAATAATAATAATAATTAATAATAATAATACAGTGGACTCCCGGTTAACGATATTTTTTCACTCCAGAAGTATGTTCAGGTGCCAGTAGTAACCTAATTTGTTCCCATAAGGAATATTGTGAAGTAGATTAGTCCATTTCAGACCCCCAAACATACACGTACAAACGCACTTACATAAATACACTTACATAATTGGTCGCATTCGGAGGTGATCGTTATGCGGGGGTCCACTGTACTACGGTTGGTGAGTCACAGTAAACTACGGTTGGTGAGTCACAGTAAACTACTGTTGGTGAGTCACAGTAAACTACGGTTGGTGAGTCACAGTAAACTACGGTTGGTGAGTCACAGTAAACTACGGTTGGTGAGTCACAGTAAACTACGGTTGGTGAGTCACAGTAAACTACGGTTGGTGAGTCACAGTAAACTATGGTTGGTGAGTCACAGTAAACTACGGTTGGTGAGTCACAGTAAACTACGGTTGGTGAGTCACAGTAAACTACGGTTGGTGAGTCACAGTAAACTACGGTTGGTGAGTCGCAGTAAACTATGGTTGGTGAGTCACAGTAAACTACAGTTGGTGAGTCACAGTAAACTATGGTTGGTGAGTCACAGTAAACTACAGTTGGTGAGTCACAGTAAACTATGGTTGGTGAGTCGCAGTAAACTACGGTTGGTGAGTCACAGTAAACTACAGTTGGTGAGTCACAGTAAAGTACGGTTGCTGAGTCACAGTTGGGTGTACATACCAAAAAACCTTTATATAAACAGCATTTCGGGCAAACTTAAAATTAACTTAAGATTAATATGGTAATAACAGTACATACAGTCATTAGATGAGCTACTATGAATACAAGAGACTTGAGTATTGTATTAAGTCATACTATGGCAGAAATGACATGTATGCCAGAGATGGGGTTCACTTATCTAGGTGTGGGGTGGGAGCACTGGCAACTGCAGTGGAGGGAGCAGTTAGGACTTTAAACTAGGAGTAGTTAGTGGTATGGGTTTTGACAGGAAAACAGTGAAGTCCCAGTGTAGTAATATTACGAGTTCTAGGGGAACTAGTAATAATATGAACGAGGTAGATATTGAAAAGCCAGGGACCTTGGGTGATAAGGACAGTAATAGGTTTAGTAGAAAAATAGAAATGAGCAGGAAGGGTAAAGAGAAAGGAGAGTCTTTCAATGTTTATTATGCTAATTGCCGTAGTGCTAGGAATAAGATGGACAAGTTGAGATTAGTTGCTAGTGTAGGTAACATTGATGTATTTGCCTTAACTGAGACGTGGTTTAATTCAAAAAGTCGGGACATGCCTGTGGAATGTCATATTCAGGGTTTTAAATTGTTCCAAGAAGATAGAAGTATTGGGAGGGGGGGTGGGGTGGCATTGTATGTCCGAGATCGCTTGAACTGTTGCATAAAAACGGGTATTAAGTCTGAAGTAACACATACAGAGTCTGTTTGGATAGAATTTTCAGAGGGGCATGAAAAACTGATTTTAGGTGTGATATACCGTCCCCCAAACTTAGATAGGGACCAAGGGAAACTACTATGGGAGGAAATTGTTAAGGCCACAAGGCACGATAATGTAGTAATTCTAGGAGACTTTAAATTTAGTCATGTTGATTGGAATTTCTTGACTGGGAATTTAGAATCATACGAATTCTTAGAAGTAGTTCAGGATTGTTTTTTGAAGCAGTTTGTGACAGAACCTACAAGGGGAAATAACCTGCTTGACTTAGTTAAGGCAAACAATGAATCCCTTGTTAATAATTTAGAAATTTCAGAGGAACTGGGTGCTAGCGACCACAAATCAATTACATTTAGCATTGAATGGAAGTACGATAGTAGCGATAACTCAGTAACAGTCCCAGATTTTTGCTTAGCAGATTACGATGGGCTTAGAGAACACTTATCATCTGTTGACTGGGGTAACGAAGAGAGCTATCAATATGACAGTTTTCTGAACACTATACATGCTGCTCAAAGAGCGTTTATCCCATATAAAGAAATTAGATCAAATAGAAATGACCCAAAATGGATGAATAATAGGCTCAAATATCTACTAGGGCATAAGAAAGGAATTTATAGGCGTATCAAAAGAGGTGAGGGTCATCTTATGAATCAGTATATTGACATTAAGAGGGACATTAAAAAGGGGATAAGAAAAGCTAAAAGGGACTATGAAATTAAAGTTGCTAGGGATTCTAAAACTAACCCAAAAAGTTTTTTCCAGGTATATAGAACAAAAGTTAGAGATAAGATAGGTCCCCTTAAAAATAACTATGGGCACCTTACTGACAAAGAGAATGAAATGTGCTTGATTTTAAATAATTATTTTCTCTCAGTTTTTACACAGGAAGACACTAACAATATTCCAGTAATTAATTCTTACAGTGGGCTAGAAGAAGATAAATTATGTAACATCACAGTCACTAGTGAGATGGTTGTGAAGCAGATAGACAGACTGAAGCAAAATAAGTTGCTGGGTCCTGATGAGGTTTTTTCAAGGGTTCTTAAGGAATGCAAAATGGAACTCTGTTAACCATTAACTAATATTTTTAATTTATCTCTTCAAACAGGTGTAGTGTCTGATATGTGGAAGATGGCTAATGTAATTCCTATTTTTAAAACAGGGGACAAGTCGTTACCGTCAAATTACCGCCCAATAAGCCTGACCTCAATTGTAGGCAAATTACTAGAGTCAATTATAGCTGAGATTATAAGAAGCCATCTCGATAAGCATAGCTTGATTAATGATACTCAGCATGGATTCACAAGAGGCCAGTCTTGTCTAACTAATTTATTAACTTTCTTCAGTAAAGCTTTTGAGGCTGTTGACCACAATAAAGAATTTGATATTATTTACTTAGATTTTAGTAAGGCTTTTGATAGAGTTCCACACCATAGACTGTTAAAGAAAGTGGCAGCTCATGGCATTGGGGGAAAAGTGCTCTCGTGGATCGAGTCATGGCTCACTGACAGGAAGCAGAGAGTGTCCATAAATGGGGTTAAGTCCGAGTGGGGATCTGTAACAAGTGGCGTTCCACAGGGATCAGTCTTGGGCCCGTTGTTATTTATAATATATATCAATGATCTTGATGAGGGAATTACTAGTGATATGAGCAAATTCGCCGATGACACAAAGATAGGTAGGATAATTGATTCAAACGTAGATGTTATGGAACTTCAGGAGGATTTAAACAAACTCTATTCTTGGTCAGAAAAGTGGCAGATGCAGTTCAATGTAGATAAATGCAAGGTTCTGAAGCTTGGGAGTGCCCATAACCCTAGTACTTATAAGTTAAATGATGTAGAACTTAGCCATACAGATTGCGAAAAGGACTTGGGGGTTATGGTGAGCAGCAACCTTAAACCAAGACAGCAATGCCTAAGCATACGTAATAAGGCAAATAGATTACTGGGATTTATATCAAGAAGTGTAAGCAACAGAAGTCCAGAGGTCATACTGCAGCTTTATACGTCATTAGTAAGGCCTCACCTAGATTATGCAGCTCAGTTCTGGTCTCCGTATTACAAAATGGACATAAATTCGTTAGAAAACATTCAGCGTAGGATGACTAAATTAATACAGTGGACCCCCGCATAACGATGGCATCACATAGCGATTTTTCCGCATACCGATTACTTTTATCGCAAAATTTTTGCCGCGCATACCGATTAAAAACCCGCTTACCGATTTTCGTCCGAGACGCGTCCAATGTGCCCTCAGCCAGCCTCACATGTGCCGGCCGTCCCATTGTTTACCAGCCAGCCTCCGCGGTAACATCCAAGCATACACTCGGAATATTTCGTATTATTACAGTGTTTTCGGTGCTGTTTCTGGAAAATAAGTGACCATGGGCCCCAAGAAAGCTTCTAGTGCCAACCCTGTGGTAAAAAGGGTGAGAATTAGTATGGAAATTAAGAAAGATTTTGAAGGGTTTGGGGCTAACCCTGAGAAGCCTATGCCAGTTGTGGAATCCATTGTGCCTACTTCAAAGATTAAGGAAATGTGTGCACAGTGGGTTGAACTGCAAACCTTTATAGATGAAAATCACCCTGACACAGCTGTTGCAAGCCGTGCTGGTGACTATTTCAATGACAATGTTGTGGCCCATTTTAGACAAATCGTAAAGGAACGGGAGGTACAGAGCTCTATGGACAGATTTGTTGTGCGACAGAGGTCCAGTGACTCTCAAGCTGGTCCTAGTGGCATTAAAAGAAGAAGGGAAGTAACCCCGGAAAAGGACTTGCTACCTCAAGTCGTAATGGAAGGGGATTCCCCTTCTAAACAGTAAGAAGATAATGCTCTCCCCTCCTCCCATCCCATCAATCATCACCAGATCTTCAATAAAAGTAAGTGTCATGTAATTGTGCATGCCTTTTTCAGTTTGTGTGTATTAAAATTAACATTTCATGTGGTAAAAAAAAATTTTTTTCATACTTTTGGGCGTCTTGCACGGATTAATTTTATTTCCATTATTTCTTATGGGGAAAATTCATTCGCATAACGATTATTTCGCATAACGATGAGCCCTCTTGCACGGATTAAAATCGTTAACCGGGGGTCCACTGTACATAGCATTAGAAATCTTCCTTATGAAGAAAGATTGAAGACTCTTAAGTTACATTCACTTGTTAGACGAAGAATAAGGGGAGACCTGATCGAAGTGTATGAGTGGAAGATAGGTATTAATAAAGGGGATATTAATAAGGTAGTAGGTTGGTAGACAGCAACCACCCAGGGAAGTACTACCGTCCTGCCAGATGACTGTGAAACAAAAACCTTTAACTGTTTTGCATGATGGTAGGATTGCTGGTTTCTTTTTCTGTCTCATAAACACGCTAGATAACAGGGATATCTTGCTACTCCTACTTACACTTTGGTCACACTTCACAGACACGCACATGCATATATATATATACATACATCTAGGTTTTTCTCCCTTTTTCTAAATAGCTCTTGTCCTTTTTATTTCTTCTATTGTCCATGGGGAAGTGGAAAAGAATCTTTCCTCCGTAAGCCATGCGTGTCATATGAGGCGACTAAAATGCCGGGAGCAATGGGCAAGTAACCCCTTCTCCTGTTTACATTTACTAAAAAAGAGAAGAAGAAAAACTTTATAAAACTGGGTTGCTTAAATGTGCGTGGATGTAGTGCGGATGACAAGAAACAGATGATTGCTGATGTTATGAATGAAAAGAAGTTGGATGTCCTGGCTCTAAGCGAAACAAAGCTGAAGGGGGTAGGAGAGTTTCAGTGGGGGGAAATAAATGGGATTAAATCTGGAGTATCTGAGAGAGTTAGAGCAAAGGAAGGGGTAGCAGTAATGTTAAATGATCAGTTATGGAAGGAGAAAAGAGAATATGAATGTGTAAATTCAAGAATTATGTGGATTAAAGTAAAGGTTGGATGCAAGAAGTGGGTCATAATAAGCGTGTATGCACCTGGAGAAGAGAGGAATGCAGAGGAGAGAGAGAGATTTTGGGAGATGTTAAGTGAATGTATAGGAGCCTTTGAACCAAGTGAGAGAGTAATTGTGGTAGGGGACCTGAATGCTAAAGTAGGAGAAACTTTTAGAGAGGGTGTGGTAGGTAAGTTTGGGGTGCCAGGTGTAAATGATAATGGGAGCCCTTTGATTGAACTTTGTGTAGAAAGGGGTTTAGTTATAGGTAATACATATTTTAAGAAAAAGAGGATAAATAAGTATACAAGATATGATGTAGGGCGAAATGACAGTAGTTTGTTGGATTATGTATTGGTAGATAAAAGACTGCTGAGTAGACTTCAGGATGTACATGTTTATAGAGGGGCCACAGATATATCAGATCACTTTCTAGTTGTAGCTACACTGAGAGTAAAAGGTAGATGGGATACAAGGAGAATAGAAGCATCAGGGAAGAGAGAGGTGAAGGTTTATAAACTAAAAGAGGAGGCAGTTAGGGTAAGATATAAACAGCTATTGGAGGATAGATGGGCTAATGAGAGCATAGGCAATGGGGTCGAAGAGGTATGGGGTAGGATTAAAAATGTAGTGTTAGAGCATAGGCAATGGGGTCGAAGAGGTATGGGGTAGGATTAAAAATGTAGTGTTAGAGTGTTCAGCAGAAGTTTGTGGTTACAGGAAAGTGGGTGCAGGAGGGAAGAGGAGCGATTGGTGGAATGATGATGTAAAGAGAGTAGTAAGGGAGAAAAAGTTAGCATATGAGAAGTTTTTACAAAGCAGAAGTGATGCAAGGAGGGAAGAGTATATGGAGAAAAAGAGAGAGGTTAAGAGAGTGGTGAAGCAATGTAAAAAGAGAGCAAATGAGAGAGTGGGTGAGATGTTATCAACAAATTTTGTTGAAAATAAGAAAAAGTTTTGGAGTGAGATTAACAAGTTAAGAAAGCCTAGAGAACAAATGGATTTGTCAGTTAAAAATTGGAGAGGAGAGTTATTAAATGGAGAGTTAGAGGTATTGGGAAGATGGAGGGAATATTTTGAAGAATTGTTAAATGTTGATGAAGATAGGGAAGCTGTGATTTCGTGTATAGGGCAAGGAGGAATAACATCTTGTAGGAGTGAGGAAGAGCCAGTTGTGAGTGTGGGGGAAGTTCGTGAGGCAGTAGGCAAAATGAAAGGGGGTAAGGCAGCCGGGATTGATGGGATAAAGATAGAAATGTTAAAAGCAGGTGGGGATATAGTTTTGGAGTGGTTGGTGCAATTATTTAATAAATGTATGGAAGAGGGTAAGGTACCTAGGGATTGGCAGAGAGCATGCATAGTTCCTTTGTATAAAGGCAAAGGGGATAAAAGAGAGTGCAAAAATTATAGGGGGATAAGTCTGTTGAGTGTACCTGGTAAAGTGTATGGTAGAGTTATAATTGAAAGAATTAAGAGTAAGACGGAGAATAGGATAGCAGATGAACAAGGAGGCTTTAGGAAAGGTAGGGGGTGTGTGGACCAGGTGTTTACAGTGAAACATATAAGTGAACAGTATTTAGATAAGGCTAAAGAGGTCTTTGTGGCATTTATGGATTTGGAAAAGGCGTATGACAGGGTGGATAGGGGGGCAATGTGGCAGATGTTGCAAGTGTATGGTGTAGGAGGTAGGTTACTGAAAGCAGTGAAGAGTTTTTACGAGGATAGTGAGGCTCAAGTTAGAGTATGTAGGAAAGAGGGAAATTTTTTCCCAGTAAAAGTAGGCCTTAGACAAGGATGTGTGATGTCACCGTGGTTGTTTAATATATTTATAGATGGGGTTGTAAGAGAAGTAAATGCGAGGGTCTTGGCAAGAGGCGTGGAGTTAAAAGATAAAGAATCACACATAAAGTGGGAGTTGTCACAGCTGCTCTTTGCTGATGACACTGTGCTCTTGGGAGATTCTGAAGAGAAGTTGCAGAGATTGGTGGATGAATTTGGTAGGGTGTGCAAAAGAAGAAAATTAAAGGTGAATACAGGAAAGAGTAAGGTTATGAGGATAACAAAAAGATTAGGTGATGAAAGATTGAATATCAGATTGGAGGGAGAGAGTATGGAGGAGGTGAACGTATTCAGATATTTGGGAGTGGACGTGTCAGCGGATGGGTCTATGAAAGATGAGGTGAATCATAGAATTGATGAGGGAAAAAGAGTGAGTGGTGCACTTAGGAGTCTGTGGAGACAAAGAACTTTGTCCTTGGAGGCAAAGAGGGGAATGTATGAGAGTATAGTTTTACCAACGCTCTTATATGGGTGTGAAGCGTGGGTGATGAATGTTGCAGCGAGGAGAAGGCTGGAGGCAGTGGAGATGTCATGTCTGAGGGCAATGTGTGGTGTGAATATAATGCAGAGAATTCGTAGTTTGGAAGTTAGGAGGAGGTGCGGGATTACCAAAACTGTTGTCCAGAGGGCTGAGGAAGGGTTGTTGAGGTGGTTCGGACATGTAGAGAGAATGGAGCGAAACAGAATGACTTCAAGAGTGTATCAGTCTGTAGTGGAAGGAAGGCGGGGTAGGGGTCGGCCTAGGAAAGGTTGGAGGGAGGGGGTAAAGGAGGTATTGTGTGCGAGGGGCTTGGACTTCCAGCAGGCATGCATGAGCGTGTTTGATAGGAGTGAATGGAGACAAATGGTTTTTAATACTTGACGTGCTGTTGGAGTGTGAGCAAAGTAACATTTATGAAGGGATTCAGGGAAACCGGCAGGCCGGACTTGAGTCCTGGAGATGGGAAGTACAGTGCCTGCACTCTGAAGGAGGGGTGTTAATGTTGCAGTTTAAAAACTGTAGGGTAAAGCACCCTTCTGGCAAGACAGTGATGGAGTGAATGATGGTGAAAGTTTTTCTTTTTCGGGCCACCCTGCCTTGGTGGGAATCGGCCAGTGTGATAAAAAAAAAAAAAAAAAAAAAAAAAATATAAAAAATTAATAAGGTCTTGAGGATGTCTCTCCAAGAGAGAACCTGCAGTAATGGATTTAAATTAGATAAGTTTAGATTTAGAAAGAACATAGGAAAGTATTGGTTTGGAAATAGGGTAGTTGATGAGTGGAACAGTCTACCTAGTTGGGTTATTGAGGCTAGGACTTTGGGTAGTTTCAAATCTAGGTTGGATAAGTACATGAGTGGGAGGGGTTGGATTTGAGTGGGACTTTCACATCAGAGCTTATTTCTTGGGTGGCATTGAAAATTGGGTTGGGCAAATGTTTTGTTAGTGGGATGAATTGTAAAGGACCTGCCTAGTATGGGCCAACAGGCCTCCTGGAGTGTTCCTCCTTTCTTATGTTCTTATGTTCGTATGTATGACTTTAACACGTAAACGGTCCAAACGTATATATACGTTTTTTTTCAACATTTGAAAGTATGTAAAAAGTAGATCTTTTAATTTTTTTACATTTGAAAATGTGTAAAAAAAACTTTGATCTACTTTTTTTTCTTATATTTGAAAATATATAAAAAAAACACGTAGATCTACTTTTGTAGCCCGGTGGCCTGGTGGCCCGGTGGCCTGGTGGCCCGGTGGCCTGGTGGCCCGGTGGCCTGGTGGCTAAAGCTCCCGCTTCACACACGGAGGGCCCGGGTTCGATTCCCGGCGGGTGGAAACATTTCGACACGTTTCCTTACACCTGTTGTCCTGTTCACCTAGCAGCAAATAGGTACCTGGGTGTTAGTCGACTGGTGTGGGTCGCATCCTGGGGGACAAGATTAAGGACCACAATGGAAATAAGTTAGACAGTCCTCGATGACGCACTGACTTTCTTGGGTTATCCTGGGTGGCTAACCCTCCGGGGTTAAAAATCCGAAAGAAATCTTATCTTATCTTATCTTAATCTTATATGTGAACGTAGATCTGCTGGGACCGTTTACGGATTAATAAATCTTGCAGAGAATGCAATGCAGATACAATGGAGTGACTAACATTTGTGATGAATACAGAT
>NC_091389.1:5754556-5997291 GCF_038502225.1 Cherax quadricarinatus | reverse complement strand
CAAACCCCAATTATCGGCTGAAAAGGGCTCCCCCTGGGGGGGGAAGGGGGAACTGGTTGGGGGTTCCAGGTTTGCGGTCATTTGGCAGACTTGACAACTTTTAGATAGCTTTCCACAGTCTCCTTCATTCTGGGCCAATGAAAATGCATGGATATTTTGCCTGCATTTTCTTCCCCCAAATGTCCCCCCATGGGACTATTTTTGGAAAACTAATAGCAATTCTCAAAGGGTGTTAGGTAGCAAAACTAGATGTTTGCTGGTAGACAAATGATCGTCGAAGAAAAAAGGAACTTTTCCTTCCATTTCCATTTAGCAAGATAGTAACAATTGTCCAGGTCTTCGTTGTCTTCTGTAATAGCTATCTCTTGTAATTTCTCAGGGATGGATCAAGAACTGATCCCTTATTAAATCTTCTTCGATAGCTTTTTAATATCGGGAATCTTGAAAGGGCCTATCATAGAATATTTCAGATTTGAAGATCCGGGTTGTGGGATCGGCTGAACAATAAACCAAGCCCCAAACCCTCTTTCCTTAGGACTTCAGTTGAAAAAAGGATTTTGAGGCGCTCTAGACATTCTCAATTATACTTGAGAGGAAATAGGTAGGAGCCTCTTTCGGCTTCTATGGCATAGTTAATTCAGTAGTGTACATAACTAAAAGGCTCGAAGCATACCTGGATGTCTAATCATTGCCTATATAAGTCAACCCCTGAATGAAAATTTTCGCTGGATGTACCTACGGACACAAAGCAAGTATAGGTTGGTGTTTGGATGTATATCCTGTGAAAGCACTCTTATAATGCTTTCATGGCTTCTAATAACAATCTAGCTTGTGTAGTCATATCACTTACAGGAAGTATGCCTGCTTAATGGTTAAATAACTTCAGTATCATGGAAGGAATTAACTTCAACTAATTGAGCCTCGTCTTCAACTTTCACTTTAGCAAAGTAGGGACCATGGAGCGAATATCTTGTTCTGAAATAGCTGTCTTATTGAGTCATCTAGAATGACTTGATTCGCTCTTGCAAACCTTGTTTAGTACTAGGTTTCAGTTTCTTTTGAGTTGTCGAGGGAAAATATTACCTGAGTTGGAAAAAGTTGCTCGTTCTGGTATCCTCTCAGCCAATAACATTTTTTCCAAATCCCCTTTTTATAAAAAAAGTGCAGTTAAATTTCTTTTTTGTTTATTTTTGTTTTTCCCTAAGTTAGATCAAATTTACGAAGGGGTGTGGGCAAAATAGGAGTGGAAAGGATTCTGTTAGATCTTAGTTTAGATTGCCCTTTTTTGGGGGCTTTTTAGTCACTTTTTCCCTTCTTTTTCTTTAAATCAATTGTTGAGATTTTCTAATTATCACAATGGGGTTGTTTCAATATTTACTATGGGCAAATAAAATTATCAAGTCTTCGGGAAAATTATTAAGAAACCCTTATCAATCAACGGGAAAAGTTTTTTGGATTTGATGAAGCTCTCCCTACCCCTTAAAAAGCGATTTCTTTCACGGCAAAATCTCTCATTTGAGTTGGCGGGGCTTTAATCTCTAAATTTTTTTGATAACTTGGGAGACAAACCCTCGAGGATGTTTTTACGGAATCAATTACATGTTCTAAAAAGGGTAAGTGCTTTTAAACTTTGAAACTTTGAGTTTCCGAAAATAAGTATGTAAAAGGTTGCCCAGTGTTGTTGGGGCCCGCCCATGGGCCTATTCTCAAAGACAAAAATAAAGTACAAATCTTCTCCCTTGGGGCCCAAGATGGTTTTTTGCAGGGGGGCCCCACTTTCGGCGGGTTGGTTCGGGCTCCCTTGAAACCATAAGTAAAACCCCCTTTTTCCATTCTGCTAAAAATAGATAAGTTTAAATAACATATATTTTACAATAGAAACCCGGCACACACACACATGGGGGGGTGGTTAAGGGATTTTTAAATTTATTTTCCTTCAAAAAATGCCCCCCTCCCCCTTTGATTTTTCCATGACCTTGCATACCACGAGTATACAGGGCTTTATTTAGCCCTCATGTCTGTCTCCCTTTTTTAAAATTGGGGTGTTTTCCCTTCCAACCCCAGGGGGTTAGTTTCAATTGATTTTTGAAGATCTTTTTTAAAAAACACACAAATCTCTGCTGCCCTGTTGTGCTCGGGTTTTCTCGTGTTTGGCGCCTTCGTGTGAACCTTAAGGGCCCTCAATCCTTCGATACATCCTCGTTGGGAACCAATCTTGGGGAAAAATTATATACTGAGGAAAGGAGAATTGTGTGCTACCTGGGGTTTACTGAGGGGGGAATCATAGGCCGGGGCCGTGTAAAAAAAAATAATAATAATTGAACTTTTTTGTCAGAGGAAAGAAAGTCCCCCTAAAATTGTGTTACATATTTTGGTGATACTACAGGGGCTCCTAGTATATAGATGATAAGGCTGTATCATTTAAAAAACAGGTAATTTGTAAATGGGATAACCCAAAGAGGGGGTGCCAAGCCCCAGAAACCCCACAGGTCAGCTGTTTTCCCTTTGGGGGTTTATTTTGTTTCGCGTGGGTTTTAGGGCTTAGCCCAAAAATTTCCCCAAGCGCCCTCCGCGAAAAGGTTGGGGGCCTAGGTGTGAAGAATGGGTCCCCCTGGTCAGGGGCGGGTAGAAAAATTCCCCAGGGGGCATTGGGGAATCCCCTTTTAGAAAACAATGTCCCTATGCCCGCAGAAAGAAGGTCCCACCCCTCAGCAATTGGGAACTTTTTTCCCCGTACATTCAAAAGTGATGGAAGTGAATGAAGTTTTGTGGTTTTAGTGATTTTTGCCAAACAAATGACCATAATTCGGTAATAGTGGGGAAAACCCAGAGACCCCCCTTCCCCTCTGGTGGGGGGCCTCGTGTTCACGTTCAGTTGTTCCAAAACCCGAGAAACTTTTTTCCCCTCAGATGATGAGCATGGGTGATAAGTGATAGTGAATATAACACAAGCTTTTTAAACTATTTCCCCGTATGATATGAAGTCTTTCCCCTAAGGTCAGTATTTTGAGATATTTTGCTCGGGTAGTGTGCCATATGTTATACCGGGGAAGGGGTTCTGGGAAACCCCGGGGCTGTACACAAAACAGACAGTAAAAATGCGAAGATACTGGAAATTGGGAGGGAAAATGGGGTGGTGGTGGGTGGTGCTGGGGAGGCACCAGCAGTGGGCCATGCTCCCCCCACCCCGCTGCCTCAGCTGATCAGAACAAACCCAAACCCCCCCCCACTCCCCACCCCCAAGCCCCAAAACCACAACCTCCAAAACCACAACCTAAAACCCAAAACCCACCTATCATTGCCCAGTCCCCCCAGCAGACCGCACCTGGGATTGGGGGGCTGTCAATTTTTTCCCAACCCCCAAGTTTGATGACAGAAAGTGGAATCGCCATCTTTTGCATTGGGAACAATGCCACTAAATGGAATTTTTTGTTATTCTTTGACAACCATTTTGATAAAAAGTTGTCAGGGAAAAAAGCAACACATCATGAGTACCCTGGCAAAAAATTTTTTTCCCCAAAAACATGCTACACCAGTGGAAGGGAGGCAACTTAATTATCTATTCTTTACAAAAATCATGCCATTGTAAAAGCAAAAAAGGTAAATCATCTTCAACAGAACCTGTTAAAAAGTTTCGTGATATAATGCCAGAAACGTTTTTGGTAATGTTACATATGCTTCATTTCAGAAAACCAGGCCTGACAGAACTGACAGGTTATATAAGATTGGGGAAAGTGTTTTGTATCTGAAACAGAAATTAATGATTTTTTTCCCCTTTAGGAACTTTTGATGAGTCTTTGATTCTGTTAAAAAAGACTCTCTTTCAACAGTAAAAAAGCAAGGAAAGGGTTTTGGGATAAAGTTGTTTTCGGGTTGTTTTAGTGGTCTGGTATTGGGTATTATTTGTACACTGGAGTTTAATTTAAAATCCAAAGTTATTGGGGATCCAGGGGGTGTGGTTCAAAAAAAAATAGAACCATACCGGAAGGGGGGAATTTTATACAGATAACACAAAACCCCCTCAGTGATTTTTGCAGGAAAATGGGGTTGTGTGGCACAGGGAAATGGAAACTGCCGGGGTTTTGGCTGGCCTGAGAGGGGAGGTGCAGGGTTTTTGCCCGCACTGGGATTTGGGGGCAAAAAACGAGATGTCCCCTGTTTTACAATTCCCCTAATGAAATGAACGTGGGAGGGAGCATAGAGAGAAAATGCCCCTTCTAAAACCTGCAGCTTGGGTTGATTAAACCTTCAACATCTTCAGTGGACAAATGTGACATGCAATTGGGTTTGATTGTTGAAGGAATGGGGTACATCAAACTGTTTTTTCCCTCTTTGGACATTTCCATGCTCATCTTTTAAAATTAAGATAGCACCCGCAAACCCCAAGCAGGGACTGTTTGTCTGTCATCGACAAATGTATTCAAGTACCAAGGGAAAACACCTGCAATTGACCCCCCACCTTTTCAACAGCTACCTTTGTCTGAAGCATGGTGATACTTTAAAAACTGCCTGCCCGCCAAAAAAAAGGCTAGAAAGGTTAGTCTTTCACTACAAGAAAACCCCCACAACCCCAGACACTCGTTTTTGGGGAAATGTAAAAAACCCCCTTCATAACCTGTTTCAAAAACTTACAGGCCAGAACTTCAAAACATTCCTGTGACTTTTATGTTATAAAAAAAGAAAAATAATAAAAAAACATTTCATATCGTTTGTTTGTGTAAAATTTTCTGTAAAAAAAAAAAACAAATTTTCGCCCTTATTGTGTAGTATTGAAAAAAAAAATTAAAAAACTGTCATGTTAGCCTAAAAATCTAGAAAGAAAATTTAAAAAAAATTGAAAATGTAAAAAAAAGTAAATGAAAAAACCGGGTGGGTGTATTTACAGATGTTCAATTTTGGGTTTCATGCCTCTATCTGTAAAGCGTTAAAATTTTTTTTTAGCCTATAAAGTTTAGAAAAAAAATATTTTTCAAAAAAAAAATTTTTTTTTTTAAATGGCCACCGAAGGAGTTTGGAGGGGCCCGTCCCTCAAAAGGGGTTTAAAAATCTTCCTGGCCCGCAGTGTACTCACAATAATCTAGTGATCAGGGAAAAGCAGAATACAGTTTTTAGTAGAACTAACCCGTATTAAGTGGTACTTAGTGGAGTGGGTGACTTTCATTGTTTTTTTTCTTGAAATACCAGGCGTTTTAACTTTCTGATTTTTTCCCAGGCACTGAAAAAGTGTCCTTCCTCCAAATTTTTTACGTCAACTATGTGATAATATAGCCTATTGTGGTGGAGGCCAAAAAAAAACTAGAAAAACGATGCGATTGATAAAAGGGGTTGAGGCCCCGTTCGTCACTGGGGTTCCCACTCCCGGTTCTTCAACCCCCAAGTTATCTGTATCAATCAAATCCATATTATTTGGGTAAAATTTTTCCCGTGATCCTTCATTTTCCCCAAACCCCACCAGTATGTTTAAATAAAAGATAGATCAGACTGGCCCCAAACCCCTCGACTGGGAACCCCTCGACTGGCCCGACCCTTTTGCCCCGTTTCAAAGGTTCGGGGAAAAAAAGCAGACTGTAAATGGAGGGGGGAGGTCCCTTTTTAAAAACCAAAACAATAAAATAAAAAAACCCAGGGGTCTCGTGCGTCCTATTAAAGTCGTTAAAAAGAAATACAGATAGCTAACTTTTTTTAGTTATTTTAAATATTCAAGAGGTTGCTGTAAATTGAAATCAACCATTCAAACTTTAAAGGTGTGTATCGAAAAATCAAAAAAACAGGTTTCCCACATGGAAAAATTGTCATTTTGGGGAAGGGGCCGCCCCTTGTGCGAATCCAGCATCAAGCAGTATTAAAACAGGAATGTTTGGGTATGCCAAAGGGAATTCTGGGAAAAAATCAAAAGGGTTTTGGGGATAACATAAAAGCTGTTTTAAAAGAAAACCTGGAATTTTCTCAACAGGGGGGAAATAAAAAGTCTGGGCTGACTGGTACTGTTTGATATCCATGAAGGACCGGGGTGGGGTGATGCCCCTGTGTAAATAACGTGGGCTGATAGGGCCCAACATAATGGTAGTGGAGATGCTGCCCGGGAAGACAGTAATGGTGAAGGGAGGTGCTGTCCTGGGAACAGTAATGGGGAAGCGGAATTTTGTCGGGTATGGAATTCAGGGAAGAATGCATATAAAACCTCTGGGGACGGGGCCCTGGGGGGAAACAATGTAGAAAAGAAAAGATAAAACCAATTTAAACTAGAAATCCCCAAAAATAGAAAGGGACTCCATACAATGCGGGGATGTATTATAAAAAAACAACTGGTGGGGCCCCATTTTTGGGTTAGGAAGATGGGAAAAGACAGGTAAATATGCCAACAGGGAATACAGTCACAAACCCAAGGCAACAAACCTGTGCACATCATCCGGATCTGGACTGATCGGGAAAAACAGTGGAGATGCCCCTAAAAAATCAGGCCCAAGCAACGGGAAAATGAAAACCCTTCCTGAAAGGTTTTTTCCCCCTAAAATTTAAAATTTCGTCGGAAAAGACTGTGCTAAAACAAAAGGAACCATCTAAAGGGACAAAGATCAAAACCGGGTTGGAAACCTGGGAAACCCACCACTAAAAGAGGGGGGGGTTTTTGTGGGGAAAGGGAAAAAAACTAGGAAATGGGAAATTGTACCCCAAACCCATTTTTGGGGGGAAAACGTCGAGGGCCTCCACTAAAACCCAAAAGAAAGATACTAATGCCAGAAAAAACCCCCCCCAGCCGCAAACCCCCAGTCCATGACATTCTTTAAAATAAAAGGGTCAAAAGCCAGCAAAAAACAAAAAAATCCCTTTTTCATTCATGGACTTTTGGAAAAGGGAATGTTCGCGGCTTTCCTGGACCCAATAAGGGTCACTTGGGCAAGAAAAAAAGGACCCAGGTTTTTCCTATACAGATTGACAAGTGAACATTAAAAGGGGGGGGGCCTGTACATTCATCCCTTTTTTCGAACTGCTTAATGCCTCAAATGATGGTGGAAAGCAGAAAAATAAACCAAACTGTCATTGTGGGGCCCCGCCCCCGGGTGCAACATCCACAATTCCGGAACAGCTTTAAAAAATTTACCACTGTCTGGAAAATCTTCCAGCCCTGCACCCCAAAATCTTGCTTCGGGGGTTTCAACTTAACCAAAATGGAGAATTAAAAAAAATTTTTGCAGTTTTAAAACCCGGGGGGCCTGATGCTTTTACCCACGACTTTTAAATCTCTAAAATTAATTTAAAAGCAAATAAGATTTTCTAGAATGGAGAATACACAGACCCCATCTTCATAACAATGATGATCTGAAGAAATTCACCTATCAAAAAAATACTCAGATCACAACATAATTGGGTTTTAAAATTTTTGAAGACCCCACAAATGAGATTGGTGAGGGCATTACCAATTCCCCAATAAAAAAATAAATAACCTAAAAGTCCCCAAAATCGGAAGATATATTAAGCAACACAGACCCCAACATGCCAGAACAGATTAATTGGTTCTTATCAAGACACCCCCAAGAAAAAGGAGGAGATTAAAAAAGAAAAGACAGGCGCTCCTTCAGGCTATGGAAAAAAAAAGAGGTAAAGGGTCAATCTATCTGAAATGCATAGGGGACACTGGCAGGAAATAGAAAAAATCAACGCTAAAGGGAACTTAGGAGCAGGGTCGGGGAAAAACTAAAAGTAAAAGGTAAAGAAACCCAAAGTATTTTCCATCAAATCAAAGTCGAGAACAAAAATCCCGACCCTTAAACGTGGGGCCTAAAAGTGCACAAGGGAAAAGGGGTTTTCAAGTCCCAATAGCTCAGTTTTTGAAGCCACAAAACTGAGTTTAAGATCAAAAGAAATTTTTGAGAGAGCCACAGAATTTGTTAAAAAAATTTTGATGTTTTCCTGACACCAAATGACTTAACAGGCGATAAATGAATGCCCTCACTCTGCCCCAGGGAGACTCATGGAACTCTGTGTCATAAAAACTGCAAGAAGCCTACAGACTTTACCATCCTATGGGAGGGACATGGGGTGTCCACAGCAAAAAAAACAGACTTGGCCCCACAAAGGGGTAAAAAACAACAAAATTTGACCGTGACCATATCATAAAAACTTTGAAAAGTCCTGGAAAACACCCCATCAAAACCCATCGTTCACAAACCCCCGGGAACATGGGTTTGGAACACCTCATGTCTTCTCAACTTTGGATCACTACGAATCCTAGAGCACTGAAGACAAAAGAATGGAAATATATACAGATTTTCCCCCGCGGGGACCATGGAAATAGCGCCAAAATGGCAAAAAAACAGGGGGTGTGATGGATCTTTTTCCCCACTAACAGAAAAAGGGGGTGTAGTAAAAAGAGAAAAAGTGAGGAAACGTGAAAACTCTTTCCCCGACGATTTTGCCCCCATCGTTCCTCATCCTCTATCACATGACAAGGGTCAACCCCTTCTTCCTTTGAATGCCCCCAACCATGACAGTGTTTCCATTCAGACACTGACTCAGGGACATCAAATCTTTCAGTCCAGAAAAAAATATGAGTTAAAGAGGGGAAAATTTCAAACTGATATGGTAAACATGAAAATTAAAATTTCTTCATAATCAAAACAAATTTTTTACAAAAGGGGGCCAATGTCAAAGACCTAGGGTGACATGTCTGAGGCCCCTTTTCAAGACCATAACATTGTATCAATCGATCTGCTAAAAAAATAACAGGATGGATAATGAGAACCCGGGGGATGCCCCATATGACCTTATCCTTGTTCTATCTGGGTGGAATATTCTGCACACTAACAGCATTTTCAAGGCAGGTGAAATTTTAAAAAATTCAGAGAACCTTCAGGCGCTGGGGAGAAAAAACACCTAAATACGGGGCGCTTGGGTTCCCTGAACCTGTTTTCCCTTTGGAAAGAGGGGGGGAGAAAATGTTTTAAACCCCTAAAAACTGGGGTCTATCCAACTAAAAATATCCCCAGAAAAGTTTGGGAAAAAGAAACACCCCCCAATGAAAAGAGGGTTACTTACGTTAAGAGACCATACAAAAGTGCCGGCAGACTTTCAACTGCCCCCCAACCCGGGGTTTTAAGACCCTGGGGCTTAAGCTGGTGGCAAGAAAAGGTGGTTCCTGATCGCGGGGTTTTCTGAAAAGTTGGTTTCATGAGCCAGCAGTAACAGCCTGGTTTATCACCGTCGGAGGCCGGGTCAGATCGGCCCGGGGTTGCCCCCGGAACTCTCCCCATAAACTTCAGGTAAACCCCAGGCATAAAAAACAAAAAAAAATTTACCACATAGTACTCAACTTACCTTAAATTTTATGTCTTAATCTAGGTGAAAAATTTATATTTATTGTAAGAAATCATGGGGTATGTATGGTGTAAAGGGGCTCCATACCAGGCCACCCACCCACATATATTCTAGTTTTTAAGCACCCCAGAGCAAAAAAGATAAGTTCCTCATTATTATTAAAATGGGGTGGATGATTTTTTGAAAAAATAAATGTGGTAGTATGGGTATTCCCCCCCCTACCATCCAGGCCACCCCACCCACAAATTCCCCATTTAAGCATCCTGGCGATAAAATGTATACAGTTCCTCATTACCCTTAAAAATATTTGTATTTTAATGAGGGTCAGGGGTAAAGAGATAAACGGTAAATGGAGAGAAAAAGAATGGTGAAGGGGAAAAAGGGGGATTTTTAAAAAAAACCTATAAAG
Organism: Cherax quadricarinatus; assembly: GCF_038502225.1. Lineage (NCBI taxonomy): Eukaryota > Metazoa > Arthropoda > Malacostraca > Decapoda > Parastacidae > Cherax > Cherax quadricarinatus. The sequence continues at coordinate 5,987,567 of NC_091389.1, read as the reverse complement.
GGTGTTTTGTAACGGGTACCGCTGGTTTGTGTACAAGTTATACAGGTTGTCTCTCATTGTCGGTAGAATAAAAAGAAGAACACTATTCTCATTAAACATTTTAGAAGAAATGATGCTCTGAGTAAAGGCAAGGGAAATAAGTCACTCTGATTTTTGGGGACCCAGGTTCTCTACAATTTTTAAAATTTTGATAATCTATGTAACTGTATTTGTGTTACCTAAAAAACAAAAAAGGAAAAATTTTCACAGTTACCCCCGTAAAAATTTTCTTTTTTTAGATTTGAAAATGTTATTCTTGATCACTTGTAAAGTAAGACACATATGAAACAGTTGGGTATCTTTTTTTAAATTTTACTCAGTGGGTTCTTCAGTAACAAAAAAGTTATAGAAGAGAAGTTTTGGGGGAAACAGTCCATCACAAAGTTTTGAGGTGGTTCCCTCAGCGGAAAAGAGATTTTTCCCAAGTATGAAAAATAAAAAAAGGCGGGATGGAAAAGTAGGGGGGAGGGGGGGGCACTGGGAAAGGAAGAATCAGATGTTAAAGGGGGCCTTAAAACCCCCCAGTGGGAATTGGGGTTGATTGCAGGTTGTCCCAAAGAACCCCCTTGGTTTGCCCCGACCTGCAACAAAGGGTTTTGGGGCCCCTTTAAACCCCCTTCCCAAGGGGGCTTTTGAAGGCCCTGCCTTTCCACCCAATTCTTATAAAACTACTCTGGCCTATAAACTCCCCTGCCCCTTTTCCATTTTTTCTTTTGGAACAAATTTTCCCCCAGACGAAAAAAGGATGTTTACCCAATATTTTCTTTTTTCCCATTTTTTCTGTCTTAAAAAAACCTTGGGGGTTTAGCCTAAACAACCTGTCGGTTTTTTAACCATTTTTGTTCAATCACTTGTAAAAATTTTGGCTCCACATCCATCTTATGTTTATTTATTCTTTGTGGGTTTTTTATCATTTTTTTTATTTTATGTTTTTTTTTAATATAATTTTGAAAAATATCATGGATGGATTAATAAAAATTTTATTTTAATGTTAAAATTTAATGGATTCAGGATTATTATTATTACTTATTATCATTTCAATATGGCGCATGTGCCCCTTGCTACCACATAAGAAATAAAAGTTTATTCAGGTATCCCAAAATACGGGTTTAAATTATAACATAGCAATAGGGTGGGATGGCCCAAAAAGTCAGACAAGTGACTTTTTCCATTGGGTCCTTTTACCATTTTTATAATATAAGGTTATAATTTTTTTATTATTCTCAATAAGAAAACATTTATTATCATACTAAAAGACATCTACTACAAGGGGGATTAAGACTATCTCAAAGGGTTTACTGGAATAAAAAAATTTTTTATTTAGCTAAAAAATAAAATCTTCCCCCCCCTTTTTTTAGTACATTCATAGACCCCTTTTTGGGCACTTTCTGAACTGGTTCTTTTGACTGGCTTTGACTTTTGGGGTAGTCTGTTCCTTTCCCTTTATTCTGTAAAAAAAAGGTGTTTGACCCCCTGGCCAATGATTTTAAAAAAGGTTGTGTTCTCCCCTAGTACATATTGCTTTGCTTAACCCTTTGACAAAATTGGGCAAGATTTCTGGACACTGTTTGAAATTTTATAAACATATTTATTTTATTTTTTTCTCTTCTTAAATTCAGCATACCCAATCTGTAATTCATCCTCCTACATGTTCTTTTGGCCCCAGCCCCAGGATGATTTTTATTTTTTCGGGGTGATTTGAGTCTATTTTTCATTTTTTTTATCAAGGCAAGTCCATGAAACGCATAACCCATAGGGCAGGAAAAAAGGGCTAACAGGGCCCTCCCTTTAGGTGAAACTTGCTTTCTATGGAACTTCAGTCGGCATTCCTTTTTAACTGTTTTTTTAAAACCCTTAATGCAGGGGTAAGGGGACCCCAGATTTTTTACGTAAAACCCAAAGGAAAGGGCCCCCATTCCCGTTAAAATTTTTCCCTTCTCAGTTTATGTTTTTTAAAAAGAAGGCCAGTTTTCCAGGGTAAGATAGTTTGTTGTCTCTTTTGCTGCAGGACTCCGTTCCCGTGTTAAAAAATTTGCAAAATCTTGTGGGTCTTTTTCCCGTATAACAGAGCACTTTATCTGGAAAAGTGGGTTGCACTTAATTGGCATATCATTTACATAACATGAAAATAAGGGACCCAAAATACACCGGGAATCCACATGTTATCGGCAGGGTTCTGATTCTGTTTTTTTGATTTTGACTTTTTCTCTTTTTGCTAAAGGGAGGACAAAAAAAGTCAAGAACCTATACCCCTGGAAGTTTTTCATAATAATTTGGGTTGACAGTATAAGGCCTTTGCAGGTCTAATGTTAATAATTGAGGGTTTTGATATTTCGTTTGGGAATCCATCAGATTAATAAGGGGTTTATAGAATCTTTTAAAACCCATTGATAGCTATGGAATGCTGTTGCATTAAGGGCAATACTTGAGGAAAACCCTCCAGGGAATTTTTGATTTATCTATATCTAACACCCAAGTTGCTTTCCCCGACCTATTATTTTTCTTGAAGATGGAGTTTTTGGCCCCCTTGGGCCTCAGTCGTTTTGTGGGGATTGAGATTTATTATGTGAGCAATAGGGATTGACAGTTCAGAAGCAATCTTTTTGGGAAATTAGACGGGGATCGGGGGCCTGTGCCTTAGTTGGGGTTTTAAACCGCTTAGTTCTTTTGAAATCATGAGATACACTTCTGTTTACAACTGTTTGGGGGTTTTTCCTTTTTGGTATAGTATGTTTGAAAAATTTTCAGAGTCTGTTTAAAAGGGATTTATGCTGCGGGTTTTTGTTACTAGTGTTGATGCAACAGATGGTAGGAAATTTAAAAAAATTTACCTTTTTGATGTTTCATGGCATACCTCATTTCCCAAAAGGGGTACTATTTGATATCACTGGCATGGCATACCCCAACTGTTTTAGTTTTAAAAGGGCCCGGGGGTTTTGTTATACTCTTAATTTTTTTAGCGTGTTTGCCCTTTTCCTTTTATAAATCTCTGTTTGTTTCACCCCTTTTGGAATTCATTTAGTGCTGCAAATTCCCGTCTGTTTGCTTTAAATCTTTTTGACCGGGCTCTAATTTCATATTATCCTTTTCTCTAGTCATCAGGGGTTGTTTTTTGTTTAATCCTAACCCTTTAAACTTTCAATATAAGGGTGGTAGTGAACATTGTTTTAAAAATTTTTTTAGGCATCACATCCTGCAACTTGTTATTCTGTCCAGTCCTTGTGTGGGCCCCCATTTGTGTTTTTTACTGTGTTTCTGTTGACCTCATTTTTTTTTGTCCGTGTAGGGCCCATCCATCTAATGATTTTCCTGATGCAGTAAATGATGAAATATCCCAAAACCTGTGGGAAAGGCCCATGACTAAAGTTTTCCCCCGGGTTCAAAAATGTGGGCAATTAGGGTTGGGAAATTTGGGTCCCGGGGTTTGGGGTATTAATTGTTGAGGTAACATTTAAACCAAATTTGTTTATACCTTTTTCATTGCCCGTTTTTTTGCTGCTGAAAAAGATATTAAATGCCCATTGTTCCAATTGTTTTTAACTCGGGCAAGACTCTGGAAAAATCTTCAAGAACTGGTCCTGGGGGGAGGCTTAACTAGTTCCCTAAAATGGGTTTTGGGCTTGGGAGCAATTAAACCATAGTTTAGTTTATTGTTATTTTAAAACAGGTCTTGGGTTGTAAGCTTCATTTAATGTAGGCCCTACCCACCACCTTTCTGTTCCATCTGCGTTTTATATTGTAACCCTTTTATTTTGACCCTCCAGTCACGTATCATCAAAAGTTAAAATGGGTTTTAACTGCGCCCAATTTTGTTAGCTAGAATCCCAATCTCGCCAATTTGAAAGTGATCTTGCATTGACATGAATAAAGTGAAAGGCCCGTTTCTAAAACAACTAACATCTAAAATGGGAATGGGTCATTTTATTAAAATTAGTAAAACAATGTCATCCCCAAAGGGAACTTTTCCAAAAAAGGGATTTTTTAACAGAAAATGTTTTGACCTTTCTTAATTGTACCCCCATCATGCACCCCCCTTACATTTTTTTGCCTTTTCTGTTTTCATGCTCTTTATTGTTCCCTGTTTGGTAGTGTTTGAGATAATGGCTGTATTGTCTCCCTTGCCCATATAAATTCATATGGAGTTAAGGGTTTTCATTCGCTACTAACCATCATTATCACCCTATTTTTCTGTCGTTTTTTCTGCTGGGTTTTAGGTCCTGGATTAATTTGGATATCACCATAAAGGGGCTACAATTAGAGCTTGTGCCCACTGTTTTTGTTTGGGGATGGTGTTTCCATACCAAACAATGTACATTTTCTTTTCTGGTGGATGGCAACTGTTGGGTTTTTCTGTCAGGCGCTGTTTTCCCTTCACCTTTTTCCCGCCCCAGACTGTTTCTTTCTTCGGGAAATTGGAAAAAAAGATAAATATAATTAGGCAGCCTGTACCCCCAATGCCTGCCATTTTTCCTCTTGTTTTTACTCATATAAAAAAAATATTTATTTTCTTTTCCCTTATACATTGTATCCTTTGAATCCCCTAATTATAGAAAAATTTCTCTTTAAAAACCCTTCCCCCTGTCCCTTTTCCCCTTAACCACAACCCCCTTTTAGTTCCCCTTTTACACCCCCCTTCCCCCCTCACTTCCAGTCCCACAATTCTTAATCTTTTATTCTGGTGACCAGAAAAAGGGTTTTTTTTCCCTTCCCAAAACCCCTCAATTATTTATCGGGGGGTTTTGTTGTTGACTTGCCTGTTCTCTGCTCAGCCATTTTTAAAAAATGAGGGATCCACCTCAACCTGACTCCTTGGTTTTTTATATTCTTTTTTTTGCTATGATTCTCTCACTGTACACTAGTCAGTGAATATGGTCCTACTAAAACATTAACCCTTTATTTGGTATTCCCTTTTTTCCCAACTGGCACTGGGGATAAATGGACCCCCATACCCATTTTAATCCGTGCAGAGGGTCATTTTATGGAATAATCGAAATTAATAATTTTTTCCCCAAAAAAATAATGAAAACAAAATTTCCCAGCAAAAACCCCAAAACGAAAAAATTTTTTTTTCCCCTGAAATTTAATTTTAATACACACAAAATGAAAACATGCCTTACTTTTTTTGAAGATCTGGTGATGATTGATGGGATGGGAGGGGGAGAAAAGGTTTAGAAGGGGTCCCCTTTCCCTTTAAAACTTGAGGGAGTCCTTTTTTGGGGGTTTCCCTTCTTTTTTCCACTGGGGCCCAGAGTCCTGACTTCTTTCGCCCAAAAATCTGTCCATGTGGCCTGTACCTCTGTTCCTTTATGACTTCCCCAAATGTTTACAACATTGTCATGTACAGGTTGCCAACATGGTTGCAATAGCTGTGTGGGTATTTTTAAAAAGGTTTTATTCCCCACTTTTTACTTTCTTAATCTTTGTAGAGGGAACTTTTAATTTCTCTCCCCCCCTGAACCAGTTTCCCCGGTCTGGCCCCTTTCTGTGTTGATCATCAGCTATGTGGTTAGTTTTTATTTCCCCTCCCCTTCCCCTCCTCCCCCCTAACCTCAACCCGGACCCCAATGCCAAAATGTTCCTCATCTGGCATAATCCCTAGGTTAGCCTCAAACCTTAAACCCTTTTGTCTAAAAATTTGGCCTAGTTTCTTAAGCAGAGTTCGTTTTTAGTCACCCCCCTCCCAAGCCTTACCAAAAGGTTTAACTTGGGGTTTTAAATACTCCAGAACCTTTAAGTCAGTTGAGTTTCTGAGGTCACTACAAAGCCCTTTCAAACCAGCTTTTTGTACATTTTTTTTGAAGTTTGCAAAAACCCTCTGGCATGGGCTCAGGAGGAGGGTTTAAGGAAAAAACATTTAATGAATTTCCGCCCCAAAAAGTCCCTCCCCGTCTTGGGATGACCGGGGGCATTGTCAAACCCAGGAGGATAAGTTAATTTTTTTTCATTTGGGGAATTTTTAAATTGGGGGAAAATGATGGGGGGAAAGTCTAGAAAAAGTCCCAGTGAATGCCTTACTGTTTGCCCCCCAGCACCAAAATTCTCCTTGAGACATTCTTTGCCTAAAGCCTGGGAGTTTCAGAGTGATACATTTAAAAGCCTTTGCAATCACCAGTGATTGGAAAAATCAACAAAGAACCCTGTCTTTCAGGCAGTTATTTTTCCCCCTATAATGATCCTGCTTGGGATTTTTTTAAAACAGGCCTGTTTTATCCAAAATTCACTTGTTCAGGTTTCAGTCCTTATCCTATTTCCCCTTTAATTCATGCCCTATTTTTTAGCCCTTTGTTGTCCAAAGGGGCCCACCCCCCACATAGTTTCCCTACCTTTTTAAATTTTCAAACCAACCTTTTCTGGCCAAAAACACTCACATCAGCACTGTTGAGGCTTTTTTTTTAAACCCGCAACTTCCTATTTTCCCCTATTTGAGAGGCCATCTCCGCTAGCTTTTTCATTTATCCACACCCAAAAAGAGTTCTCAACATCTTCCATCACTTGATCTTTGTTTTCACAGTTAAACCTTTGGGAAAACAGCTTCCTTGATTGCCTTTTTGGCCAAAGTGGGGGGTTGATTGGGGTTTCTTGCAACCTGACCAGTGACTGCCTCCCTTTTCTTATCAATGATTTTTTCTTCATCTCTATTGGAAATTTTACCTTTTTGCTGTAGGGTTGGACAAAGCTTTTTAGTATGGTATATTTTCCCGAAAAAGCCAAAACATTGTTTGGTATTCAATTTGGATGTTACCCGGGGGGTTTAAACAATGCCACCGGGAAGGGCTGGCTGAGGGCAATTGGGTCCTGGGCGAAACGTGGGGTTTTTTAAAAGGATCGAAAAATTTTTGCGTTAAAGCAAGGTATGCGGGTTTCGTTTTGTGATCCCTCGGGGTGGGGTCCCACTGTATTTATGTTTATTTATTCTATTTGGGGGGTATTTATCATCTTTTTTTTGTTGTATCGTGTTTTTAATTTTGAAAAAAAATCTAGATGGAAAGAAAAAGGTTTTTAAAATAATATTCCATTTAAATGAGACTATGATTTAAACTGATATGGCGCCCGGGGGCATAAAAATCTTATGATTTTTAATGTATGTCCAACAATTAAAATTTTTTTTAAGTACAGGTATACATAAATCATTTTCAAGTTTTATAAAAAATGAAATAACTTTTAAAAATTTGAAATTTTGGGTTTGACAAATGGAACTTGGGCTTATGGCTTAAAAATGTAAAAAACAGGGGGGGTGGGCCGATTTGAAAGTCAGGGGGAGATTCATTTTTGGTCATAATTTGAAATGCCCATTAGGAATGATATAAGCTGTGGGGGGCCCCTTTGTATATTGAAATACATTGGGGATTAACATTTTTCACCCAACTTTTTGTTTTTTCAGTGGGCTTTTCCCCTTTGGAAGCCTTCATTTTTTACATTTGAAAAATCTAGCCTCAAATTTCTAAAACTGTTTGTGAAACATGCTGAGGGTATCAAAGGGGAAGGTGAACTGGGATTTGGGTATTCCTTTTTGGGGTGCACCCCGGGTGACAGACTGACCTTTAGGGAAATTCCCTTTAGTCATGTCATAAAGGCTCCCTCAATACTTCATCCATTTTCCAAGCCGCGGACCTGATCTATTGGGGTTTAGTTTTGGATTCTCCAAATGTTCTTCATTTTTTAATTCCACTGGTGCCGAACTAAACTTTTAGAGTCAGAATCTTTTGCTACTGATTTCAGAGCCCGACAATTTGTTTTAATTTTGCCCTTCGGTTTTGGGGTTTTAATATCTTGGGGCTCCCCCAATTTCTGGCATCTGCCGCTTTTAAATTTTAAAGAGTCCGCTGATAATTTAAATCCAAAAAATTTTTAATGGATCTTCCATGATAAAAATTTTGAATTTTTTTAAAGATAAATTTAGTTTATTTAAATTTTGTTCTTTTGATCAGTGTCTTTGAACAACGGGTCCCGGATGTTTTGTTCCTTGAGAATAAAAAATTTAAAAAGAATTTTAAAATTGATCTTTACTTTTTCTTCTTAGGCAACAAGTTTTTTGGATCAGAGTTAGTTAAAAAAGGGATTTTTAAAAATTGGAAATAAAATTTCTTAAAAATCCATAGAATAATCAAAATTTTTTAAAATATTTAAATACAAAACAATGGTTTTTTAGATTTTTCCTCCATAAGGTATGTTCGGGGGCCCCGTATAAAATTTTAAAGGGGAAAATTTTTGGAAATAGATTAGTCCCTTTCCCGACCCAAGCTTTGCTTTCAAACGCCACATAAAAAACACATTTACGTCTTTTTCTTAACAAGACTGTGTAAACTCAAACTACAAAATGTACAAGATTCAACAAGACCTTTGAATCCAGCCATAAAGGAAGTAGAAAGCAAGAGTTTGTCTGAGAAGACGTATCTCTATGGATTACTGAACTGTCCAAGAATATAAATATCAAAACAATCTTCAGAGCAATGAGGAACAAACTGAGTCAGCTCTAGAGCCTAATTCTCAAACCCATTCAAACTGTAAACCCCTAAGAGAGAACCAATATACGATCAGTTGTCAAGGCTAGAACGGAGTGGACTGACAACCTGCCAGTCTGTTTACCCGTCGTCAGGTTGGATCACCTGACCCAGACGTCAGTCAGCCGGACATAAACAATTGAACAATTTACCGGATGGTTCCGAGACTTGTATGCTCTATATACATAAGAAATCCTACGTAACAATAATAATAATAATAATAATAATAATAATAATAATAAATAATAGTGATAATACCATGGTACTTTTTATATATTTTTTTTTATTATCACACTGGCCGATTCCCGCCAAGGCAGGGTGGCCCGAAAAAGAAAAACTTTCACCTCCATTCACTCTATCACTGTCTTGCCAGAAGGGTGCTTTACACTACAGTTTTTAAACTGCAACATTAACACCCCTCCTTCAGAGTGCAGGCACTGTACTTCTCATCTCCAGGACTCAAGTCCTGCCTGCCGGTTTCCCTGAACCCCTTCATAAATGTTACTTTGCTTACACTCCAACAGCATGTCAAGTATTAAAAACCATTTCTCTCCATTCACTCCTATCAAACATGCTCACACATGCCTGCTGGAAGTCCAAGCCCCTCGCACACAAAACCTCCTTTACCCCCTCCCTCCAACCTTTCCTAGGCCGACCCCTACCCCGCCTTCCTTCCACTACAGACTGATACACTCCCTGCACCTCCTCCTAACTTCCAAACTGCGAATTCTCTGCATTATATTCACACCACGCATTGCCATCAGACATGACATCTCCACTGCCTCCAGCCTTCTCCTTGCTGCAACATTCATCACCCATGCTTCACACTCATATAAGAGAGTTGGTAAAACTGTACTCTTATACATTCCCCTCTTTGCCTCCAAGGACAAAGTTCTTTGTCTCCACAGACTCCTAAGTGCACCACTCACTCTTTTCATTAATTCTATGATTCACCTCATCTTTCATAGACCCATCCGCTGACACGTCCACTACTTTTTATATATTAACAGATAATAATATAACGCCGAAAGTCTCTATTTCAGCTATAAATGGGGACTTTCGCGCTATAATATTAGGTGATGATCATATTCTCTTACAATAGTTAAATATCACAGGATGACCAATCTCCAAGATATAACAGTTAGCTGCTCATGTGTTGACTGTGTTAGCTGCTCAGGTGTTGAGTGTGTGAGGTGTTAGCTGCTCAGGTGTTGACTGTGTTAGCCACTCTGCTGTTGACTGTGTTAGCTGCTCAGGTGTTGACTGTTTTAGGTGCAGAGGTGTTGACAGTGACAGGTGTTCAGGTGTTGACTATGTTAGCTGCTCAGGTGTTGACTGTGTTAGGTGCTCATGTGTTGACTGTGTTAGCTGCTCAGGTGTTGACTGTGTGAGGTGTTAGCTGCTCAGGTGTTGACTGTGTTAGCTGCTCAGGTGTTGACTGTGTTAACTGCTCAACTGTTGAGTATGTTAGGTGCTCAGGTGTTGACTGTGTTATCTGCTCAGGTGTTGACTGCGTTAGCTGCTCAGGTGTTGACTGTGTTAGCTGCTCAGGTGTTGACTGTGTTAGCTGCTCAGGTGTTGACTATGTTAGCTGCTCAGATGTTGACATGGTTAGCTGCTCAGGTATTGACTGTGTTAGCTGCCCAGCTGTTGACTGTGCTAGCTGCTCAGGTGTTGTCTATGTTAGCTGCTCAGGTGTTGACAGTGTTAGGCACTCACGTGTTGACTGTGTTAGATGCTCATGTATTGACTGTGTTATCTGCTCAGGTGTTGGCTGTGTTAGCAGCTCAGGTGTTGACATTGTGAGGTGTTAGCTGCTCAGGTGTTGACTGTTAGGTGTTAGCTGCTGAGGTGTTGACTGTGTTAGCTGCTCAAGTGTTGACTGTGTGAGGTGTTAGCTGCTCAGGTGTTGACTGTGTTAGCAGCTCAAGTGTTGACTGCGTGAGGTGTTAGCTGCTCAGGTGTTGACTGTGTTTGCTAGTAGCAGCTCAGATGTTGACTGTGTTAGCTACTCTGCTTTTGACTGTGTTAGCTGCTCAGGTGTTGACTGTTAATTGCTCAGGTGTTGACTGTGTTAGCTGCTCTACTGTTGACTGTGTTAGCTGCTCAGGTGTTGACTGTGTTAACTGCTACGCTGTTGACTGTGTTAGCTGCTCAGGTGTTGACTGTGTTAACTGTTCCGCTGTTGACTGTGTTAGCTGCTCAGCTTTTGACTGTGTTAGCTGCTCAGGTGTTGACTGTGTTATCTGCTCAGGTGTTGATTACATTAGCTGCTCAGGTGTTGACTGTGTGAGGTGATAGCTGCTCAGGTGTTAACTGTGTCAGGTGTTAGGTGCTCAGGTGTTGACTGTGTTAGCTGCTCAGGTGTTGACTGTGTTAGCTGCTCAGGTGTTGACTGTGTTAGCTGATCAAGTGTTGACTGTGTGACGTGTTAACAGCTCAGGTGTTGACTGTGTTAGCTGTTCTGCTGTTGACTGTGTTAGCTGCTTGGGTGTTGACTGTGTTAGCTGCTCAGGTGTTGACTGTGTTAGCTGTTCAGGGGTTGACTGTGTTATCTGCTCAGGTGTTGACTGCATTAGCTGCTCAGGTGTTGACTGCGCTAGCTGCTCAGGTGTTGACTGTGTCAGGTGTTAGGTTCTCAGGTGTTGACTGTGTTAGCTGCTGAGCAGTTGACTGTGCTACCTGCTCACCTGTTGACTGTGCTAGCTGCTCAGGTGTTGACTGTGTTAGCTGCTCAGGTGTTGATTGTGTTAGCTGCTCAGGTGTTGACTGTGTTAGCTGCTCAGGTGTTGACTGTGTGAGGTGTTAGCTGTTCAGATGTTGACTGTGTAAGGTGTTAGCTGCTCATATGTTGTCTGTGTCAGGTGTTAGGTGCTCAGGTGTTGACTGTGTACCTGCTCAGGTGTTGACTGTGTTAGCTGCTCAGGTGTTGACTGTGTTAGCTTCTCAAGTGTTGACTGTGTTAGCTGCCCAGGTGTTGACTGTGTTAGCTACTCAGCTGTTGGTTGTGTTAGCTTCTCATGTGTTGACCGTGTTAGCTACTCAGTTGTTGACTGTGTTAGCTGCTCAGGTGTTGACTGTTTTAGGTGCTTAGGTGTTGACTATGTTAGCTGCTCAGGTGTTGAGTGTGTTAGGCGCTCAGGTGTTGACAGTGATAGGTGCACAGGTGTTGACTATTTTAGCTGCTCAGGTGTTGGCTGTGTTAGCTCAGGTGTTGACTGTGTGAGGTGTTAGCTGCTCAAGTGTTGACTTTGTGAGGTGTTAGCTGCTCAGGTGTTGACTGTGTTAGCAGCTCAGGTGTTGACTGTGTGAGGTGTTAGCTGCTCAGGTGTTGACTGTGTTAATTGCTCAGGTGTTGACTGTGTTAGCTGCTCTGCTGTTGACTGTGTTAGCTGCTCAGGTGTTGACTGTGTTAACTGCTCAGGTGTTTGACTGTGATATCTGCTCAGGTGTTGATTGCATTAGCTGCTTAGGTGTTGACTGTGTGGGGTGATAGCTGCTCAGGTGTTGACTGTGTCAGGTGTTAGGTGCTCAGGTGTTGACTGTGTTAGCTGCTCAGGTGCTGACTGTGTTAGCTGATTAGGTGTTGACTGTGTGAGGTGTTAGCAGCTCAAGTGTTGACTGTGTTAGCTGCTCTGCTGTTGACTGTGTTAACTGCTTGGGTGTTGACTGTGTTAGCTGCTCAGGTGTTGACTGTGTTATCTGCTCAGGTGTTGACTGCATTAGCTGCTCAGGTGTTGACTGCATTAGATTCTCAGGTGTTGACTGTGTCAGATGTTAGGTGCTCAGGTGTTGACTGTGTTAGCTGATTAGCAGTTGACTGTGTTACCTGCTCAGCTGTTGACTGTGCTAGCTGCTCAGGTGTTGACTATATTAGGTGCTCAGGTGTTGACTGTGTTAGCTGCTCAGGTGTTGACTGTCAGCTGCTCAGATCTGACTGTGTTTGCTGCTCAGGTGTTGATTGTGTTAGCTGCTCATTTGTTGACTGTGTTAGCTGCTCAGGTGTTGACTGTGTTAGCTGTGTTAGCAGGTGTTAGGTGTTCACTGTGTTAGCTGCTCAGGTGTTGACTGTGTGACGTGTTAGCTGTTCAGATGTTGACTTTGTAAGGTGTTAGCTGCTCATATGTTGTCTGTGTCAGGTGTTAGGTGCTCAGGTGTTGACTGTGTTAGCTGCTCATGTGTTGACTGTGTTAACTGCTCAGGTGTTGACTGTGTTAGCTGCTCAGGTGTTGACTGTGTTAGCTTCTCAAGTGTTGACTGTGTTAGCTGCTCAGGTGTTGACTGTGTTAGCTGCTCGGCTGTTGATTGTGTTAGCTTCTCATGTGTTGACTGTGTTAGCTGCTCAGGTGTTGACTGTGTTAGCTGCTCAGGTGTTGACTGTGTTAGCTGCTCAGGTATTGACTGTGTTAGCTGCTCAAGTGTTGACTGTGTGAGGTGTTAGCTGCTCAGGTGTGGACTGTGTGAGGTGTTAGGTGCTCAGGTGTTGACACTGTTAGCTACTCCGCTGTTGACTGTGTTAGCTGCTCGGGTGTTGACTCTGTTAGCTGCTCAGTTGTTGACTGTGCTAGGTGCTCAGGTGTTGATTGTGTTAGCTGCTCTGCTGTTGACTGTTAACTGCTCAGGTGTTGACCGTTAGCTGCTCAGGTGTTGATTGTGTTAGGTGTTAGCTGCTAAGGTGTTGGGTGTGTGAGGTGTTAGGCACTCAAGTGTTGAGTGTGTTAGGTGCTCAAGTGTTGAGTGTGTTAGATGCTCAAGTGTTGAGTATGTCAGGTGTTAGATGTTCTGGTGTTGAGTGTGCTAGGTGCTTATGTATTTACTGTCAGATGTTAGGTGCTCAGGTGTTGAGTGTGTCAGGTGTTAGGTGCTCAGATGTTGAGTGTGTGTCAGGTCTTAGGTGCTCATGTGTTGAGTGTGTCAGATGTTAGGTGCTCAGGCAGGAGGAGGTGTTAGGCTATCTGGCAAGAGCAGGTGTTAGGTTCTCAGACAGCAGGAAGTGTTCAGTACTCAGGCAACAGCAGTTGTTAGGTGCTTAGGCAACAGCAAGTTTTAGGTTGTCAGGCAGCAGCAGGTGCTAGGTGGAGACACGGCAGCAGCAGGTGTTAGGCAGTGAGGCAGCAGCAGCTGTTAGGTTGTGAGGCAGCAGCAGCAGCAGCAGGTGTTAGGTGGTGAGGCAGCAGCAGGTGATGGGTGGTGAGGCAGCAGCAGGTGTTAAGTGGTGAGGCAGCAGCAGCAGCAGGTGTTAGGTGGTTAGGCAGCAGCAGGTGATAGGCGGTCAGGCAGCAGCAGGTGTTAAGTGGTGAGGCAGCAGCAGCAGGTGTTAGTTGGGGAGGCAGCAGCAGCAGGTGTTAGGTGGTGAGGCAGCAGCAGCAGGTGTTAGGTGGTGAGGCAGCAGCAACAGGTGTTTGGAGGTGAGGCAGCAGGTGTTAGGTGGTGAGGCAGCAGCAACAGGTGTTAGGTGGTGAGGCAGCAGCAGCAGGTGTTAGGTGGTGAGGCAGAAGCAGCAGGTGTTAGGTGGTGAGTCAGAAGCAGCAGGTGTTAGGTGGTGAGGCAGCAGCAGCAGGTGTTAGGTGGTGAGGCAGCAGCAGAAGGTGTTAGGTGGTCAGGCAGCAGGAGCAGGTGCTAGGTGGCCAGGCAGCAGCAGCAGATGTTAGGTGGTCAGGCAGCAGCAGCAGGTGTTAGGTGGTCAGGCAGCAGCAGCAGGTGTTAGGTGGTCAGGCAGCAGCAGCAGGTGTTAGGTGGTGAGGCAGCAGCAGCAGGTGTTAGGTGGTGAGGCAGCAGCAGCAGGTGTTAGGTGGTGAGGCAGCAGCAGCAGGTGTTAGGTGGTGAGGCAGCAGCAGCAGGTGTTAGGTGGTGAGGCAGCAGCAGCAGGTGTTAGGTGGTGAGGCAGCAGCAGCAGGTGTTAGGTGGTGAGGCAGCAGCAGCAGCAGCAGGTGTTAGGTTTTGAAGCAGCAGCAGCAGGTGTTAGGTGGTGAGGCAGCAGCAGTAGGTGTTAGGTAGTGAGGCAGAAACAGCAGGTGTTAAGTGGTGAGGCAGCAGCAGCAGGTGTTAGGTGGTGAGGCAGCAGTAGCAGGTGTTAGGTGGCCAGGCAGCAGCAGCAGGTGTTAGGTGGTGAGGCAGCAGCAGCAGGTGTTAGGTGGTGAGGCAGCAGTAGCAGATGTTAGGTGGCCAGGCAGCAGCAGTAGCAGGTGTTAGGTGGTGAGGCAGCAGCAGCAGGTGTTAGGTGGTGAGGCAGCAGCAGCAGGTTTAAGTTAGTAAGTTTTAAGGTTTATGTTACATAATAAACAATATTGTTGGCAGAACATTCATATACAAGGTTAATTATTTAATCAAGAATAACCCAATAAGTTACTAAGTTTATTTAGGTACAAGTACACATAAATACACTTAAACAAATTATCATACATAGTAACATGTATATTAACCACCAGAGTAACACAAAAATTATCATACATAGTAACATGTATATTAACAACCAGAGTAACACAAAAATTATCATACATAGTAACATGTATATTAACCACCAGAGTAACACAAAAATTATCATACATAGTAACATGTATATTAACCACCAGAGTAACACAAAAATTATCATACATAGTAACATGTACATTAACCACAAGAGTAACACAAAAATTATCATACATAGTAACATGTACATTAACCACCAGAGTAACACAAAAATTATCATACATAGTAACATGTACATTAACCACCAGAGTAACACAAAAATTATCATGCATAGTAACCACCAGAGTAACACAAAAATTATCCTGCATAGTAACCACCAGAGTAACACAAAAATTATCATACATAGTAACCACCAGAGTAACAAAAATTATCATACATAGTAACCACCAGAGTAACACAAAAATTATCATACATAGTAGCCACCAGAGTAACACAAAAATTATCATACATAGTAACCACCAGAGTAACACAAAAATTATCATGCATAGTAACCACCAGAGTAACACAAAAATTATCATACATAGTAACCACCAGAGTAACACAAAAATTATCATGCATAGTAGCCACCAGAGTAACACAAAAATTATCATACATAGTAACCACGAGAGTAACACAAAAATTATCATACATAGTAACCACCAGAGTAACACAAAAATTATCCTGCATAGTAACCACCAGAGTAACACAAAAATTATCATACATAGTAACCACCAGAGTAACAAAAATTATCATACATAGTAACCACCAGAGTAACACAAAAATTATCATACATAGTAGCCACCAGAGTAACACAAAAATTATCATACATAGTAACCACCAGAGTAACACAAAAATTATCATGCATAGTAACCACCAGAGTAACACAAAAATTATCATACATAGTAACCACCAGAGTAACACAAAAATTATCATGCATAGTAGCCACCAGAGTAACACAAAAATTATCATACATGGTAACCACCAGAGTAACACAAAAATTATCATACATAGTAACCACCAGAGTAACACAAAAATTATCATACATAGTAGCCACCAGAGTAACACAAAAATTATCATACATAGTAACCACCAGAGTAACACAAAAATTATCATACGTGGTAACCACCAGAGTAACACAAAAATTATCATACATAGTAACCACCAGAGTAACACAAAAATTATCATACATGGTAACCACCAGAGTAACACAAAAATTATCATACATGGTAACCACCAGAGTAACAAAAATTATCATACATGGTAACCACCAGAGTAACACAAAAATTATCATACATGGTAACCACCAGAGTAACACAAAAATTATCATACATAGTAACCACCAGAGTAACACAAAAATTATCATACATAGTAACCACCAGAGTAACACAAAAATTATCATACATGGTAACCACCAGAGTAACACAAAAATTATCATACATAGTAACCACCAGAGTAACACAAAAATTATCATACATGGTAACCACCAGAGTAACACAAAAATTATCATACATAGTAACCACCAGAGTAACACAAAAATTATCATACATAGTAACCACCAGAGTAACACAAAAATTATCATACATAGTAACCACGAGAGTAACAAAAATTATCATACATAGTAACCACCAGAGTAACACAAAAATTATCATACATAGTAACCACGAGAGTAACAAAAATTATCATACATAGTAACCACCAGGGTAACTCAAAAAACTTAGTGACTTAATTTCACTCCTTGTAATATCTTATTATATAAACCTTAAAACAACTAAGTAACTCAACTGTGTGAAAATCAGTTAAGAATTTGTTTAGATCTTTAACCTCAGAGGGTTAGCCACCCAGAATAACCCAAGAAAGTCAGTGCATCATTGATGGACTCTGTCTTATTTCCATTGTAACCATAATTTTGTCCTACAGGATGCGACCCGCACCAGTCAATTAACACCCAGGTACCTACTTGGTAGGTAGCAGGACAACGGGTGTAAAGAAATGCATCAAAAGTTTCCACTTCCACCGCAAATCCAAGCCAGACTCTCAGTGTGTGAAGTGAGAGCTTTGCCAGCTAGGCCACAGGAAGATATATTAGGAATAAGGGTGACTCATGACCTGGCAAGGGTAGAAACTTTAGGGGTGTTTCCTTACATCAGGTGTCCCGTTCACCTACCAAGCAAGTAGGTACCTGGGTATTAGTGGAGTTGTGTTTACCTGGAGTTTACCTGGAGAGAGTTCCGGGGGTCAACGCCCCCGCGGCCCGGTCTGTGACCAGGCCTCCTGGTGGATCAGCGCCTGATCAACCACACTGTTGTTGCTGGCTGCACGCAAACCAATGTACGAGCCACAGCCCGGCTGATCAGGAACTGACTTTAGGTGCTTGTCCAGTGCCAGCTTGAAGACTTCCAGGGGTCTGTTGGTAATCCCCCTTATGTGTGCTGGGAGGCAGTTGAACAGTCTCGGGCCCCTGACACTTATTGTATGGTCTCTTAACGTGCTAGTGACACCCCTGCTTTTCATTGGGGGGATGGTGCATCGTCTGCCAAGTGTGGGCGGCATCCTGGGGTAAAAGATTGAGGATCTCTTTAACACACTGACATTAGGTTATCCTTGGTGGCTATTCCTCCAGATTTAAAAATCCAAACAAAATCTTATCTTAAGGTAAACCGAGTTATTCACATTAACATTAAAAAGATGGTCAACTTACAGTAATAGGAACTTGTTTACATTATAGTAACTAGTAATTTACATAGTCATGTAAATACATTCTTTACTGTAACAGTGAAATTCAGTTCAGTTGAATATATTAGGTTAGGTTACATATTAACAATATGGTACCATATTGCTACCATATTACCAATACAGTGGAACCTCGGTTTTCGTCATTAATTCTTTCCAGAAAATCTAACGAAAACTGAATTCGACGAAAACTGAAGCAATATTTCCCAAAAGAAATAATGTAAATCCAATTATAATCCATTCCAGACATCCAAAAGCATTGACAAAAAATACATTTTATAGAGAATAACAAAAGTTTTAAATACAGATAAAATGAGAAATAAATATAAAGGACTAATGAAATGGGTAAATGAACATTTAACATAACTTTTACCTTTATTGATGACTTGTTGGTGTATGGAAGATGGCGATGATAGGAGAGGAATGAGAGGTTATCTGTACCACCATAACTACCACCCTCTACCACCATCACTACCACCCTCTACCACCATCACTACCACCCTCTACCACCACCACTACCACCCTCTACCACCACCACTACCACCCTCTACCACCATCACTACCACCCTCTACCACCACTACTACCACCCTCTACCACCATCACTACCACCCTCTACCACCATCACTACCACCCTCTACCACCACTACTACCACCCTCTACCACCATCACTACCACCCTCTACCACCACCACTACCACCCTCTACCACCACCACTACCACCCTCTACCACCATCACTACCACCCTCTACCACCACTACTACCACCCTCTACCACCATCACTACCACCCTCTACCACCATCACTACCACCCTCTACCACCACTACTACCACCCTCTACCACCACCACTACCACCCTCTACCACCACCACTACCACCCTCTACCACCATCACTACCACCCTCTACCACCACTACTACCACCCTCTACCACCATCACTACCACCCTCTACCACCATCACTACCACCCTCTACCACCACTACTACCACCCTCTACCACCACCACTACCACCCTCTACCACCATCACTACCACTCTCTACCACCACCACTACCACCCTCTATCACCATCACTACCACCCTCTACCACCACTACTACCACCCTCTACCACCATCACTACCACCTTCTACCACCATCACTACCACCCTCTACCACCACTACTACCACCCTCTACCACCATAACTACCACCCTCTACCACCATCACTACCACCCTCCACCACCACCAGTACCACCCTCTACCACCATCACTACCACCCTCTACCACCACCACTACCACCCTCTACCACCATCACTACCACCATCACTACCACCCTCTACCACCATCAATACCACCCTCTACCACCATCACTACCACCCTCTACCATCATCACTACCACCCTCTACCACCATTACTACCACCCTCTACCACCATCACAACCACTATCTCCCTCTACCACCATCATTACCACCCTCTGCCACCATCACTACCACCCTCTCTACCACCACTACCTCTACCTGCTACTACCACCTGCCACCACCACTGCCACCTCTACCACCACCTCGCGCCTCTGCCTGCCACTGCACCCCACCACCACTGCACATACACTAGCTGCACCCTCCTGCCTGCATCTTTCACCATCTCTACTACCATCCCCTTTACCTCTACCACCACACCACTACCACCTCACCACCATCACTGCCACCCTCCTCCACCATCCTACCACCCTCTACCATCACTACCCCTCTACCACCACCACTACCACCTCTGCCACCATCACTGCCACCTCTACCACCATAACTACCCTCTACCACTACTGCCACCCTCTACCATCACTACCACCTCTACACTACCACCCTCTACCATCACTACCACCCTCTGCTACCACTCCTACACCCTCTACCACCACCACTACCACCCTCCACCCATCTGCTACCTCTACATCACAGTGGCTCTCTCCCTCTACCATCACTACCACCTCTACCTGCCTGCTGCACCCTCTACCACCACTACTGCACTACCATCTGCACCACCTCTACCACCACCACTGCCACCCTCTACCATACACTAGAAAATGTGTACAGTAATAACACCAGGGCAGTTTCATTGAAAGCTCCCACACTCCACAAGCACCAGATCTCTGCACAAATTCAATTGACCAAGAAATAATGTTCATTTATAGACTGGAGAATTGCTGATGTCTTCCACTAATGATGATCTGATGAAATGTCTGCCATATCAAAACAATATATAGTTCACAGCATAGTGAGTTCAGACCCGTGTACAGACTGAACCGACATAATGAGACTAGTCACGAGGGCATTCACTGATTCATCTGTGCCAAAAACCTGAAGTGGATTGATGAAACCAAATCTATGATATAAGCTGGGAAGATATACTAAGCAGAACAGCAGTTCTGGGAGGCCAAGCCCATGATGACACTCTTCAGGTCACTTGTTCTATCTGAGCTGCGGAATATTTTTGCACACTAACAGCTTTACTTTAAGGCAGGTGAAATTGCGACCTGAAAATGTACAGAGGAGGAACTTTCTGTGTATATGAGAGATAAACACCTCATTGTTGGGAGCGTTTGGGGTTCTAAACCTGTATTCCTGGAACACCAGGAGGAGAGATACATAGTTCATACACACAGAAAAATCTAGAGGACTAGCCGAACTTGCTGAAAATCACATGGTACAGCAAAAGACTTGGCAGACGATGCACCATCCCCCAATGAAAAGCAGGGGGTATGCTAGCACGTTAGAGACCATACAATAAGTGTCAGAGGCCAGGACTGTTCAACTGCCTCCCAGCACACACAAAGGGGATTACCCAACAGACCCTGGCAGAGGGTCTTCAAGCGCTGGCACTAGACAGCACCTAAGTCTTAGTTCCGGATCAGCCGGGCTGGCTCGTATGGTGGTTTGCATTGCAGCCAACAACAACAACAGCCTGGTTGATCAGGCTCTTATCCTGGGAGAAATGCAGTGCAGATGTTGGGCCATGGGGCCTGACCCCAGGGCTCTCTCAGGTAAACTCAGGTGGCTCTCTCCAGGTGTCATTGCCACCCTCCTAACACCATCATACTGCCCTTCTGCCATCACTGCCCTCTGCCTGCCATCACTACCTCTCCTTACCTGCCCTCTCTTACCATCACTGCACCCTCTACCACCACCACCACCTCTACCACCATTGGCCCCTCTGCCTCCACCACTTCCTCTACCACCATCACCATGCACTCTGTCACCTGCCCCTCTGCCACCATCACTATATCACAATACATCTTCCACCACCCTCTGCACCATCACTGCCACCCTCACTACCAGTGCCACCTCCTACCACCATCACTGCCACCTCTGCCACCATCCACAACGACCATCTCCACTCTATCATTGCCACCCCTCTACCTGTCACTGCCTCTGCCCACCATGCTAACACACCTACCATCACTGCACCCTCCACCATCACTGCCACCTCTACAACCATAACTGCCACCCTCTACCATCACCTGCACCCTACCTGTGCCTCTGCATCACTGCCTCTGCCATCACTGCCTCTACCACCATCACTGCCCTCCACCACCTCACTGCCACCTCTACCATCCTCTACCACCCTCTACCACCATCACTGCCACCCTCTGCCTATCACCACCACCTCTACCACCATCACTACCACCCTCTACCACCATTACACACCCTCTACCACCATCACATACTATCCTCTACCATCCTCTGCCTCTACCACCATCCTCTGCCTCTACCATAAGCTACCACACTACCTGTCACAACAGCTGTCTCCTCTACCACCATCATTGCCACCTCTAACATATCAGCCCGCCTCCCCAACACCATCACACCTCCACTCCTGCCACCATCACTGCCACTACCACCATCCTGCCACCTCTACTGCATCACTGCCACCCACTCTACCACCATCACTGCCTCTGCCACCATCACTACACTCTGCCGTGCTGCCACCTCTGCCCATCACCTGCCATCTACACCATCACTGCCTCTGCTGCCATCTGCCCTCTGCCATTACTGCCACCTCTGCCACCATCTGCAACAAGCTGTCTCCTCTACCACCATCATGCCACCTCTAGCACCATCCTTTACCTCTGCCACCATCACTGCCACCCCTCTACCACCTCAACACCACACTACCACCATCACTACCACCCTCTACCTGTGTCACACTGCACCTCTGCCATCACACCTCTACCACAATCACTGCACCTCTACTACAATCCTGCACCCTCTACCACCATCACTGCCACACTCTACCACCATCCTGCTCTCTCACCACCATCACACACTCTTACCATCTGCACACCTCTGCCACCATGTGCCACTCTCTACCATGCCTACACCCTCTACCACCATCCTACCACCTCTTCCACCATCACTGCCACCCCTCTGCCATATCCTACCTCTACCCTGTCACTGCCACCCTCTACCACCATCACTGCACCTGCCATCACTGCCACTCTCTGCCTGTCTCCTGCCACCTCTACCACCATCACTCACCTCTGCACCATCACCACACCTCTGCCACAATCACTACCACCCTCCTGCAGTGCCACCCTCTACACCATCCTGCCACACCCTCTACCATCACTGCCTGCTCTACCACCGTCACTGCCACCTCTGCCTGCCTGTCCTGCCACCTCTACCTGTCACCTGCCTCTACCACCATCCTGCACCCACTCTACCATCACTGCCACTCTCTACCACCATCACTACCACTCTCTACCACCATCACTCCACCTCTACCACCATCCTGCCACCTCACCACCATCTGCCACTCTCTACCATCACTACCACTCTCTACCTGTCCTTTCTGCCTCTTCCACCATCCTGCCACTCTCTGCACCATCACTGTACTCTCTCTACCCACCATCACTGCCTCACCACATCACTGCCACCTCTACTACCATCACTACCACCATCATACCATCTGTGCCACCCTCTACCACCATCACTGCCTCTCTACCTGTCCTGCTCTACCTCATCCTCTACCTCTGTCCTGCCTCTACCATGCTGTCTCTACCACCATCACTGCCATCTTCCTGCCATCACTGCCCTCTGTACCATCACTGCCACCATCTACCATCACTACCACCATCACTACCACCATCACTGCCACCATCCTCACCACCATCACTACCACCATCGCCTTGCCCTCTGCCACCATCACTGTACCCCTCTACCACCATCACTGCCACTCTCTGCACCACCATCACTGCCACCTCTGCCACCATCACCTGCCCTCTGCCACCATCACTACCATCCTGCCACCATCCTGCCACCATCCTCCACCCCTCTGCCACCATCACTGCCTCTGCTGCCATCCTGCCATCACTGCTGTCTCTACCATCTACCACCATCCTACTGCCATCACTACCACCATCACTGCCACCCTCTGCCTAGCATCCTGCCACCCACTCTACCACCATGCTCCACCATCACTGCCTCTGCCGCCCCATCCCTTTGCCCTCTACCAGCATCCTACCCTGCCACCATCCTGCCTCTGCCTGTCCTACCACCTCTGCCACCATCACCACCATCACTACCACCATCCTACCACCACCCTCTGCCACCATCCCACCACCCACCATCACTGCCACCATCACTGCACCATCCTGCCACCATCACTACCACCATCACTGCCACCATCACTACCCTGCCATCACTGCCCTCTACCACCATCTGCCACCACATCACTGCCACCATCTCTGCCATCTACCCCTACTGGCGAAACTGAAACTCAAAGCCAGAATGCAAGTAAGTTTATTTAGGTATACACAGATACAGTTACATGTGTAAAGTGGGATAACCCAAAGTCATAGTGACTTATTTTCATTTCAGGGATGCTTTGTGTGTGGGTGTGGTGTTCTTGTTCGTGTGGGGACCTGTCAGCTCGATGAAACTGAGGTGATGAACGAAAACTGGGACAAATTTTGATGACAAAATCCCTTCGAACCTCAGTGAACCTCAGTTTCTGGCCCCATTAGTTTTCTAATTCATTGATGAAAACCAATAAACAAACTGAGTTCCTGTATAAGAAAACCAAGGCAAACAGAAACTGGTTCCTGTATAAGAAAACCAAGGCAAACAGAAACTGAGGTTCCACTGTATAAGAAAACCAAGGCAAACAGAAACTGAGGTTCCACTGTATAAGAAAACCAAGGCAAACAGAAACTGAGGTTCCACTGTATAAGAAAACCAAGGCAAACACAAACTGAGGTTCCACTGTATAAGAGTAATTTTCATCTCAGTCATATTCTTTATTCATTATATTTTTTTCGGCTCTTTATGAACTGGTTTATATAAGGAATGTCTTTAACATGAGAAAATTTTAATTATTTTCCTTTAAAAGTCTATTCTTTAATTTTTTTTTATATCTTAATGCAACTGTTATGTACACCAACCTGTGTTTATAACACAATGAATATTCCTTGTGAAAATTGTAATTTTGGAAATATTGTAACATGGACCTTTTCATGATATTGGTCGTTCTGAGGGCACACTTTCAGCGTTAAATTTGCCTTAAGAAATAATGAAATCCAATTAATCCGTTCCAAGCATTAAAAATGTAATTTTTTTTAAATGATATACATTTCCCTACAAAGAAACAATGAGACATGCTAATAACTACATAAATAAATGTGTATGCATTTATTGAAGAGTGTTAGTGATGAGACACTGTTTTCTTAAATAACTGGGATTTTCAGAGTGATACATGAGTAAAGGCTTCACTTAGAAATCCCCACTAGCGTGACTTGTGGTAGCTGTCTCTGGAAGACATGTCCTGGGAGTGCCTTTTCCTCCTGAGTAATGTAGGTCTGTTGGGATTGTCTTCCAGAACAGGCCTATTTTCAACAAAGTGGACCTGTATTGAGTTAGATTTTCAGCTTCACCATGCCTTATCACCGTGTATGCCACTGATTCTTAAATCTCTCAAGCCAGCCTTTGCTGGCCTTAAATTTGTCACCAATAGGCACTAGTTCAGGCATTTTTTCTTGTTCACCTGGGTGTTAGTCGACTTCTCGTGGGTGCATCTGGAGGACAAGATTAACCACTCAGGTTTGTGCCATCTACTAGTGCGGCTTGCTCCTGAGGTTGGTGTGTGTCATACTGGCTCTGCAGCACAAATTCTAACACACCTTCAAATCTGGCAGAGAGAAGATTGATGGGCCTATATATGAAAGAATGGGTCTATGTGGTCAGTGTGCATGGTATAAAAAAATCCTGCAGCACACAGTGCATAATGAGAGAAAAACTCTGTGTTTTGGTTTTAAAACTAACCTTTTCAGTGTATTTTTGTATACTGTTGCAGTTGTATTTCTACTTTTCCTGGTCTCATTTTTTAGAATGGAAGCCATATGGAAGTGAGATGATTTTGATTGGCTTCACAATGAAAAGTATCTTGAAATTAGCTCAAGAAGCGAAATGTTTGATTTTGCGAAGTTCAAAACAAAAATCATGCCAGCCGTCCAATACCGTCAACTGGTGAGTGTAATATTCTTTCGTGCCTGATTTTATTTATACCAGTTTTACAGAATGCAGACGTCATAACAAATCTTCTATTTTCTGAAGATAAAAATTCAAAGTGGAAAGCAAAGAAATGTAACAGAGGCTGGGGACATGGAAGTAATGGAATGGGAAATGTTATTTTAA
This sequence comes from Cherax quadricarinatus, assembly GCF_038502225.1. Taxonomy (NCBI): domain Eukaryota; kingdom Metazoa; phylum Arthropoda; class Malacostraca; order Decapoda; family Parastacidae; genus Cherax; species Cherax quadricarinatus. The sequence continues at coordinate 5,962,200 of NC_091389.1, read as the reverse complement.
TTGTCAGAAATGTCTGTCTTGTTTATTCTGGACCTCTATTTGGCGTTGGCATCGTTTGAAATTTGTTGAAATTTTGCAAAATTGCCAGAAATGTCTGTCCACGTTATTGGATAGTGAAAATGCCGGTAACTGGGTAGTTTCTTGTACTCATTCGATGAAAATGGAGTGAGTGAAATGGGCTGTTTTTGTCAGCTGGTACATTGAAGTGGCCGAAAATGGGAGTAAAATTAGGTAAAACAAACGATCACGTAAACATCGTTAAGACAATAACCAAGGCATAACTCCGTAAGTTTCCATCAAATTTCATGCTTTTGGTGTCATTATGATTGGAAAAGATTCTCTATCATTTCATGAAAAAATAATTTTTTTGGCATTTCAGACCCTGAGAACAGAAGTTTCAGGAGGCCCTGGCCCTGAGGTTAAAGGACTCAATGGAAATGATTAGAAGTCCTCCCAATGATACTGGCTTTTTAGGTTATCCTGGTGGCTAACCCCCTTGGGGTTAATTGGCTAACAGTAATTGTTTCCGTTAAGCCACCAACAACACACTCTCCAAATTTTAAGTAGTACCTGCAGTGATGGTGGTGCAGCAGCAGCTGACTGTGTTGCAGCAACAGCTGACTGTGGTGCAGCAACTGCTGATAAGGTGCGTAACAGCTGATGGTGGTGCAGCAGCAGCTGACCATAATCGATAATATTTCCAATAATGCGTTTCACCCATTTTACACAGGTTGCTTGGGCAGCGCTCTTTGGGTCCATAGTTGCTTTGTTTGCGGTTAAGCACTAAAAATGGTGGAATAACACCGTGTATCAGATATGTGCATGCAACGTACCTAAGCATGTGGCGGGACGGCGAGATGCTCAGACTGGACGGACAGGTTCCGGGACAAATCGCGGCCCGGTCGCAACAGATGACTGTGAGTGCGGCAACCTTGACTGTGGTGCGTAACAGCTATTAATAGTGCAGCAGCAGCCTGACGATGGATCAGCAACAGCTGACACCGTGGTTCAGCAGCTGACCGTGTTCAGCAGCAGCGGTGGTCCTGCGCTGAAAATGGTTACAAGCAGCGTGACTGTGGTGCGAACAGAGCTGACCATGGTGCAGCAACAGCTGACTCTGGTGCAGCAGAAGCCCGACCGTGGTGCAGCAGCGCGTGCGGTGCAGAAGCAACGGTGGTGTAGCAACAGGCAGTGGTGTGCCTTAGTAGTGCATGTGGCGGCTGTGGTGCAGCAACAGGTGGCCTGTGGTGTGCTGTTAATGGCGGCGCATCAGTATAGCTAATGATGGATGCAGTGTAATGCGTTGTCTTATTTTATATGTCTGCAGGGTTTGTGCGTGAGACCTATACTATTATAAGCAGCTATATCGCCAGATTAGCTAAACAATTGATAATACCAAAATGTTAGATGTGCTACAACCATCTGTTATGACAGCGACGCAGACCCAATTTCCTGAACTGGATGATGGGAAATCGGCGTTGGGCGGTGTTATTTTACCACTCGCGCTGGTGGTGATTGCTGTTATCACTGCACGAAACTAGTTGATGGGGGTTGTCCACTGTTGTTTGTAAATATTACAGTGGATTCCAGTTTATCAGCAATGTTAGATGCTAAATATTAAAACTGAATAAATATATTTATCAGTATAAATCCAATGAACAATAGTATTTGAATAATAATAATATATTATACAGAAGATTAGTATAGTTTATACAGAAAACAATGAAATAAATATAAACTAAAATTTTAATGATAAACAGACATTACATACCTATATTGAAGAGCGGAGGTTGGGTGAGAGTCCCTCCTCCATAAGGACTTAGTCTCAAGAGCCCTCTCTAGGGTTCTTCCATCTTGTCATATACCTTGCAGTACATTCGTGCCCATTTACAATGTTGTAGTCTTAATCATGGGAAGAGGTGAGTAGTATTTGTAGGAATCAGTAGGCAGCGGTAGATGTAGGTACCGTAGTATGTAGCCCCCTTAGGTTAAGACATAAAATAAGATTTCATTCAGATTTTTAATCCCAGAGGTTAGCCACCCAGGGTATACCAAGAGAAAATCAGTGTGCATCATCAGGCTGTCTAACTTATTTCCATTGGGGTCCACAATCTTGTTTCCAGTATATACCAGGCCCAGACCAGTCATTCTTTAGTACTATTTGCTAGGTGAATGACTTTGAAATATGTGTTTCTTGGCAAAACCAATGTGGATGTTACACATATGTACACACTATAAGTTGGAAATGTGTGGCCTTACCCAACACTGTTTAGGCAAGTCAAGTAGGTCAGTAGGTCTCAGTGAGCCGCACACTAGGCCAGTGAGCCAGTAGGGAAGCCTGAGGTTCTGGCCTGCAGATGGAGTGACATCCCCTCACTAAAAAAAAAATACACAACATATATAAAGGGAGCAAAAAGAGCTAGAAACCGGGTACCACAGGTCCCTAACACATCCTAACCAAATACATATAAAATCTAGACTCTAGATAGTGAGTCTGCCAACATTTTCTTCTGGGTATAAGTTTTGCAGTGTTATGATTTATGGCTGGAGGACCATCATGGCTTCTGCAGAGGAAAGTTTTGTGTGCCATCTCCTCTTCGAAGTTTGATACTTATAGAGTACAAAGCTATAGCTATGAAGTGCGTCGTAATCACTGCCAATGGAATGAGCAATTGCCAACAACATGAAGAATTTGAACCAAGTTTAATAAAGTGTGTTCAGACACTAGACGTCTGACCTTCGTCCCAAACAGCATACCCCAATGTAACATACTATTTGCAATACATGTAGCTGTATGCAATGAGACACCAAAATACTCATACCCCAATGTTTTGCCTGGAGAGTTTTGGGGTCAATGGCCCCCATAGCCCAGTCTGAGACCAGGCCTCATGGATCGACCTGATCAACCAGGCTGTTGCACCTGCTGGCTACACAAGCCTGATGCATGAAGACACTGTGGATGGTGGAGTACTGACTTTGGGTGCCTGTCCATTTCTTCTTGAGAGCCAGTGGTCTATTGGTAATCCTTACATATGCTGGGAGCAATTGAACAGTCTTGGGACCCGGACACTTATTGTGTTGTCTCTCAGTGTACTCTTGGGCCTTCACTACATTGGGGAATATTTGCCTTCTATGGTGCTGTTTCATGGGTAGTTTTTCATCTGCAGGTTTGGTACAATCCTCCAGGACCTTCAAGTAATATGCATTCATATGTCTCTCTCACACACGAGAATACAGATCAGGACCTTCAACTGTTCCCGGCAGATTAGGTACCTTATCACGCCACGTGTGCCGTGAAGATTCTTTGCACTCTCCTGGTCACTGCAATATCACTGTGTGAAGGGGCTGTTGATCTGGCGATGTTCAGCCCTAGAGGCCTAGTGATTTGAAGAATATCATGAGCTTGGCATCCCTGATTTAGAAGGTTCTTATGGAAAATACTGTATATATTTTCGGAAATACGGTAATTTATAGAGTAGTGATGCCCCTATATTTATATTTTAAAGTATGTTATCGAACAAAAGAGGCGCTCGCCATCTTGGTTTTGGTGTAGATGAAACGTTAGTGTAATGGGAAGAATTTTTAGATGTGCTCTAGAGAGTTAGGTGGTTGACACCTCTCAAATAGGAGGCAAGAATTGTTGGATGTGCATTCCTGCATAACTTGAGATATCAGAAGCGACAGGACAGGACAACTCCAGGAACCTCAGATAAGCTGTCTAATTCATGTTTAATTTTCTGGCCAGAAGAATTTTCATAAATGTAGGCAAAGGAAGTCCTGTACACTTGGCTGATAATCCCTCCAGTCAAATTGGTGAGTGATATTAAGATATATTTTCCTTCTGTTATATAATTGTGTATATATATAACCATTTATTATTTTTAATATACTGTCCACAAATTTATATATTTACCAGCATTCCTGAGTGTATGTATTTCATTTATTAATAGGTCAGAGCAGCTGTGGAAATGACAGTGGTAGGTATCGAAGGGGACATTTTTTGCGACCTACGTGTCCCAAATTCTACTTGTCTAACTGATAAATAATGTAGTTATCATTCATTTACTGTTATGTATATAATTATACATCCAAGTAAATGCACAATTTCCTGATTCTCATTATCCATCATATCATTTTCTAGTGGATAAAAAGTGAGATACGTTGCTGTAGTCTTAGAAAGCGAGATCCTCTGACATTACTATACTCACAGGTCCTTTGCATTATTTTCTGCTCTACTTGTATGGTTAAGAATTTGTGGTATACCTGACACATTTTAATTTCTTTTAGTTTTCCATATCTGAGTAAGAGTGGTCCTCGTTTTTCATAATTAATTTGCTCTGGAGTGTGACTATTATCAGAATTGCTGACGATTTTCAGATCATTTCTATAATAAATAATGTAAATCAAATTAATTCATTCCAGACATGATATCAACAACAATTTTTTTTACCTTAAGGATAGATTTACATGCACAAAGAGGAACATTCAACATGAGAGTTACTGTTATTGGCTGTTGTTGATGAATGGAAATAGAGGGAGAGGAGAGGAAGGACAGGTTATTATTTGAAGGGAATCCCTCCACATATGATCAGGTCACTTCAGGGTCACTTAACTTAAATATAGATTACATGCAGAAACGAATGCCAAAATAAATAGCAAAACTAATAAAATGTATAAATGATCATTGGTAATAAGGAGTGGTGACAGTGGTCAGCTGTTATAGCGTGTCCATGGCGCCCACTCAAACATCCATGCATTCTGAAACTCAGTCTAGCTTTGTTTCTCATCTGCAGAAATTGTAGTGACGAGTGGCAGAAGAAGAATGTGTAACTCAATTAATAGTAACTAATGATAACAGTATTAGTAACAATGGTAATATTGATAATTAATGAAAATAATGAAGAAATAATAACTAAATATTAGTAGAAGGAATAATAGTGATCAGTAATGATAATTAGTATTAGATGAAAATATAATAATGACTATGCAATATTTATTTACTGTAGCAGCATAGCAACAAATAATAAAGCACTAGCATCAGCATGTAAATGTTAGCAATAATAATAGTGTTGTCTGTATTATGCAGCAATAGATATCTTTGTAATAGCAGTAGCAGAATGCAGCAATAATAGTAAATATAGTAGTAGTGATAGTAATGAAAAGTAATAGTGATAATGAAAACAACACTCTCATTCCTCTACCCTGTTACCATCTTCCATCGTAACAAGAGTCTTCTATGAGCTCAAATGATGTTAAATGTTCATTTCATTAGTTCTTTATATTTATTTCTCATTGTGAAGACTTATTAAAGGTGTAAAAAACTTCCACAGTTTTTTTTTAAAAGGCTGGCTCCCCCCACCAAAATTAATAAAAGAAAAAAAATAATTCACAAAAAAAACAGAGAGAGTTTTTGGGAGATGATGAAGGGTTGGGGCCTTGAACCAAGTGAGAGAGTAATTGTGGGGGACCTGAAGGGCAAAAGGAGAAACTTTTAGAGGGGTGTGGGTAGGTAATTTTTTCCAGGTGTAAATGATAAAGGGTTTTTTGATTAATTTTTGTTAAAAAGGGGTTTATTAAAAATACATATTTTAAAAAAAAGAGGAAAAATACATAAAGGATATGAGAGGAAAAATTTGACAGTTTTTGATTATTTTTTGGAGAAAAAAAGACTGCTGAGTAGACTTGGGATGACATGTTTTAATAGGGGGCCAAATTTTTCAGATCACTTTCTAGTTGTAAAACCTGAGAGTAAAAGGTAAAGGATACAAGGAGAATAGGGAAACATCAGGGGGAAAAGAGAGGGGGGAAGGTTTTTAAACCAAAAAGGGGGCATTTGGTAAGATATAAACAGCTATTGGGGGAAGATGGGTGAGAGATAGGCAATGGGGGCAAGGGGGTATGGGGAGGGTTAAAAAAGTAGTGTTAGAGTGTTCAGCAGAAGTTTTGGACAAGGAAAGGGGGAGGAGGGAAAAAAGGAGCGAAGGGGGAAATGAAAAGAGAAGGGAAGGGAGAAAAAGTTATATTAAGGGGAAATTTTTCAAAGTAGAAGTGATGCAAGGAGGGAAGAGTATATGGAGAAAAAGAGAGAGGTTAAGAGAGTGGTGAAGCAATGTAAAAAGAGAGCAAATGAGAGAGTGGGTGAGATGTTATCAACAAATTTTGTTGAAAATAAGAAAAAGTTTTGGAGTGAGATTAACAAGTTAAGAAAGCCTAGAGAACAAATGGATTTGTCAGTTAAAAATAGGAGAGGAGAGTTATTAAATGGAGAGTTAGAGGTATTGGGAAGATGGAGGGAATATTTTGAGGAATTGTTAAATGTTGATGAAGATAGGGAAGCTGTGATTTCGTGTATAGGGCAAGGAGGAATAACATCTTGTAGGAGTGAGGAAGAGCCAGTTGTGAGTGTGGGGGAAGTTCGTGAGGCAGTAGGTAAAATGAAAGGGGGTAAGGCAGCCGGGATTGATGGGATAAAGATAGAAATGTTAAAAGCAGGTGTGGATATAGTTTTGGAGTGGTTGGTGCAATTATTTAATAAATGTATGGAAGAGGGTAAGGTACCTAGGGATTGGCAGAGAGCATGCATAGTTCCTTTGTATAAAGGCAAGGGGGATAAAAGAGAGTGCAAAAATTATAGGGGGATAAGTTGAGTGTACCTGGTAAAGTGTATGGTAGAGTTATAATTGAAAGAATTAAGAGTAAGACGGAGAATAGGATAGCAGATGAACAAGGAGGCTTTAGGAAAGGTAGGGGGTGTGTGGACCAGGTGTTTACAGTGAAACATATAAGTGAACAGTATTTAGATAAGGCTAAAGAGGTCTTTGTGGCATTTATGGATTTGGAAAAGGCGTATGACAGGGTGGATAGGGGGGCAATGTGGCAGATGTTGCAAGTGTATGGTGTAGGAGGTAGGTTACTGAAAGCAGTGAAGAGTTTTTACGAGGATAGTGAGGCTCAAGTTAGAGTATGTAGGAAGGAGGGAAATTTTTTCCCGGTAAAAGTAGGCCTTAGACAAGGATGTGTGATGTCACCGTGGTTGTTTAATATATTTATAGATGGGGTTGTAAGAGAAGTAAATGCGAGGGTCTTGGCAAGAGGCGTGGAGTTAAAAGATAAAGAATCACACACAAAGTGGGAGTTGTCACAGCTGCTCTTTGCTGATGACACTGTGCTCTTGGGAGATTCTGAAGAGAAGTTGCAGAGATTGGTGGATGAATTTGGTAGGGTGTGCAAAAGATGAAAATTAAAGGTGAATAGAGGAAAGAGTAAGGTTATGAGGATAAAAAGATTAAGTGATGAAAGATTGAATATCAGATTGGAGGGAGAGAGTATGGAGGAGGTGAACGTATTCAGATATTTGGGAGTGGACGTGTCAGCGGATGGGTCTATGAAAAATGAGGTGAATCATAGAATTGATGAGGGAAAAAGAGTGAGTGGTGCACTTAGGAGTCTGTGGAGACAAAGAACTTTGTTCTTGGAGGCAAAGAGGGGAATGTATGAGAGTATAGTTTTACCAACGCTCTTATATGGGTGTGAAGCGTGGGTGATGAATGTTGCAGCGAGGAGAAGGCTGGAGGCAGTGGAGATGTCATGTCTGAGGGCAATGTGTGGTGTGAATATAATGCAGAGAATTCGTAGTTTGGAAGTTAGGAGGAGGTGCGGGATTACCAAAACTGTTGTCCAGAGGGCTGAGGAAGGGTTGTTGAGGTGGTTCGGACATGTAGAGAGAATGGAGCGAAACAGAATGACTTCAAGAGTGTATCAGTCTGTAGTGGAAGGAAGGCGGGGTAGGGGTCGGCCTAGGAAAGGTTGGAGGGATGGGGTAAAGGAGGTTTTGTGTGCGAGGGGCTTGGACTTCCAGCAGGCATGCATGAGCGTGTTTGATAGGAGTGAATGGAGACAAATGGTTTTTAATACTTGACGTGCTGTTGGAGTGTGAGCAAAGTAACATTTATGAAGGGATTCAGGGAAACCGGCAGGCCGGACTTGAGTCCTGGAGATGGGAAGTACAGTGCCTGCACTCTGAAGGAGGGGTGTTAATGTTGCAGTTTAAAAACTGTAGTGTAAAGCACCCTTCTGGCAAGACAGTGATGGAGTGAATGATGGTGAAAGTTTTTCTTTTTCAGGCCACCCTGCCTTGGTGGGAATCGGCCAGTGTGATAATAAAAAAAAAAAAAACACTTTATTATTTAGTAATGCAAAGATAAAACATTGAAACATGAATGTGTATCCTGCTTTAAAGAAAAATGAAATATGAAATGGAAAAATGACATTTGAATTCAACGCTAATATGTACAGTTATACTGGGGTGTCTGGTTGAGGTTGACACCGTCTTGTAGAAATTGTAGCCATTGTTGATGATGTGGGGGGGGGGTCACAGGTGTTGAGTGACAACCCAACGACTAGTTCCTCACAGAGTCTATAGCCTTGAATAGTCAGTCCAGATGACAGGAACACAGGTTCTTTACCACTGCAAAGATGAGGGGTAGTTGCCTGCGGTGGCCTACAATTAATCAGGTAGGTAGATCAAAAAGTGAAGTCTCAGGACTTTAATCCATCTCCTTCACATTTCTTTGGTTGGCAGATGACCCGAGCTGTCATTCCAAGCTAGAAAGAGACAAAGGTTACCCACTGCTTAAGAAATCACTGATCATGATAAGTGCAATACCTAAAAGACGGGGTGATTAACTAAAACATTACATGGGACTTAAGACTGAAAGGACTAAGTTTATTATTGGTCAGAAGTGAAGCTTTCAACCAATATATCCGCTAGAATATGAGCAGAGGTATTTACTTACAGTTGTGCTGGGAGCTGTGAGCCAAGTGATTACTGTTTGGTCCGAGCCCCACACGTCACCTTTCGAGGTGGAGAAAAGGGGGGGGTAGGGGATAGCGGGAACTAGACTGACCCTACCTTAACAAGCAGTCAGACTATAGTCACCATATACTTGCTTGCTACTCTTATCTGTTAAACTTTTCCCTCACACTCATTGTTTTCTGTATGTAAAACTAACATCAAAGACCTGTGGGTGATCCTGTCAGAGGATCTCACCTTCAAGGACCATAATATTATGTTAATTGCATCTGCTAGAAAAAATGACAGGATGGATAAAGAGAACCTTCAAAACAAGGGATGCCAAGCCCATGTACACACGAAAAATCACTCCCTACAAAAGCAAAAGACTCGGCAGATGGTGCAACTTTCTCCCAATGAAAAGCAGGGGGTGCCATTAGCACGACAAGAGACAACTCAATAAGTGTCAGGGACCCAAGACTGTTCAACTGCCTCCCAGCATACATCAGGGGGATTACCAATAGACCCCTGGCTGTCTTCAAGCAGGCACTGAACACGCACTTAAAGTCAGTACCTGACCAGCCAGGTTGTGGTTCGTATATTGGATTATGTGCAGCGAGTAGTAACAGCCTGGTTGATCAGGCCCTGATCCACCATGAGGCCTGGTCACAGACCAGGCTGCAGGTACATTGACCCCCACGACTCTCTCTAAGTATTGTTATTCTGTATGCAATGTATTTTTTTAATACTTTTGGGTGTCTGGAATGGATTAATTTGATTTATATTATTTCTTATGGGAAATACTGCTTCAGTTTTTGTCGAATTCGGTTTTTGTTAAACTTTTTGGAACGAATTAATGATGAAAACTGAGGTTCCACTGTAGTGTGCAGATGTATATTGTGTTTTGCTTCACCCAGGTTATAGTAATAATAAAATAGGAGAAGTTTGTTTTTAATGAATCTAAGAGTGCCAGGAGGTCATGATAGTGTTTACTTAGGGATCTAATATTGTAATTCCAAACTGTGATATTTCTGGCATTGCTGAGGACAGTACTTGCTTCTGTTGCTGTGTAGTAAAGGCAATTGCTTTTATGTTCAGTGTTTGATGTTAGCTTTGAGCATTTGGGGTTAACTGATATACATATTTAAATGGTGATGAATTGCAGAAGGGTGGTAAGTGGTAATATTAATGTCTGTAAAAAGGGGGTGACTGAACAATTATGGTGTAAGTGTATATTGTTCCAGTGGATTGTAAAACCTAATAAACATATAGTGAAATAGTAGTAGTAAAGTATAATGAACTATTAAGACTAGTTATATCAATAGCACCTAACAGTTATTGCACTAATGCTATAATTAACTTTATACAGTAGATAGTAAAAGAAGGTTTTAAAACAGTAGTAGCTAACTTTGGATTGTATTGCACTATTATAGACTGCACATACTAGACAGTACAAAAAATATAGTTCTGTATTAATGGAGGATGGTAAAAGATAGTTATAAATATAAAAAAATAGAAATGTACACCTTTCTCTGCAAACAAGATGATCTTGAAGTGTCTAACAAGAGTATAAACTATAAGGTAGTGATTGGACAGCTTCGACAATTCACTGCTCTCAGATTGACGATACAGAAATGAGAATTAGGTTAAAAAAAAAAGATTGGATGAAAAAAATTAGGGTTTCATAATACTAGTTGTGGAAGGTGGATACAAACTTCATTTTATTCTGACTCAGACCAGCATCACTTAGGAATATTTTAGTTCATGTTCAGTAGAAATGAAATATCTCCTACCTTTGGAACAGAACTTCTCCAGGCTGAGTGACTGACAGCCTCAAATCTATGACTTTAAGGGTAATGGACCGATTACATTATCTTCACACTTCTACTGCTCCTGCCTAATTTCTGTACTTGACTGAAGAAGCCTACTGTGTAGGTGAAACGTTTCGGAATAAAGTTTCCTAACTGTTGCTTACGTGTCTTAACTACCAACCATCTACCTGTTGATTCCTTGTTGACTGCAATTTTTCATCCCTTGCAAAGTACTGGTGGATTTTTTGGTCAAATCGTTGCCTTGTTAGTCAATAAAGGAGATTTTGTCTTATTTTGGTCAGGCAGTTGTTGACATAAACATCTGTTTTCATAATAATAGATGTTTTTAACAGTTCACTTCTTTTTGAACTATAGATGCATCTATAATTTCCTCACTAACAGAACACAGAGAGTAGTCGTCAACAGAGTAAAGTCCGAGACAGCTACGGTGAAAAGCTCTGTTCCACAAGGCACAGTACTCACTCCCATCTTGTTCCTCATCCTCATATCCGACATAGACAAGGATGTCAGCCACAGCACCGTGTCTTCCTTTGCAGATGACACCCGAATCTGCATGAGTGTCTTCCATTGCAGACACTGCAAGGCTCCAGGCGGACATCAACCAAATCTTTCAGTGGGCTGCAGAAAACAATATGAAGTTCAACGGTGAGAAATTTCAATTACTCAGATATGGTAAACACGAGGAAATTAAATCTTCATCAGAGTACATAACAAATTCTGGCCACAAAATAGAGCAAAACACCAACGTCAAAGACCTGGGAGTGATCATGTCGGAGGATCTCACCTTCAAGGACCATAACATTATATCAATTGCAGCTATTAGAAAAATGACAGGATGGATAATGAGAACCTTCAAAACTAGGGATGCCAAGCCCATGATGACACTCTTCAGGTCACTCGTTCTATCTAGGCTGGAATATTGCTGCACATTAACAGCACCTTTCAAGGCAGGTGAAATTGCTGACCTAGAAAATGTACAGAGAACCTTCACTGCGCGCATAACGGAGATAGAACACCTCAATTGCTGGGAGCGCTTGAGGTTCCTGAACCTGTATTCCCTGGAACACAGGCAGGAGAGATGCATGATTATATACACCTGGAAAATCCTAGAGGGACTAGTACCGAACTTGCACACGAAAATCACTCACTACAAAAGCAAAAGACTTGGCAGACGATGCAACATCCCCCCAATGAAAAGCAGGGGTGTCACTAGCACGTTAAGAGACCATACAATAAGTGTCAGGGGCCCGAGACTGTTCAACTGCCACCCAGCGTACATAAGGGGGATTACCAACAGACCCCTGGCAGTCTTCAAGCTGGCACTGGACAAGCACCTAAAGTCTGTTCCTGACCAGCCGGGCTGTGGCTCGTACGTTGGTTTGCATGCAGCCAGCAGCAACAGCCTGGTTGATCAGGGGGTGATCCACCAGGAGGCCTGGTCACAGACTGGGCTGCGGGGGCGTTGACCCCCGGAACTCTCTCCAGGTAAACTCCAGGTATAGTTAAACTTTAGTATCAGTGATTTCTTGCCAGTTTGATAATGTATCACTTGACACTGCTTTATGTCATCACTAAGTATGTTGAGACAAACATGGTCTTGGATAAGTTGTTAAGTGGTTTGTTTATATGTTTCTTGAAATATAGTTGGTGGTAGAAGGTTGTTATTTACTACAACTGACAACTTTGTTCTTCAAAGTGCTCTTGAAAATTGTTCATAACATTGTAATTTGTAAGTCCACTCTTGCTCTTTTGTTCTTGATGTTGGTATTTAGTTGGGTAACTTGATCTTTTAGACTGTTGATGGTGTTCTCAGACTTGGTATGGGTGTTGCTTAGTTGTTCCAGTGCATTTAGTTTATGTTCTAGAGTTGTGATCTTGCCAAGGTACTGAGTGTTGGAGGTTTGTAGTTCTTAACTTTCCAGGTTAACATCTTATTAAGCATTTGAAGTTCCTACATTTCCTGAGTTATCTTGATGATTGTTTGGTTCTGGATCACAATGAGTTTACCTATTTCTGGGTCAGTAATGTTCATATCATCAAATCCATGAGAGGAATTATCTTGGATGTTTGTGGTGGTAGCCATTTTTGTTGTTGTTTGGCGAGTGTTGTGGTAGTGGGCAGTAGGAGACGTTTTACTCGTAGTAATGCTTTTCTCACCTGTGGTATTAGGAGTCTTTGGTCAGATACTGGATCTTTCTTTGTTTACCCGACCCCTGGCTGTACACAGTGGTTTCAGATGAATGGTAGGTGATGGGTAATGGAAAGATGTTGTGAAGTTTCACTTCACCTGGCAGTGGGGTAGGTGGTGGCGGTAACACGGTAATATTGTGTATTTTTGGGTGATTTCTGCAGTTGATTTATATCATTGTGGGTCTCCACACATGTCAGTGTTATGTGGAACTTTACTAGGTCATCACAATGTTGTTAGGAACCTCAGGTGAAAGAAAAATAGAGAAGAAAGGATCTTGTTTTTACCTCTGCTGCCCCAGTTATTGCCGATACACCCCCATTTTACGTTTGTCCTCCATTTTATGTTGCACTCTCAGTGAGTGTTGGTTCTTCCGTCATGAGAAATTGTTCTAATAGTCACACCATCATTACATTTTATAAACAGTATTATATTCTTCAATTTTTGCACACTAATTTCAGGAAAATAAAAAAAAATCCAGTTTCAATAAGCCTTCTAGCATAAGAGGGTTGTTTACATTCCCTGCATGATTTTTTTTTAAATGATCTTATTATATTAACTTTGGGGACATAATATTATGCCTTTGAAGCCAGTTGTGACATGCAAAGAGTACATAACCTTTATTTGGCGCATGTACACACGCTCATTAAAAGGCTACCTCCCCAACCAGCAAGCCAGATACTAAGGGTCAGACAATGGGGCCCTATCATCAGATCAGCAACTAGGTTCCGCCAATGAGAAAGTGGATCTTGCAATTGTGAAGGTGATGTGGCTCCCGCTCTCATTTTCACCCTTGTCATTTCCATTCGAGAGCTGGTTGAAGCATGGATAATATAAGTCAAAGTTTTTCTGTTTATTTTGCTCCCTTTACACCCAGGATAACAGGCCTTTGAGTTCCTGGGTTGTAATACCAGTGTTGGTCCCGAATACTATACCAAAATTCTAGCGGCTTTTAATCTTGCTGAAGAAAGGTGGTAATCCTATATATGATAGATTGAGTCTGTGTAGAGTAAAAAAAATCCTGCAGCAAATAATCCATAATGAAAAATAAACAGCAACCATGTTTTTGGTGTGAAACAGCGACTTTGCATTGTGCAGTGGAACCTCGACCAACGGCTTTAATCCATTTCAGAGAGCTAGCCTTTAGTCAAATCAACTGTTAGTCGAATTAATTTTCCCTATAAGAAATAATGGGAATAGTTTTAATCCGTTCCAGACACCCAAAGGTATTAAACAAAATAATTTTTTTACATGAAATATACATTTCCCTACACAGAAATGAATGGTACATGCAAACTAAACAATAATTAAATGCCACTTACATTTATTGTGGAGAAGTTGATGAGTGATGTGCCAGCAGCAGGGGGAGATTCAGCTGTTCTATTGTTTGGAAGGGAATCCCCTTCCATAAAGACTTCAGGTACCAAGTTCTTTGCTGAGGTTACCTCCCTTCTTGGTTTTTTAATGCCACTAGGCCCGGCTTGAGAATCACTGCACCCCTGTCAGACAAAATATCTTGCAGAGAGCTCTGTTTCTCATGTGCCCTTAGGATTTCCCTAAAATGGGACACAAGAGTGTCATTGTACATGTTGCCAATATGGTTTGCAACAGCTGTGACAGGATAAAATTCATCCATAAATGCTTGTACCTTTGTAAACATTGTACACATTTCCTTAATCCTTGACGAAGGCAACTTCCTACATCTCTCTTCCTCCTGTTCTGAAGCACATTCCTGAGCTGTGATCTGTTGCTGTTGCACCTGAAGCTCTTGCAGCTCTGCAATGGTTAGTTCTTCATTGTTGTTCTGCACCAACTCTTCCAGATCCTCGCCACAAACCTCCAACCCCATGGACTTCCCCAATGACACAATTGATTCCACAACATGCATAGGATCCTGAGGGTTAGCCCCAAACCCTTCAAAATCCCTCTCTTGTACACATTGTGGCCACAGCTTCCTCCAAGCAGAGTTCAAAGTCCTGCAAGTCACTTCCTCCCAAGCCTTACCTATAAGGTTTACACAACTGAGGATATTGAAGTGGTCTTACGAAAACTCTTTTAGGGTCAATTGAGTGTCTGAGGTCACTTCAAAGCACTTTTGAAACACTGCTTTTGTGTAGAGTTTTTTAAAGTTTGAAATGACCTGCTGGTCCATGGGCTGGAGGAAGGGAGTTGTATTAGGAGGCAAAAATTTAACTTTTATAAAGCTAGACTCCCCCGCAATTTGCTCTTGCAAATAGTGAGGGTGAGCACGAGCATTGTCCATTATCAGGAGGCACTTAAGTGACAATTTCTTTTCCAGGAGGTAATTTTTCACAGTGGGGCCACACACCATAAAACCAGTCTTAGGAAAATTTCCTTAGTGACTCATGCCTTACTGTTTGATCTCCACTTCACACACAAATTACCCTTGATGATATTGTTTTTCCTGAACACACTGGGAGTGTCAGAGTGATGCATGAGTAAAAGTTTCACTTTGTAATCACCACTAGCATTACTGCATAACATAAGTGTGAGCTTGTGTTCTGGGAGTGCTTTTTCCTCCTGAGTAATGTAGGTACTGTTTGGCATTTTCTTCCAAAACAGGCCTGTTTCATCACAATTAAATGCTTGTTCGGGTTTTAAGTTTTCACTCTCAGTGTACTCCTTAGAATCCTGCACATATTATTCAGCCACTTTTTTGTCTGAACTGGCAGCTTCACCATGCCTTTTCACACTGTGTATGCCACTATGATTCTTAACCCCTTGACTGTCACGGTCGTATATATACGTCATGGGAGATACTGTGTTTGACGTATCTGTACTCATAAATTCTAGCGGCTTCAAATCAAGCCGGAGAGGGCTGGTAGGCCTACATGAGAGAGAATGGGTCTCAGTGGCCGGTGTGCACCCTGTGAAAAAAATCTGGGACTCAGCGATACATTGTGGGAACGCCATCTTGGTAGTCCATTTTCACCATGCCTTGCGGTAAGAAGTTCCTCACTCCTCGGCGGATTGGAGGTCTTTTGTTCCCAAGTGATAGCTCAGTGATGAAAGTGTCAGTGAAAGTGAATTCCCTGGTTTTGAAGCGGGTGTGACCGAAAAAAGTGCCCAGGATAACATAATTAGTGATGAAAACCCAGATGACCCACAACCTTCCACCTCTGGTGCTGGGCCGGCTCTTTCATGTTCACCTGTACCAGGACGAAAGAGGAAACTATTTGCCCATGCACAAAACTCAGATGTGAGCAGTGCAAGTGATAGTGATAGTGACTTCAAGGTTATTGAAAGCAGTTCTAGTTGTGACAGTGAGGGTGAATATTCCCCAGTGAAGCGGCAGTATATACGACGTCGCATGCGGTCTGGTAGTGTGCCATATGCTCTTCCAAGAGGAAGGAGTACATCTCGGAGCACATCCCGTGGCCCTACACCACGTCCTGATAGTGAAGATGACGATATTGTTACGATGGGTATCATTGATGCAAGTGAGGCAGCAGGCAGTGGTGATGATAGTGATGGTTGCATGTGACACAAGCAGCGGGTCACGCTACTACCCGCGCTGCTGACTCTGCACAACTACAACTAGCTTCACCTGACCCCACACTCCCACAACCACAACCACAACCTGCACAACCACAACCACATTACAATATCCAGAATGCACCAGCTGACCGCATCTAGGATTGGCTGCAAGATGACGAGTTTTTTCCCAATCCCACGACTTTGATGGAGGAAAAAGTGGAATACAGCCATCATGTACACTTGGGAAAAATCCCACTAAACTGGAATGCTTTCAGTTGTTCTTCGATGAACCCCTGATGGACATTATTGTCAGGGAAAGCAATACATACTATGAGTACACCATGGCAAACACTATTCTGTCACCAAGATCACGCCTACACCAGTGGAAGGACACAACTGTGGCAGAGATGTATCTGTTCTTTGCCATAATAATGCTTATGCCACATGTGTATAAGCATAGTGTCAATACTTACTGGGCGACAGACCGCCTGATTTCAACCCCTGCTTTCAGTGACATTATACCAGTGAAGAGATTTGTGTTACTGTTACGTATGTTACACTTTTCAGACAAAACCAGGCCTGACAGAAGCGACAGGTTATATAAGATCAGACGTGTGTTTATGTACCAGAAACAAAAGTGCTGTATGTATTTTTATCCCTTCAGGAAGCTTGTTATTGATGAGTCTTTGATTTTGTTCAAAGGAAGACTCTCATTCAAGCAGTATATACCAAGCAAGAGGAAATGCTTTGGTATAAAGTTATTTGTTCTGTGTGATTGCAAAACTGGTCTGGTTTTGGATATAATTGTGTACACTGGCGGTAAAACATTGGAAGATACCAGAAAGTTACTGGGTATCTCTGGTGATGTGGTTAGAACAATGATGGAGCCATATCTTGGTAACAGGCATATTTTATATACTGACAACTGGTACACAAGCCCTATACTCAGTGATTTCTTGCGAGTGAACATGACAGATGTGTGTGGTACAGTGCGTGGAAATCGTAAACATATACCTAAGTTCGATGCTGGCAGTCGTAAAGGTGAAGTGCAGGTGTTTGCTGCCAATGACATCATGACATTTCGGTGGCATGACAAATGCGATGTCACACTGCTGACATCAGTTCACCTACACGAAATGGTAGACACTGGCAAGCAGAATAGAGAGACCAATGAACCCATTGTAAAACCTGCAGCTGTGATGGATTACAACCTCAATATGTGCTTAGTGGACAAATGTGACATGTAGATTGGGTTTGCTGACTGTGTTCGCAAGAGTTATAAGTGGTACATAAAGCTGTTTTTCCATCTTCTTGACATTTCCATGCTGAATGCTTACAATATGTATAAGTTGAAGACCAAGAAAAAACCCAAATATGGTGAATTTTGTTTGTCAGTCATCAGACAAATAATATTCAAGTACCAAGGAACAACGCCTGCAATAGACCAGCGCCCACGAAATTATAAACACATGTCCTCTCGTCTGAGGACTGGTGATCACTACCCCATACCACTGCCTGCTACTACTGCCAAGAAAAATGCTCAGAAGAGGTGTTTTGTCTGTGGACATACCACAAAACGCCCACAAAAAGGCAGAGACACTCGTTTTATGTGTGAGGAGTGTAAGACACAATTGTGCTTATACCCATGTTTCAAAGAATTCCAAAAGCAGCAGCAGTTCTAGAAAAGTGTCCAGTGATTGTACATATGTATATAATAAAACAATCATAATAAACATTAGTTTGCATTGTTTGTTTGTGTAAACAAGTTTTAGCAACATTATAATGATACGAGTGTTTTTGCTATAATTGTGTTACATTCAACGAGTGTATATTTGAACATTGCACAATAATTTGGTCTCACAGGCCACAAAAGTTATTTGAAAAAATAAAATAGTGAAAAAACAAGAAACCATCGAATACAAGTAAATCAAAGTTTACCAGGTCAGAGGCAGTCGCCGCTGTTGCCGTTCTCAGATCAATTTCAGCAAACTTCAGGACTCTATATCTCGGTAAGTACTGATGGGAATTTTTTTTTTTTTGGACTAAAACAATCAGAAAAATAATCTTAACATTTCATAAGAAAAAATAATATTTTTTTTTCGAATATTTTGCGACACCAGGAGACACTTCACGATTGGGCCTTTCGACAGTCAAAGGGTTAAATCTCACAAACCAACCATTGCTGGCCTTAAATTCATCAATATCATCACTATTTGGAGGCATTTTCTTAATGAGATCATCATTCAACTGCCTTGCCTTTTCACATATTGCTGTCTGAGAAACACTATCTCCTGATAATTGTTTTTCGTTTATCCACACCAACAATAGTCTCTCCACCTCTTCAGTTATTTGTGATCTCCATTTTGAAAACATACTTGCACCTTTCACAACAACAGCTTTCTTGATTTCATTACTGTTCACCAAGATATTAGTGATGGTTAGATGGGGTTTGTTACATAGCTTTCCAACTCAGACATACGCACTCCACTTTCATATTTTTCAGTGATCTCTTTCTTCATTTCCATTGTAATTCTCACCCTTTTTACCACAGGCTTGGCACTATAAGCATTCTTGGGGACCATGGTGGCTTATTTAGCAGTTACCAGCAATAAAAACACTGGAATAATACAAAACATATCGCAGATACACATGGGTGTTGCGAATAAGAATTTTTTTAAAGAACTTCAGAATATGCCCTGTTACCATTTATTTCTTATGCAACAAGATTTTTAGATCCAAGTTATTTAAAGGTATAGAGTCTAGGGGAAATAATTTCAACTGGGAAACTCCTTAGAATAATATTCAAATTTATTAAAGTATTTAAAGACAATACTTTATCTTCTCTTTGTAGTTAATGTAACTTAATACTAGCTTTGTGCGAGTCATATCACTTACGGGAAGTATGTCCTGCTTCAACAATGTTAAATAACTTCCAGTATCACGGAAGGAATTAATTTCAACTAATTGAGTCTCGTCTATTCCAACTTTCACTTTAGCAAAGTAGGGACTCATAGCTGAGTGAATATCTTTTTCTGAAACAGCTCTAGCATTGAGTCATCTAGAATGACTACTGATTCGCTCTTGCGAACCTTGTTCAGTACTAGGGTTCAGTTTCTTTTGAGTTGTCGATGAAGATATTACTTGAGTTGGGAAACGAAGTCGCTCGTTCCTGGTATCCCTCTCTAGCCAATAACAGTATTTCCTTACATGCCCTTTCTTATTACAATAAGTGCAGTTCAACTCACTGTTATGCCTTAGTGGTTTTGAACTTTTCCCAGAGTTAGATCTAAATTTATTATTAATGAGCGTGGAGGCATCATAGGAGGTCGGGCAAGGATTCTGTATGCGACACATCTCTGTAAGATTGGATTGTCCTTTCTTAGGGACATTTTTATTCACTGTTTCCTTACGTTTTGTTTCGCCAATCAATTGTTGAGATATTTCATAATTATCGGCGAGCGAGGCTGTTTCTAGTATATTTACTATGGGGCAATTAATCAAATACATATGCAAGTCTTCCAGTAAATTATTATAGAAATCCTCATGCAGGATCAATTGGGAAAGACTTTCCATAGATTTACAGTTAGAAGCTCTACACCATCTCTCAAAAGCGATTTTCTTTTCACGTGCCAAATCTACATACGACTGAGTTGGCTGGCGTTTTAAAGCTCTAAAGGTTTTTTGATAACTTACTGGGAGGAGATCATAAGCCTTTAGGATAGCCTTCTTAACGGAATCATAATCCACATATTTCTCAAAAGGTAACGTAGCCGTACAACTTTGAGCTTTACCAGACAACGAAGTATGTAATAAGGTTGCCCAGTGTTGTCGGGGCCAGCGCATAGCACGTGCTTGATTCTCAAAGACTTCAAAATAAGTATCTAAATCTAAACCATAGATGCAGCTTTTTGTATATTGAAAGAATCATTTGAGGATTCAGTACACCTTTCATTCACATTTCCTTGTTGTTGTCTTATATAGCGGAGCGTTTCCCTTTGAAAGTCTTCTTCATTTAATTTATGCTGAGCCTCAATTTGAGCAGTCTGTAAAATAAATAGTCTCTCTAATTTCTCAAACTGACTTTGAGAAATATGCCCCGATGGTATCGAAAACGAGGGAATTGAACTGGCGGTATGTGGATATTCCTTTGGAAGTGCACCTTGGTGAGGGCCAGGCTGACCATTAATAGGAATTCCTTCAGTAACGGGCGAATGCCGAACAGCGGCTGCACCCTGCAGTACTTCATCTGCTTTACTAGAGGCCAAAGTGGGCCCTAATCTGTCTGATTCAATTTCAAGATCAACTCTTTGAAATTGTTCTTCTAATTCTTCGAATCTCGACTGGTAGCTTACTTGAGAAACTAAACTTTCAGAGTCAGAATCTCCTGCTACATGATGGTTAGAGGCCCCTGGAAACAATTTGTTTCTAATTATTGCCCTTACGGTATTGGCTGTGTAATATCTATCGTATGGTACTCCCAATTTACGGGCTATCTGCCAGCACGTTTGAAGTTTCAAGGAGTCCAGCTTTGACAATGTTAAATCTTCAAATAACTCTTTAATGTGATCTTCCATGATCAATATTTTGAAATTAACTAAAGATAAATTCCCAGTAAATAACTTTAATATTGTTCTTTTGATCAATGTCTTAGAACAACAGAGCTCCCGGACGGGTAACCCATTTGTTGCGAATAAGATTTTTTTTAAAGAACTTCAGAATATGGCCTGTTACCATTTATTTCTTATGCAACAAGATTTTTGGATCCGAGTTATTTAAAGGTATAGAGTCTAGGGGAAATAATTTCAACTGGGAAACTCCTTAGAATAATATTCAAATTTATTAAAGTATTTAAATACAATACTTTATCTTCTCTTTGTAGTTAATGTAACTTAATACTTTGTACAAATAAATTTAGTATATACATTTAGTTCAAAATCATGGAAATGTTTCATTAATAAGGAAGTTTAATTATTCTTCCTGTAATTAAGTCCTCATTAATATTTACGTCTCTTTCTTAACAAGACTGTAAACTCAAAATACAAAAGGTACAAGATTTAACAAGACCTTTGAATCTGGCCATACAGTATCTCTATGGATTACTGGACTGACCAAGAATATAAATATCAAAAGAGTCTTTCAAAGCAATGAGGAACAAATTGAGTCAGCTCTAGAGTCCAATTCTCAAAACCATTCAACTGTACACCGCAAGAGCCAATATACGATCAGTTGTCAGGGCTAGAGCTGGGAACAGACTGACTACTTGCCAGTCTGTTGACGTGTCGTCAGGTTGGATCAGCTGAGCCACGTCAGCCAACCGGACATAAACAATTGAACAATTCACCGGATGGTTCCGAGACTTAAACTCGATATATACACAAGAAATCCTACCTAACCATAATAGTAAAATAATAGTGATAATAGTAAAAAATAGTAATAATACCAAAATAGTGATAATAACAATAATAGCGATAATAACGATAATACCATGGTATTTTTCATATATTAACAGATAATAATATAACGCCGAAAATCTCTATTTTAGCTATAAACGGGGACTTTCGCACTATAATATTAAGTGATGAACATTTTCTCTTACAATAGTTAAATAACACAGGATGACCAATTTCTAAGATATAATAATGGGATCGAATGAAACAGCTTGTAAACACTGTCTGTACATGGAGTCCTTGATAGAATGAAAAATATTTTATAGAATTAGAGGTTTCTGTAAGCTAAGTTGAATTTCACTCAGGTTTGAGAGATTGAGATGGAGGATGATTGTCAATCGTTTGCAGACTAAAAGTAGCTTGAAATTGAGTTCGAAGTAGCGGAAATGTTCAATTTTTCCCAATGTTCAAGACTAAACAAATCACGTTGTGCATCCAATACACAAGCAACTGGCTGGTTTAATATGAGGTCATGAATGGATTGATATTAGTCAATAGTCAATTTTATTTCTTTTCAACTGAGTACATTGAGATTATGTACAGTGGAATCTCAAATTTCAAACTTAATCCATTCCAGAAGCTAGTTCAAAATTTGAAAAGTTTGAAAAGTGAAGCAACATTTCCCATAAGAAATAATTGAAATACAATTAATCTGTTCCAGAAACCCAAAAATATTCACACAAAAAAATACATTTTATAGAGATAAATTATAGTTTTACATACACCAAATATAGTGTACAATTATGTATGTATTAAAAAATTAAAATAAACAGAAAATAATATTTCTACTTACCTTTATTAAAGATTGGTGATGGCATCTGGAAGATAGAGAGGAGGAGAGAGAGAGAGTTGGGGTTAGTGTTTGGAAGGAGAATCCCTCTCCATGAGGACTTCAGGTATCAAAGCCCTCTCTGGGGTAACTTCCCTTCTCTGTCTTTTAATACCACTAGGACCAGCTTGAGAGTCACTGATCCCCTGTCTCACAAAATAACTGTCCACAGTCCTCTGTTTCTGGCACCTCTTTAAGATTTCCCTAAAATGGGACATGGTTCTGTCACTGAACTTGTTGCAAAGATGGCTTGTTTCAGCTTGCTCAGGGTGACACTTCTCCACAAACATTTGGACATCATTCCACATGGTGCAAATCTCCATAATCTTTGAATCAGCATGCAACTTCCTTGACTTTTCACAAATAATCATCTCTGAAACACTATCACATGCCATCTCTTTATCCTTGATCCACACAAGCAACAACCTCTCAACCTGATAGATTGTCTGTGGTCTTTTCTTGGATAGCATATTAACACCTTTCTTCTCTCTTTTTTTTTTAGTAAATGTTTACAGGAGAAGGGGTTACTAGCCCATTGCTCTCAGCATTTTAGTCGCCTCATACGACATGCATGGATTATGGAGGAAAGATTCCTTTCCACTTCCCCAAGGACAATACAAGAAATAAAGAAGAACAAGAGCTATGTAGAAAAGAGGGAAATTTTTTTCCCAGTAAAAGTAGGCCTTAGACAAGGATGTGTGATGTCACCGTGGTTGTTTAATATATTTATAGATGGGGTTGTAAGAGAAGTAAATGCGAGGGTCTTGGCAAGAGGCGTGGAGTTAAAAGATAAAGAATCACACACAGGGTGGGAGTTGTCACAGCTGCTCTTTGCTGATGACACTGTGCTCTTGGGAGATTCTGAAGAGAAGCTGCAGAGATTGGTGGATGAATTTGGTAGGGTGTGCAAAAGAAGAAAATTAAAGGTGAATACAGGAAAGAGTAAGGTTATGAGGATAACAAAAAGATTAGGTGATGAAAGATTGAATATCAGATTGGAGGGAGAGAGTATGGAGGAGGTGAACGTATTCAGATATTTGGGAGTGGACGTGTCAGCGGATGGGTCTATGAAAGATGAGGTGAATCATAGAATTGATGAGGGAAAAAGAGTGAGTGGTGCACTTAGGAGTCTGTGGAGACAGAGAACTTTGTCCTTGGAGGCAAAGAGGGGAATGTATGAGAGTATAGTTTTACCAACGCTCTTATATGGGTGTGAAGCATGGGTGATGAATGTTGCAGCGAGGAGAAGGCTGGAGGCAGTGGAGATGTCATGTCTGAGGGCAATGTGTGGTGTGAATATAATGCAGAGAATTCGTAGTTTGGAAGTTAGGAGGAGGTGCGGGATTACCAAAACTGTTGTCCAGAGGGCTGAGGAAGGGTTGTTGAGGTGGTTCGGACATGTAGAGAGAATGGAGCGAAACAGAATAACTTCAAGAGTGTATCAGTCTGTAGTGGAAGGAAGGCGGGGTAGGGGTCGGCCTAGGAAGGGTTGGAGGGAGGGGGTAAAGGAGGTTTTGTGTGCGAGGGGCTTGGACTTCCAGCAGGCATGCGTGAGCGTGTTTGATAGGAGTGAATGGAGACAAATGGTTTTTAATACTTGACGTGCTGTTGGAGTGTGAGCAAAGTAACATTTATGAAGGGATTCAGGGAAACCGGCAGGCCGGACTTGAGTCCTGGAGATGGGAAGTACAGTGCCTGCACTCTGAAGGAGGGGTGTTAATGTTGCAGTTTAAAAACTGTAGTGTAAAGCACCCTTCTGGCAAGACAGTGATGGAGTGAATGATGGTGAAAGTTTTTCTTTTTCGGGCCACCCTGCCTTGGTGGGAATCGGCCAGTGTGATAATAAAAAAAATAAAAAATAAATAAATATATATATATATATATATATATATATATATATATATATATATATATATATATATATATATATATATATATATATATATATATACAGTGGACCCCCGCATAATGATCACCTCCGAATGCGACCAATTATGTAAGTGTATTTATGTAAGTGCGTTTGTACGTGTATGTTTGGGGGTCTGAAATGGACTAATCTACTTCACAATATTCCTTATGGGAACAAATTCGGTCAGTACTGGCACCTGAACATACTTCTAGAGTGAAAAAATATCATTAACCGGGGGTCCACTGTATATATATATATATATATATATATATATATATATATATATATATATATATATATATATATATATATATGCGTGAGCGTGTTTGATAGGAGTGAATGGAGACAAATGGTTTTTAATACTTGACGTGCTGTTGGAGTGTGAGCAAAGTAACATTTATGAAGGGATTCAGGGAAACCGGCAGGCCGGACTTGAGTCCTGGAGATGGGAAGTACAGTGCCTGCACTCTGAAGGAGGGGTGTTAATGTTGCAGTTTAAAAACTGTAGTGTAAAGCACCCTTCTGGCAAGACATTGATGGAGCGAATGATGGTGAAAGTTTTTCTTTTTCGGGCCACCCTGCCTTGGTGGGAATCGGCCAGTGTGATAATAATAAAATATATATATATATATATATATATATATATATATATATATATATATATATATATATATATATATATATATATATATATATATATATATATATACCGTGGACCCCCGCATAGCGACCTTAATCCGTGCAAGAGGGCTGGCTGTTATGCGAAATGTTCGCTACATGAATGAATTTTCCCCATAAGAAATAATGGAAATAAAATTAATCCGTGCAAGACACCCAAAAGTATGAAAAAAAAAATTTTTTACCCCAAAAAAATGTTAATTTTAGTACACACAAACTGAAAAAGGCATGCACAATTACATGACACTTACTTTTATTGAAGATCTGGTGATGATTGATGGGATGGGAGGAGGGGAGAGAGAGTGTTAGTGTTTAGAAGGGGAATCCCCTTCCATTAAGACTTGAGGAGGCAAGTCCTTTTCTGGGGTTACTTCCCTTCTTCTTTTAATGCCACTAGGACCAGCTTCAGAGTCACTGGACTTCTTTCGCACAACATATCTGTCCATAGTGGCCTGTACCTCTCATTCCTTTATGATTTGTCTAAAGTGGTTCACAACATTGTCATTATAACAGTCACCAGCACGGCTTGCAATAGCTGTGTGAGGGTGATTTTCATCAAAAAAGGTTTGCACTTCAAGCCATTTTGCACACATTTCCTTAATCTTTGAAGTAGGCAATTCCTTCAATTTCTCTCTCCCCTCCTTTGAACCAGTTTCCCCAGGTCTGGCCTCTTGCTCTTGAAGTTGATCTATCAGCTCATCAGTGGTTAGTTCTTCATTGTCCTCCTCCACCAACTCTTCCACATCATCCCCACTAACCTCCAACCCCAAGGACTTCCCCAATGCCACAATTGATTCCTCAACTGGTATACTCCTCTCAGGGTTAGCCTCAAACCCTTCAAAATCCCTTTTGTCTACACATTCTGGCCACAGTTTCTTCCAAGCAGAGTTCAAGGTTCTCTTAGTCACTCCCTCCCAAGCCTTACCTATAAGGTTTACACAATTGAGGATATTAAAGTGATCCTTCCAAAACTCTTTTAGAATCAATCGAGTGTCTGTGGTCACTTCAAAGCACTTTTGAAACAGAGCTTTTGTGTACAGTTTCTTGAAGTTGGAAACGACCTGCTGGTCCATGGGCTGCAGGAGAGGAGTGGTATTAGGAGGCAAAAACTTCACCTTAATGAAGCTCATGTCCCCATAAAGTCGCTCTGCCACGTCTGTAGGATGACCAGGGGCATTGTCTAACACCAGGGGGCACTTAAGTTCTAATTTCTTTTCAGTTAGGTAATCTTTCACATTGGGGGCAAATGCATGGTGTAACCAGTTATAGAAAAATTCCCTAGTGACCCATGCCTTACTGTTTGCCCTCCACAGCACACACAAATTATCCTTGAGGACATTCTTTTGCCTGAACGCTCTGGGAGTTTCAGAGTGATACACTAATAAAGGCTTAACTTTGCAATCACCACTAGCATTGGCACACATCAACAAAGTAAGCCTGTCTTTCATAGGCTTATGTCCTGGGAGTGCCTTTTCCTCCTGAGTAATGTAGGTCCTGCTTGGCATTTTCTTCCAGAACAGGCCTGTTTCATCACAATTAAACACTTGTTCAGGTTTCAGTCCTTCAGTTTCTATGTACTCCTTGAATTCATGCACATATTTTTCAGCCGCTTTGTGGTCCGAACTGGCAGCCTCACCATGCCGTATCACACTATGTATGCCACTATGCTTCTTAAATCTCTCAAACCAACCTTTGCTGGCCTTAAATTCACTCACATCATCACTAGTTGCAGGCCTTTTTTTAATTAAATCTTCATGCAACTTCCTAGCCTTTTCACATATGATCGCTTGAGAGACGCTATCTCCTGCTAGCTGTTTTTCATTTATCCACACCAATAAGAGTCTCTCAACATCTTCCATCACTTGCGATCTTTGTCTCGAAAACACAGTTAAACCTTTGGCAAGAACAGCTTCCTTGATTGCCGTTTTCTTGCCCACAATAGAAGAGATGGTTGATTTGGGTTTCTTGTACAACCTGACCAGGTCGGTGATACGCACTCCACTTTCATACTTATCAATGATCTCTTTCTTCATTTCTATAGGAATTCTAACCCTTATTGCTGTAGGGTTGGAACTAGAAGCTTTCTTGGGGCCCATGGTCACTTATTTTCCAGAAACAGCACCGAAAACACTGTAATAATACGAAATATTCTGATTGTATGCTTGAATGTTACCGCGGAGGCTGGCTGGTAAACAATGGCACAGGCGGCACATGTGAGGCTGGCTGAGGGCGCACATTGGACGCGTCTCGGACGAAGGCCGCTGAGCGGGTTTTTGTCCACTATGCGGGGCAAAATTTTAGCGAACAAAGCGTCCGCTATGCGGATTGTCCGCTATGCAAGGCGTCCGTTATGCGGGGGTCCACTGTATATATATATAATATATTTATATGCATATGCATGCCTGTGAAGTGTAACATAAGTTTAAGTAGAAGTAGCAAGATATCCCTGTTATCCAGCGTGTTTATGAGACAGAAAAAGACACCAGCAATCGTACCATCATGTAACAGTTACAGGTTTCTGTTCCACAGTCATCTGGCAGGACGGTAGTACTTCCCTGGGTGGTTACTGTCTACCACCCTACTCGGACATGTAGAGAGAATGGAACGAAACAGAATGACTTCAAGAGTGTATCAATCTGTAGTGGAAGGAAGGTGGGGTAGGGGTCAGCCTAGGAAAGGTTGGAGGGAGAGGGTAAAGGAGGTGTTGTTTGCGAGGAGCTTTGACTTCCAGCAAGCATGTGTGAGCACATTTGATAGGAGTAAATGGAGACAAATAATTTATAATACTTGAAGTGCTGTTGGAGTGTGAGCAAAGTAAGATTTATGAAGGGATTCAGGGAAACCAGCAGGCCGGACTTGAGTCCTGGAGATGGGAAGTACAGTGCCTGCACTCTGAAGGAGGGGTGTTAATGTTGCAGTTTTATAAACTCTAGTGTAAAGCACCCCTCTGGCAAGACAGAAATGAAGAGAATAATGGTGAAAGTTTTTCTTTTTCGGGCCACCCTGCCTTGGTGGGAATCGGCTAGTGTGTTAATAATAACAATAAAAAAAAAACCTTTCTCAACATCAGCTTCCTTGATTTGTTCTTTCTTTGCCAGGATAGAAGCGATGCTCGACTTGTATTTCCCATACCTCCTGACAAGCTCAACAAATTTCACACTCCTCTAATACCTCTGTAATATTTCCTTCTTCACATCTATGGTGTTTTTCACTTTCTTTATCATGGGGTACCACTAGGAAGTTTCTTCTGGGCCCATGGTAGCTTATTTCACAGTCCCACAAGCACTGAGCACAATGAATTAATTGTGAAATGTTTAAATGAGAGGACAGGTTAGTGTTCACTCAAGCATCAACAAAGCCAGACTGGCTCACGGTGCCTGCGCGGGGACGTGGACAGTGGGCTGGCAGACAGATCTGGTACCCGGCAGTTTGAAAATAGGGGCGAGTTCAATAATAGGGACAAAGTTGGTTCGAAAAAAGCGGTCGTTTTTTGAAGTGTTCGATAAGCGATACGTTCGAAATTTGAGATTCCACTGTATTTCCAGTAATGTGTTGCAGTACAAAGAGCCACTATCATGTCTAGGCATTTTGGGCAGACTTAATTTAATGGCTTACAGACTACTTAATACTTAAGAAATTTATTGTAGTTTAAGTTGTACAATAGTTTCAATAGTACAATTATTGTAATTATACAATTGTATGAATAAGAGTAAATCTTCTGTTTTTTGTGTGAATAAAAATTTGAAATGAAAAGCAAGCATAATATAAGAAGCTCCTGGAGAGGTGAATAATGAACAGAGAAAATGTTATTTTAGTGTCAGGAATGTCTTCATTATTTATTCTGGACCCTATTTTGAAAATGGTCTTTCTTGAATTTTGTGTGAAATTGGAAAAATTAGGATTTTCTGATCACTTTACTAAGTAGTTGAAATAGGTAAATGGGCAGTTTCTTGTACTCAGTTGATAGAATGAAAGGAGTTCTAACGTCATAGCTATGAGTTTGGTCGACTGGAATTGGCCCAAATTAGGGCAGAAAAGAGGCAAAATCACTGATAAGTAAATATAGCATGACTACTAAATTTGTGAGAGTGTAATTCCAAAAGTTTTCCATCAAATTTTTGTGCTTTTGGGTCACAACCTTTCCTAACTCTACCTTTTGCACACTCTTACAACACACTAGTCTCTGACCTTTGTATATACCTTCTTTAGCACAATTCACCCTGCAGTGCTTTATAACCTTTTCAGGTTTAGCACCTTGATTATATTATTGCTTCTCCTCACTCAACAACAGAGTTCCATTCCTTAGACCACGACGGTATACAAATTTATCACTATGTGAGGAGCATAATATAATGATAGTGGGTTTGTGTCAACCATCTTTGGTATTGTTGTAATGTCACCTTTGCTCCATTTATTACATTTCTGTTATATTTTTAAATGTTTATATAGTAGTGTACTGTATATTGTAATAAGCAGAATACAGGAAATCAGCTCTAATATACATTATTTAGGTATGCAAACTGGTAAGAGAGCCCATCGTAAGTCTGAGGTGTCGGTAAACGAGTATGTCGTTAAATGAGGAGAGGCTGTATTAACTCTTTTAGGGTCAAGAGGCCCTCTCCTAAACTTATTCTCTGGGTCAAAAATTTTTCGGAAAAAAAAAAAAAATTCTTATAAAATGATAATCTTTTCCCAATCATAATGACACCAAAAGTATGAAATTTGATGGAAAACTTAGGGAATTATGCTCTTGCAAAGTTAGCGGTCTTGACTATGTTTACGCATCGGCGATTTTGCCCATTTTGAGCCCTATTTTCTGCCAATTCCTGTGTACTAGTCGACAAAAATCATATTTATTTCACTAGAAATCGATTTTTTTCTATTGAATAAGTACAAGAAACCACCCATTTAGCTATTTCAACTATCCAATAAAGTGGTCAGAATTTAGCAATTTTGCCAATTTCACATAAATTTCAAAAGATGCCAATTTCCAAATAGGGTTCAGAATAAACAAAAAAGACATTCCTGGCACTAAAGTAGCAAGTTCTCTGTTTGTTAGTCATGTCCCCAGGCCACTCGTATATTTCTTTTGCTTTCCACTTTGGATTTTTATTCTTACAAAAAATAGAAGATTAACTGTTATACAGACTACTGCATTAGTGTAAAAATGGTATAAATAATATTAGTGCATTTGTGAAAGAATATTAGACTCACCAGTTGACGTATATTGGACGCTTGGCATGATTTGTTTACTTTTGAACTTTGGTAAAAATTGAAGATTTTTGCTACTTTGAGCTCAATTTCAAGGTACTTTTCACTGTGAAACCAATCAAAATGATCTCAATTTCTGTAATGTCTTCCATTTTATAAAATGAGACCAGGAAAACTAGAATACAACCATAAATACCATATGAAAATACAGTGCTATGTGGCTGTTTTAATCCAAAAACACAAAGGTTTTTTTTTTGTTATGTACTGTGTGCTGCAGGGTTCTTTTATACTGTGCACACTGACCACATAGACACATTCTTTCATATGTAGGCCTACCAGCTTTCTCTCGCTAGATTTGAAGGCACTAGAATTTAGGTGTTCTAGTACATCAATAACCCTGGTGTGTAAGCCAAACTAGTACATCAATAACCCTGGTGTGTAAGCCATACTAGTACATCAATAACCCTGGTGCATAAGCCGTACTAGTACATCAATAACCCTGGTGCGTAAGCCGTACTAGTACGTCAAAAACCCTGGAAGGGTTAATATTATTATACTCCAAGAATATAATAAAAATTAAAGATGGTTGTGTTGAAGTCAAATTGTTTACACAATTATTAGTTAACATAATTATTATTATATACAACTTTTGATTAATCTTGAAGATCTTTACAGATAAACATTTAATTCTTTCAGGGTCACCAGGCCCTTGCCCAGACTTGTTCTCAGGGTCACCAAAATTAAAAAAAAATAAATTATTTTTTCTTATGAAAAGATAGAGAATCTTTTCCCGATCATAATGACACCAAAAGTATGAAACTGATGGAAAACTTATGGAATTATACTCTTGTGAAGTTAGCGGTCTCGACAATGTTTATGTATCGGCGACTATTGAGCCCTATTTTCAGCCAATTCCAGTATACTAGTCGACAAAAATCATAACTCTTTTGCTAGAACTCCATTTTTCTGTCAAATGAGTAAAAGAAACCACTCATTTACCGATTTCAACTATCCAATAAAGTAGTCAGAATTTAGCAATTTTGTCAATATTTCCTCTGTTCATTAGTTATGTCCCCATGCCCCTCTTACATTCTTTTGCTTTCCACATTGAATTTTTATTCTCACAAAAAATAGAAGATTTACTGTTATGCAGACTACTACATTAGTGTAGAAATGGTATAAATAATATCAGTGAACTTGTGAAAGAACATCAGACTCACCAGTTGACGTGTATTTGACGCTTGGCATGATTTGTTTACTTTTAAACTTTGGCAAAAATCGAAGATTTCTGCTACTGTGAGCTCAATAAATAAAAAAAGGCACAATACCGTGACTGGAACAATACACAAATAACCCGCACATTGAAGAGAGGAGCTTATGACAATGCTTCGGTCCGACTTGGACCATTTCAAGGTACTTTTCATTTTAAAACCAGTCAAAATCATCTCAATTTCTGCAATATGTCTTCCATTCTGTAAAATGAGACAAGGAAAACTAGAATAACATCATAAATAACATACAAAAATACAGTGCAAAGTAGCTGTTTTAAACCAAAAACACTGTGAAAGTTTTTTTTTTTTCTCATTACGCACTGTGTGCTGCAGGATTTTTTTCATACTGTGCACACTGACCACGTAGACCCATTCTTTCATATGCAGGCCTACCAGCTTTCTCTCACTAGATTTGAGGGCACTAGAATTTAGGCGTACTAGTACAGTGGATCCCCGCCTTACACTATTAATCCGTTCCTGAGAGTTCATTGTATGCCAAAATTATCGTAAGGTGAATTAATTTTCCCCATAAGAAATAATGGAAATCAAATTAATCTGTTCCTGACACCCCAAAGTATGAAAAAAGAAAATTTACCACATGAAATATTAATTTTAATATACACAAACTGAAGAAAACATGCACAGTTACTACTCTACTAAGAATAGAATACATGACACTTACCTTTAATGAAGATCTGGTGATGATTGATGGGATGGGAGGAGGGGAGAGTTATTGTTTAGAAGGGGAATCCCCTTCCATTAGGACTTGAGGTAGCAAGTCCTTTTCCAGGGTTACTTCCCTTCTTCTTTTAATGCCACTAGGACCAGCTTGAGAGTCACTGGACCTCAATTGCACAACATATCTGTCCCTAGAGCTCTGGACCTCTTGTTCCTTTATGATTTGTCTAAAGTGGTTCAAAACATTGTCATTGTAATAGTCACCAGCACAGCTTGCAATAGCTGTGTGAGGGTGATTTTCATCCATAAAGGTTTTCACTTCAACTCACTTTGCACACATTTCCTTAATCTTTGAAGTAGACAACTTCTTCAATTTCTCTTTCCCCTGCTCCGAAGCAGTTTCCTCAGGTCTGGCTTCTTGCTGTTGAAGATGATTTAGCAGCTCATCAGTGGTTAGTTCTTCGTTGTCTTCCTCCACCAACTCTTCCACATCCTCCCCACTAACCTCCAGTCCCAAGGACTTCCCCAATGCCACAATTGATTCCACAACTGGCATACACTTTTCAGGGTTAGTCCCAAACCCTTCAAAATCCTTTTTGTCTACACATTCTGGCCACAGTTTCTTCAAAGCAGAGTTCAAGGTCCTCTTAGTCACTCCCTATGAAGCCTTGCCTATAAGGTTTACAGATCCGAGGATACTAAAGTGATCTTTTCAAAACTTTCTTAGAGTCAATTGAGTGCCTAAGGTCACTTCAAAGCACTTTTGAAACATAGCTTTTGTGTAGAGTTTTTTGAAGTTTGAAATGACCTTCTGGTCCATGGGCTGCAGGAGAGGAGTGGCATTAGGAGGCAAAAACTTGATTTTAATGAAGCTCATGTCCCCAGAAAGTCGCTCTGCCAAGTCTGAAGGATGACCAGGAGCATTGTCTAATACCAGGAGGCACTTAAGGTCCAATTTCTTTTCCATTTGGCAATTTTTCACATTGTGGGCAAATGCATATGTAACTGTCATAGAAAAAGTCCCAAGTGACACATGCCTTACTGTTTGCCCTCCACAGCACACACAAATTAGCCTTGAGAACATTGTTTTGAATGAACACTCTGGGAGTTTCAGAGTGATACATCAATAAAGGCTTCACTTCACAATCACCACTAGCATTAGCACACATCAGAAGAGTAAGCTTGTCTTTCATAGGCTTATGTCCTGGGAGTGCCTTTTCCTCCTGAGTAATATAGGTTCTGCTTGGCAATTTCTTCCAAAACAGGCCCGTTATGTTGCAATTAACCCTTTGAGGGTCGACAGGCCCTCTCCGAAACTCGTTCTCAGGGTCGGCCAAATTTCAAAAAAAAAAAAAAATTATTTTTTCTTATGAAAAAATAGAGTTTTTTTTTCTAAACATTATAGGATAAACAAAAAAAATTTACCATCAATACTTACGGAGATATGGATGCATGAAGTTTGCAGAAAATGAGCCGCGTATGGCAACAGCGGCGACTGCCGCTCACCCGGTAAACTTTAGTTTACTTGTATTTGAAGGTTTGTTGTTTTTTTCACTATTTTATTTTTTCACATAACTTATGTGGCCTATGAGACCAAAGTAAGGTGCAATGTACATATATACACTCGTTGTATACAACACAATAAGCACACAAAACATAATTATCAATATATTGTTTACAAAACTTGTTTACAAAAACAAACAATACAAAACATTGTTTATTATTATTGTTCTATAATATATATACCAATATACACCTCTTCAAGGGGGGCTCCTTGGCGTGGTGAAGAAGCTCTTGGTCTGAGGAATTAGACCTATCGGTCTTCTTCCTCAGACCGAACCTAATTACCCCCCAATCTCCCCTCCCTTATCCCATCCTCCCCATCCTCCCCTTTTTCCTTTCCTCCTCCCCCTCCCCACCCCTCCCTTTTACCCTTCGTCTTTTTGTCCTTTGGGATTTCTCCCACAGGCGCGCTAGTTCCTAGGTAGGGGAAAGGATACCGGGGTCCATCCCATTCCGTTGAGGTTCTTGGCGGTGGCGTAGTTTGCCGTGGAATCTGGATCACCTGGGGATGTCCCGATCCCTCTCCGGTATCCCGGAGTAGTTTTGGCTGTCTTTCGGGTGACGGGTGTATCTCTGGAAGCCACCTTTCGGATTCCGGGGGTGGTGGCCGAAGGAGGTATGCTTTGTGGTGGATATCCGGCCACCCTCTCTTTTGTCCACCGAGATAGCTCGGCAGATGTGAGGTTGCTATCCCGGATTGTTAGTTTACTAGCATGATGGGCAGGGTATGGCACGGGTTCCATGCTGCATCTGTGCTACTTGCGGTGCTGAGGTCCTCTTGGGCGTGGAGGGAGATTTCTGGCCCTTTCATTCCTCCTAGGAACTATCCCTCCCCGGTCCCCCCTTTTTTTATTCTTTTTTTATTTTTATTTTCTTTTTCTTTTTTTTCTTAAAAACAAAAAGAAAGAAGTAACCTAACCATGGCAGCCCTAGTCCATGAACCTACTACCCCTGGGCCCTTTCTTGATACCGCACCCCGTTCTGACCCCACCTCGTCTTTGGACCACTCTTCAGACACTCCTCATGCCTCTGTACCTCTTGCTGGCGCTGTTTCCTCACCCGCTTCAGGTACTGAGGCCTCGACTGACTCCTTCGATTTATCGGACCTTCGCTCTCCTCTGACTATGCTTCCGTTCCACGTCGGACCAACTCTGGTGCCACGCCTAAACGCCAACGACAATTACCTGCTGATGATACTTCTCCACCTTCTCGTTCTTCTCAGAAATGATCGACACATCCTTCACTACCTTTCCACGCTCAGTTTCAGACTGAACAATGGACTAAATTCTTCACTTTACAACCGACTTCCTCTACTGCCTATCTTTCTGACCACAGTATTGGCAAGGCACTCCTACACCATGTTGGTAAAGATATTTCTTTTCATTCTCTTAAGAGTGGTACACGCATCATTACCGTACAGAATGCTACCCAGGCTCATGAGCTCTCTCGTCTTTCCCATATCGATACTGTTCCTGTCACTCTTGAAAAACATAATTCCCTCAATTCTTGTAGTTGTACCGTCATTCTGCCCCATACCATAGTTCAACAAAATTTCCAGACATGTGGCACTGACATTCTTGAACAGCTGGAACTCCAAGATCTCCCAATCCTCAAGGTAGACACTTACGTTCTTCCTGCCCGCGGGCGGAGACGATACCCTTGCAATGTGGCTTGTTTAACTTTTGACAGCCGAGAACTCCCATCCTCTGTTTATATAGCAGGACATCGGTTACAAGTTCGAAAGGTGATCCCTACACCACAACAGTGTAGAAATTGCTGGCAATTTGACCATCCAGCGAAATATTGCAGATCTATCGCCGAATGCCCAGTCTGTGGTGCCGATGACCATTCTAATACGTCTTGCAATCGATCTCCCTCTTGCCTTAACTGTCATGAGGCTCACCTTCGTACTCTCGCCGTTGTCAAGTCTATTTAAACGAGCGGGAAATCCATTACCTCAAAGAGACAGAAGGTCTCCCTTATGCCATGGCAGTTTCTCATCTCCGCCTCCAAGGGAGACTCCCACGTGTTTCTTATTCCCGTGTTTCAAAACGTCCCCCCACTTCTGGTATCCCATCTTCTACACCCACCTCTGTGGTTACCTCTCCCATAGTCACTCCTGTATCTAATCCTTTTGCTGTCCTCAGCTCAGACGTCCCTACTTCAACGCTTCAGTCTGATCTCGCTTTTTCGTGTTCTTTCTCACAAGCCTCAGTATCGACGAGACCTCGTACGACACCTCCTCCCAATCGTCCCTCTACTTCTCAAAAGTCAAAAAAAGGTCCGTTAACACCTACCCATCTTCCACCTCCTCATTTTACCCTCCCTGTCTCTGTCCCTGGTTCTCCCCCTCTCAGTGGCTCAGTTACAAGTGTAGAGGTTCACCCTACTCGTACTGTACCTTCCTCCCCTGTTCCCTCCCAAGTTTCTTCCTCTTCTGCCACCTCCCAGGTTCCTGCCTCTTCTGTCCCCTGCCATGCTTCTCCAGTTCCCTCCACCCTTTCGCCCCCCCCTACCTTGGTACAGTCCAATACAGTTCCAATCTTTACTCATCCTCCCCCTTCCATTTCCAATATTGTCTCCCATACTACGTCTCTGAATTCCAAAACAGTTGAAGCAATCTCTGAATATATTGCAGAGACCAAACCATCAATGGACACTGGTCCACCTTCCGCTCTTTCTCTCTCCTCTGCTCCATCTGCGCAACTCCTTTCTTCGCAGCACACCGTTCCTTCGCTGCTTGAACGTTTTCCACTGCCTCCGCATGTGGACTTTTCTAACCCCTCTAGTCCATAGGAACCCTTACCTGCGGATTTCAAGTGTCTTTATCATTGCCAATCATGGCCTATTTACAGTGGAATATACACGGCCTCAGGGGTAATCGGGGTGAGCTTCAGATGTTACTCTCCCAGTGTGCCCATGTTGGTGTTTGCTTACAGGAACCAAAATTACACTCTGCTGTTATTTCTCCCATCTCAGGCTCTAATTTATTGTATTTTTCAGATCCTTTTCCTGATGGGACCTTTAATGAAAGTGCCCTTCTTCTACGCAATGATATTCCGTACTGTCAACTATTTGTCCATACCTCGCTGCATTACACTGCAGCCCGTATCCACTTGAATAAGTGATTTACAATATGTTCTTTATATCTCTCTCCTTCTCGAGCCTTTCTTGTTTCATCCTTACCACCACCACTTCTGTTACTTGGTGATTTTAATGCCCACCATTTCCTCTGGGGGGGTCTCATTGTGACTCACGTGGCATTCAGTTGGAGGCTTTTCTCGCCTCTCACCCCCTCCATGTTTTAAATACGGGTACTCCCACCCATTTTGATCCTCGTACTCATACTCTCTCTTGCATCGATCTATCAGTCTGCTCTTCCTCCACTGCACTAGACTTCACCTGGTCTGTTCTACCAGACTTACATGACAGCGATCATTTTCCGATCATTCTTACTTCTCCTTCCTATTCACCACCTTTCCGTAGCCCTCGCTGGCAATTTGATCGGGCAAATTGGGATCTTTACTCACACCTCACTGCTTTTAGTGAGGTTCCTTCTTCATCCTCCATTGATGAGCTCCTACACATCTTCTCGACGTCAGTTTATACCGCAGCTTCTCATTCTATACCCCAAACCTCAGGCAGGCATTCTCAGAAGTGCGTGCCTTGGTGGTCTCCTGCTTGTGCTCGTGCAGTACGTTTGAAACGTGCTGCATGGGGCAGGTACCGGTACAATAGAACCGCTGAGAGACTTCTTGATTTTAAGCAGAAGCGTGCGATCGCTCGCCGTGTCATCCGTGAAGCTAAACGCACTTGTTGGCGAGACTATGTTTCCACCATCACCTCTGCTTCTTCTATGAGTGCAGTCTGGAAAAAAGTGAGGAAATTGAGTGGTAAATACTCTCCTGACCCAGCTCCTGTTCTACGGGTCGCTGGTGTTGATGTAGCAAACCCTCTCGACGTTGCCATTGAACTTGGCACACATCTGGTCCGTATTTCCCGAGGGCTCCATCTATGCCCCTCGTTTCTTTCCTCAAAGTCTGCCAGAGAGTTAGTACCCTTGGACTTTTCTTCTCTCAGAGAAGAACAGTATAATGTGCCTTTTACACTTCAAGAACTGGAGGCAACGCTCTCAGCTTGCCGATCATCGGCAGCTGGGCCTGACGACATTCATATTCGTATGTTACAACATTTACATCGGTCAGCCCTTGTAGTCCTCTTACACCTCTTCAATCTTATTTGGGCACAAGGAGTTCTTCCCCAGCTGTGGAAATCTGCCATTGTTCTCCCTTTCCGCAAACCGGGTACTACAGGACATGATGCCTCCCACTATCGCCCCATCGCTCTTACTAGTGCAGTTTGCAAAGTGATGGAACGTCTCGTAAATCGACGTTTAATGTGGTATTTAGAGACACACAACAGTCTCTCCGCTAGTCAATATGGCTTTCGTAAGGGTCGTTCTACCATAGACCCCTTACTACGCTTGGATACGTATGTTCGTAATGCCTTTGCGAATAATCACTCAGTTATTGCCATATTTTTTGACCTTGAGAAGGCATATGACACAACTTGGAGGTATAATATTTTGGCCCAGGCCCATTCCTTAGGCCTCCGAGGCAATCTACCATCCTTCCTTAAGAACTTTTTAACTGACAGACATTTCCGTGTTCGAGTCAATAATGTTCTTTCCCCGGACTTCGTCCAAGCTGAAGGTGTCCCTCAGGGATGTGTTCTAAGCACAACACTTTTTCTCCTTGCTATAAATGATTTGGCCTCTGTTCTTCCACCCAATATTTGGTCATCACTCTATGTTGATGACTTCGCTATTGCTTGTGCAGGCGCTGACTGTCATCTTATTGCAGTTTCTCTCCAGCATGCGGTCGACCGTGTTTCCACTTGGGCCACCACGCATGGGTTTAAATTTTCAAGTACCAAAACTCACCAAATTACTTTCACTAGACGCTCTGTTATCTCC
The DNA here is from genome assembly GCF_038502225.1 of Cherax quadricarinatus. Taxonomy (NCBI): domain Eukaryota; kingdom Metazoa; phylum Arthropoda; class Malacostraca; order Decapoda; family Parastacidae; genus Cherax; species Cherax quadricarinatus. The sequence goes on along the minus strand of NC_091389.1, from coordinate 5,923,330 downwards.
GATCATCCTTTGTATCTCTATGGCTCCCGTATCCCCGAACGTGATACAGTCAGGTTTCTAGGCCTTCTCTTTGACCGTCGGTTATCCTGGAAACCTCACATAACCTCTCTGAAGGCAACTTGTCACAGCCGGCTAAACCTTCTTAAAACCCTTGCTCATCTTTCCTGGGGAGCTGATCGTCGAACTCTGCTTCGCCTACATTCAGCCCTCGTTTTATCGAAACTCGATTATGGTGACCAGATTTATTCCGCGGCCTCTCCTGCTACTCTCTCTAGCCTTAACTCTATCCATCACCAAGGATTACGTTTGTGCCTTGGTGCTTTTCGCTCTTCCCCTGTTGAGAGCCTCTATACAGAAGCGAATGTTCCATCCTTGTCTGATCGCCGTGATGCCCATTGCCTTCGCTACTATGTACGCTCTCACGATCTACACAATCCTTCCATTTATAGAATGGTCACCGATATTAGTAGACATTCTTTATTCGTTCGCCGCCCCTGTTTGCTCCGTCCCTTTTCTCTTCGCCTACATTCACTCTTGTCTTCCCTTCAGTTACCACCTTTATATGTTCATGTAGCATCTCACTTTTCCCTACCCCCCTGGGAAGTTCCAGCTGTTCGGGTCTGTTCTTTCTCACTCCCTTGCTCGAAAGCTCAACTGCCTACGGTGGCTTCCCGCTCTCTTTTTCTTGATCACTTCCACTCCCATTCTCATGCCACCGCTGTGTACACAGATGGCTCTAAGTCTTCAGACGGCGTCGGATTCGCAGCAATGTTTCCGGACAGCGTCATGCAGGGACATTTACTATCTTCAGCTAGCATTTTTACTGCTGAACTGTATGCCATTCTTGCAGCACTTATTTGTATCGCATCTATGCCTGTGTCATCATTTGTAGTAGTCTCAGACTCCCTTAGTGCTCTACAGGCTATACGAAAATTTGATACATCTCATCCCCTAGTTCTCCGTATCCAACTTTGGCTACGCCGTATCTCTACCAAACATAAAGATATTGTTTTTTGTTGGGTCCCTGGTCATGTCGACGTACAGGGCAATGAACAGGCAGACACTGCTGCGCGGTCAGCAGTACATGACCTACCAATTTCCTATCGAGGTGTTCCATTTCTGGACTATTTTGCTGCAATAGCTACCCACCTTCGCACCCGTTGGCAACAACGTTGGTCAACTCTGCTCGGTAACAAACTTCATTCTATTAAACCGAGCATAGGTTACTGGCCGTCTTCTTGTCATCAGTGCCGAGGTTGGGAGACCACTCTCTCCCGCCTTCGCATTGGTCACACTCGTCTTACTCATGGGTATCTCATGGAGAGGCACCCTGTTCCTCTCTGTGAGCAGTGTCAAGTTCCAGTATCGATTAGCCACATTCTGTTAGACTGCCCTCTCTATCAACGAGCACGCAGAATTTACCTCCAACGTCGTCTTCGTTCTACTACTCTCTCTTTACCTTCCCTTCTTGCTGATGGACCCTCCTTTAATCCTGACTCTCTCATTGACTTCTTGACAATGACTGATTTACTCCACAAACTCTGATGATACTTTTCACACTCCCCTCAGCCCTTTCTAGTTCAGTCTCTTGCTGCCCTTTACCCTTTCACCATCCACTGCCCCGCTGTTATCCGTAACCTATTACTCATCCATCTCCCTTTTGCCACCTGATGCCCTCGCTTCCTTCCTGCCCTGCAGCGCTGTATAGTCCTTGTGGCTTAGCGCTTCTTTTTGATTATAATAATAATAATAATAATAATAATACTGTTATGCAATATTGTAATAATTGTATAAATATCATCACCACATTTGTGAATGTATATTAGACCCACCAGATGGCGTGTATTAGACATGTGAGGTCGTTTGTTTACTCTTGAACATCGACAAAAATTTAACATTTCTGCTACTTTGAGCTCAGTTTCAAGCCATTTCCATTGCTAAAACCAATCAAAATCATCTCTATTTCTGTAATATATCTTCCATTCTATCAAATAAGACCAAGAAATCGTAAATACAAGCATAAAAAACATACGAAAAACACTGCAAAGTTGCTGTTTTAATCGAAAATCACGGTCTCAGTTTTTTCTCACATTATACACTCTGTGCTGCAGGATTTATTTTATGTGGTGCACACATACCACATAGATGTATTCTCTCATATCTAGGCCCAAATTTATCACTCACAGCTTGTCAGAGTGAGCTGAGCTCATGGCGTAGGTCTATGGTTTGGACCCTGAACGTAAAGCCATAGATCTACGGCACGGACCCTGAAAGGGTTAAGCACATACAGTGAACCCTCGACCAACGATATTAATCTGTTCCTGAGAGCTCATCATTAGTCAAAATTATTGCTAGTCGAGTTAATTTTCCCCATAAGAAATAATGGAAATCAAATTAATCCATTCCTGACACCCCAGAGTATTGAAAAAAAAAATTTTACCACATGAAATATTAATTTTAATGTACACAAACTGAAGAAGACATGTACAATTACATGACACTTACCTTTATTGAAGATCTGGTGATGATTGATGGGATGGGAGGAGGGGAGAGTGTGGATGGTGTTAGTGTTTAGAAGGGGAATCCCCTTCCATAAGGACTTGAGGTGTCAAGTCCTTTTCTGGGGTTACTTCCCTTCTTCTTTTAATGCCACTAGGACCAGCTTGAGAGTCACTGGACCTCTGTCGCACAACATACCTGTCCATAGACCTCTGTACCTCCCGTTCCTTTACGATTTGTCTAAAATGGGCCATAACATTGTCATTGTAATAGTCACCAGCACGGCTTGCAGTAGCTGTGTTAGGGTGATTTTCATCCATAAAGGTTTGCAGTTCAACCCACTTTGCACATATTTCCTTAATCTTTGAAGTAGGCACAATGGATTCCACAACTGCCATAGGCGTCTCAGGGTTAGCCCCAAACCCTTCAAAATCTTTCTTAATTTCCATACTAATTCTCACCCTTTTTATCACAAGGTTGGCACTAGAAGCTTTCTTGGGGCCCATGGTGACTTATTTTGCAGGTGCAATCACTAAAAATGCTGTGATAATATGAAATGTTCCAATTGTATGTTTGGATGCGACCGCGGTGGCTGGCTTGTAAACACTGGGCTCAGGCCACACGTGGACGCGTCTCGAACGGAACAGATCGCGTTGGTTGAGTTTTTTAGCACTAGTCGAGGCAAAATTTTTGCGTTAAAATGTATCGCTAGTTGGATTTAACGTTATACAATGCCATCGTTGGTCGAGTGTCCAATGTACAGTGGACCCCCGGTTTACGATCAGCTCCCAATGCGACCAATTATGTAAGTGTATATGTAAGTGCGTTTGTATGTGTATGTTTGGGGGGTCTGAAATGGACTAATCTAATTCACAATATTCCTTATGGGAACAAATTCGGTCAGTACTGGCACCTGAACATTCTTCTGGAATGAAATATCGTAAACCGGGGGTCCACTGTATTTGTATTCGACACAATTTTTTCTACATGATATTTTCAACTTAGGATATTTCCAACTTATGATATTTTTGACTTAAAGTGATTTTGTTGGAATGTAACCCCATTGTAAGTCAAGAACCACCTACATAATAACATTGGCCAACTTAAATTTTTCCGAATTTAATCATACCTTACTAAATCTTGTCCTCTTCAAGGGGGGCTCCTTGGCGTGGTGAAGAGGCTCTTGGTCTGAGGAATTAGACCTATCGGTCTTCTTCCTCAGACCGAACCTAATTACCCCCCAATCTCCCCTCCCCTATCCCATCCTCCCCATCCTCCCCTTTTTCCTTTCCTCCTCCTCCTCCCCACTCCTCCCTTTTGCCCTTCCTCTTTTTGTCCTTTGGGATTTCTCCCACAGGCGCGCTAGTTCCTGGGTAGGAGAAAGGATACCGGGGTCCATCCCATTCCGTTGAGGTTCTTAGCGGTGGCGTAGTTTGCCGTGGAATCTGGATCGCCTGGGGATGTCCCGATCCCTCTCCGGTATCCCGGAGTAGCTTTGGGTGTCTTTCGGGCGACGAGTGTATCTCTGGAAGCCACCTTTCGGATTCCGGGGGTGGTGGCCGAAGGAGGTATGCTTTGTGGCGGATATCCGGCCGCCCTCTCTTTTGTCCACCGAGGTAGCTCGGCAGATGTGAGGTTGCTATCCCGGATTGTTAGTTTACTAGCATGATGGGTAGGGTATGGCACGGGTTCCATGCTGCATCTGCGCTACTTGCGGTGCTGAGGTCCTCTTGGGCGCGGAGGGAGATTTCTGGCCCTTTCATTCCTCCTAGGACCTATCCCTCCCCGGTCCCCCCTTTTTTTTTCTTTTTTTTATTTTTATTTTCTTTTCTTCTTTCTTTTTTTTTCTTAAAAACAAAAAGAAAGAAGTAACCTAACCATGGCAGCCCTAGTCCATGAACCTGGTACCCCCGGGCCCCTTCTTGATACCGCACCCCGTTCTGACCCCGCCTCGTCTTTGGACCACTCTTCAGACATTCCTCATGCCTCTGTACCTATTGCCGGTGCTGTTTCCTCACCCGCTTCAGGTACTGAGGCCTCGACTGACTCCTTCGATTTATCAGACCTTCGCTCTCCTCTGACTATGCTTCCGGCCTCTCCCTCTACGGTGCGGCAATTTTCAAATCGCCGACCCGTTCCACGTCGGACCAACTCTGGTCCCACGCCTAAACGTCAACGACAATTACCTGCTGATGATACTTCTCCACCTTCACCTTCTCGTTCTTCTCAGAAACGATCGACACGTCCTTCACTACCTTTCCACGCTCAGTTTCAGACTGAACAGTGGACTAAATTCTTCACTTTACGACCAACTTCCTCTACTGCCTATCTTTCTGACCATAGTATTGGCAAGGCACTCCTACGCCATGTTGGTAAAGATATTTCTTTTCATGCTCTTAAGAGCGGTACGCGCATCATTACCGTACAGAATGCTACCCAGGCTCGTGAGCTCTCTCGTCTTTCCCATATAGATACTGTTCCTGTCACCCTTGAAAAACATCATTCCCTCAATTCTTGTAGTGGTACCGTCATTCTGCCCCATACCATAGTTCAACAAAATTTCCAGACATGTGGCACCGACATTCTAGAACAGCTGGAACTCCAAGATCTCCCAATCCTCAAGGTAGACACTTACGTTCTTCCTGCCCGTGGGCGGAGACGATACCCTAGCAATGTGGCTCGTTTAACTTTTGACAGCCGAGAACTCCCATCCTCAGTTTATATAGCAGGACATCGGTTACAAGTTCGAAAGGTGATCCCTACACCACAACAGTGTAGAAATTGCTGGCGATTTGGCCATCCAGCGAAATATTGCAGATCTATCGCCGAATGCCCAGTCTGTGGTGCCGATGACCATTCTAATACGTCTTGCAATCGATCTCCCTCTTGCCTTAACTGTCATGAGGCTCACCCTTCGTACTCTCGCCGTTGTCAGGTCTATTTAAACGAGCGGGAAATCCGTTACCTCAAAGAGACAGAAGGTCTCCCTTATGCCATGGCAGTTTCTCATCTCCGCCTCCAAGGGAGACTCCCACGTGTTTCTTATTCCCGTGTTTCAAAACGTCCCCCCACTTCTGGTATCCCATCTTCTACACCCACCTCTGTGGTTACCTCTCCCATAATCACTCCTGTATCTAATCCTTTTGCTGTCCTCGGCTCAGACGTCCCTACTTCAACGCCTCAGTCTAATCTCGCTTCTTCGAGTTCTCTCTTACAAGCCTCAGTATCGACGAGACCTCGTACGACACCTCTTCCCAATCGTCCCTCTACTTCTCAAAAGTCAAAAAAAGGTCCGGTAACACCTCCTACCCATCTTCCACCTCCTCATTTTACCCTCCCTGTCTCTGTCCCTAGTTCTTCCCCTCTCACTGGCTCAGTTACAAATGCAGAGGTTCACCCTCCTCCTCGTAATGTACCTTCCTCCCCTGTTCCCTCCCAAGTTTCTTCCTCTTCTGCCACCTCCCAGGTTCCTGTCTCTTCTGTCCCCTGCCACGCTTCTCCAGTTCCCTCCACCCTTTCGCCCCCCCCTACCTTGGTACAGTCCAATACAGTTCCAATCTTTACTCATCCTCCCCCTACCATTCCCAATATTGTCTCCCATACGACATCTCTGAATTCCGAAACACTTGAAGCAATCTCTGAATATATTGCAGAGACCAAACCATCAATGGACACTGATCCACCTTCCGCTCTTTCTCTCTCCTCTGCTCCATCTGCGCAACTCCTTTCTTCACAGCGCACCGTTCCTTCGCTGCTTGAACATTTTCCACTGCCTCCGCATGTGGACTTTTCTAACCCTTCTAGTCCGTAGGAACCCTTACCTGCGGATTTCAAGTATCTTTATCATTGCCAATCATGGCCTTTTTACAGTGGAATATACGCGGCCTCAGGGGTAATCGGGGTGAGCTTCAGATGTTACTCTCCCAGTTTGCCCCTGTTGGTGTTTGCTTACAGGAACCAAAATTACACTCTGCTGTTATTTCTCACATCTCAGGCTATAATTTATTGTATTCTTCAGATCCTTTTCCTGATGGGACCTTTAATGAAAGTGCCCTTCTTCTCCGCACTGATATTCCGTACCATCAGCTATTTGTTCATACTTCGCTGCATTACACAGCAGCCCGTATCCACTTACATAGGTGGTATACGCTCTGTTCTTTATATCTCTCTCCTTCTCGGGCATTATCTATTCCGGATTTTGCCTTCCTTGTTTCGTCATTACCGCCACCGATTCTGTTACTTGGTGATTTTAATGCCCACCATTTCCTCTGGGGGGGGTCTCACTGTGATTCCCGTGGAATTCAGTTAGAGGCTTTTCTTGCCACCCACCCCCTCCATGTTTTAAATACAGGTACTCACACCCATTTTGATCCTCGGACTCATACTCTCTCTTGCATCGATCTCTCAGTTTGCTCTTCCTCCGCCGCATTAGACTTCACTTGGTCTGTTCTCCCGGACTTACATGACAGTGATCATTTCCCAATCATTCTTACTTCCCCTTCATATTCGCCACCTCTTCGCACCCCACGCTGGCAATTTAATCGGGCAAATTGGAACCTTTACTCACACCTGACTGTTTTTAAAGAGGTTCCTTCTTCGTCCTCCATCGATGAGCTTTTACACCTCTTCTCGTCCTCCGTTTTCACCGCAGCTTCTCATTCTATACCCCAAACTTCGGGCAGGCATTCTCAGAAATGCGTGCCTTGGTGGTCTCCTGCTTGTGCTCGTGCAGTACGTTTGAAACGCGCTGCATGGGGCAGGTACCGGTACAATAGAACCACAGAGCGACTCCTTGATTTTAAACAGAAGCGTGCGATCGCTCGCCGTGTCATCCGTGACGCTAAACGCACTTGCTGGCGAGATTATGTCTCCACCATCACCTCTGCTTCCTCTATGAGTGCAGTCTGGAAAAAAGTACGAAAACTGAGTGGTAAATATTCTCCTGACCCGGCTCCTGTTCTGCGGGTTGCCGGTGTTGATATAGCAAACCCACTAGATGTTGCCAATGAAATTGGCAATCATCTGGTCCGTATTTCTCAGGGACTCCATCTATGCCCCTCATTTCTTTCCTCAAAGTCTGCCAGAGAGTTAGCACCCTTGGACTTTTCTTCTCTCAGAGAAGAACAGTATAATGTGCCTTTTACACTTCAAGAACTGGAGGCAACACTCTCAGCTTGTCGATCATCGGCAGCTGGGCCCGACGACATTCATATTCGTATGCTACAACATTTACATCAGTCAGCCCTTGCAGTCCTATTACGCCTTTACAATCTTATTTGGTCACAAGGAGTTCTTCCACAGCTGTGGAAATCCGCCATTGTTCTCCCTTTCCGCAAACCAGGCACTACGGGACATGAAACCTCCCACTATCGTCCCATTGCTCTTACCAGTGCAGTTTGCAAAGTAATGGAACGTCTAGTAAATAGACGTTTAGTGTGGTATTTAGAGACACACAACAGTCTCTCCACTCGTCAATATGGCTTTCGTAAGGGACGTTCTACCATAGACCCCTTACTGCGCTTGGATACGTATGTTCGTAATGCCTTTGCGAATAACCACTCAGTTATTGCCATATTTTTTGACCTTGAGAAGGCATATGACACAACTTGGAGGTATAATATTTTAGCCCAAGCCCACTCCTTAGGCCTTCGAGGCAATCTACCATCCTTCCTTAAGAACTTTTTAACTGACAGGCATTTCCGTGTTCGGGTTAATAATGTGCTCTCCCCGGACTTTATCCAAGCTGAAGGTGTCCCCCAGGGATGTGTTCTGAGCACAACACTTTTTCTCCTTGCTATTAATGATTTGGCCTCTAGTCTTCCATCAAATATTTGGTCATCACTCTATGTTGATGACTTCGCTATTGCCTGTGCAGGCGCTGACTGTCACCTCCTTACAGTTTCTCTCCAGCATGCAGTCGACCGTGTTTCCAATTGGGCCACCACGCATGGGTTTAAATTTTCCAGCACTAAAACCCACCAAATCACTTTCACTAGACGCTCTGTCATCTCCGATCATCCTTTGTACCTCTATGGCTCCCGTATCCCTGAACGTGATACAGTCAAGTTTCTGGGCCTCCTCTTTGATCGTAGGTTATCCTGGAAACCTCACATTACCTCTCTGAAGGCAACTTGTCACAGCCGGCTGAACCTTCTTAAAACCCTTGCTCATCTTTCGTGGGGAGCTGATCGTCGAACCCTCCTTCACCTACATTCCACCCTTATTTTATCGAAACTTGATTATGGTGACCAGATCTATTCAGCGGCATCTCCTGCTACTCTCTCTAGCCTTAACCCCATTCATCACCAAGGATTACGTTTATGCCTTGGTGCTTTTCGCTCTTCCCCTGTCGAAAGCCTCTATGCAGAAGCGAACGTTCCATCCTTATCCGATCGCCGTGATGCCCATTGCCTGCGCTACTATGTACGCTCTCATGATCTCCGCAATCCTTCCATTTATAGAATGGTCACTGATATTAGTAGACATTCTTTATTTGTTCGCCGCCCCTGCTTACTCCGTCCCTTCTCTCTTCGCCTTCATTCGCTCTTGTCTTCTCTTCAACTACCACCTTTCTATGTACATGTAGCATCTCACTTTTCCCTACCCCCCTGGGAAGTTCCAGCTGTTCGAGTCTGTTCTTTCTCCCTCCCTTGCTCGAAAGCCCAACTGTCTACGGTCGCTTCCCGCTCTCTTTTTCTTGACCACTTTCACTCTCATTCTCATGCCATTGCTGTGTACACAGATGGCTCTAAGTCTTCTGACGGCGTAGGATTCGCAGCAGTGTTTCCGGACAGCGTCGTACAAGGGCATTTACTATCTTCGGCTAGTATTTTTACTGCTGAATTATATGCCATCCTTACAGCACTTATCCGTATTGCATCTATGCCTGTGTCATCATTTGTGGTTGTCTCAGACTCCCTTAGTGCTTTACAGGCTATACAAAAATTTGATACACCTCACCCCTTAGTCCTCCGTATCCAACTTTGGCTACGCCGCATCTTTACCAAGCATAAAGATATTGTTTTTTGTTGGGTCCCTGGTCATGTTGACGTACAGGGCAATGAACAGGCAGACACTGCTGCGCGGTCAGCAGTACATGACCTACCAGTTTCTTATAGAGGTATTCCATGTACGGACTATTTTGCTGTAATATCTTCCCACCTTCACACCCGTTGGCAACAACGTTGGTCTACTATGCTCGGCAACAAACTTCAGTCTATTAAACCGAGTATAGGTTACTGGCCGTCTTCTTATCACCAGTGTCGAGGTTGGGAGACTACTCTCTCCCGTCTTCGCATTGGCCATACTCGTCTTACTCATGGATATCTCATGGAGAGGCGTCTTGCTCCTCTCTGTGAGAATTGCCAAGCTCCATTATCAGTCAGCCACATTCTGTTGGACTGCCCACTTTATCAACGAGCACGCAGAATTTACCTCTGTCGTCGTCTTCGCCCCGCTGCTCTCTCTTTACCTTCCCTTCTCGCTGATGGACCCACCTTTCATCCGGACTCTCTCATTGACTTTTTGACAACGACTGACTGACTTCACAAATTCTGATACTTTCAGCCCTTTCTACTTGAATCTCTTGCTACCCTCTACCCCCGTACTATCCCCTGCCCCGCTGTTTTCTGTAACCTGCTGATCATCCCCCCTCCCTTCTGCCATCCAATTCCCTTGCTTCCTTCCCTACCCTGCAGCGCTGTATAGCCCTTGTGGCTTAGCGCTTCTTTTTGATTATAATAATAATAATAATAATTTGAAAATAGGGTCCAGAATAAACAATGCAGACATTCTTGGTACTAAAATAACATATCCTCTGTTCATTAGTCATGTCTCCAGGCCCCTCTTATATTACTCTTGTTTTCTATTATGATTTTTTATTCACACAAAAAATAGAAGATTTACTTTATGCAGACTACTGCATTATTGTAAAAATGGTATTAATAATATCAGTGCACTAGTGAAAGAATATTAGACTCCCCAGTTGATGTGTATTAGATGTGTGGTGTGATTTGCTTACTCTTGAACAATGGTAAAAAATCGAACATTTCCGCTACTTTGAGCTCAATTTCAGGGTCTTTTCATCATGAAACTAATCAAAATCACCCCTATTTCTGTAATATGTTTCCCACTCTATCAAATGAGATCAAGAAAACGAGAATACAACCATAAATACTATAAGAAAAAACACCTCAATGTTGACGTTTTAATCCAAAAACACGGAATTTTTTTTTTCTCATGCACTGCATGCTGCAGGATTTTTTTACGCAGTGCACACTGACCACACAGACCCATTCTCTCACATGTGGGCCTACCAGCTTTCTCCTGCTTGACTTGAAGCCACTAGAATTATTGAGTAGATATTACTAAATTACTAAATAAATAAATAAATAAATAAATAAATAAATAAATACATCCGAAACACTGGCTTGTAAGACATATGTATATATACGGCCAAAACAGTCAAAGTGTTAATAATGATAGGAATGCAATGAATTTCACAGACAACATTAAAGAATCCTATAAAAGGACCCCAGTGGAAATATGTCACTTTGTCAGACACTTTTGGGTTATCCTAGGTTCTCTACACACATGCTACTATGTATAATAATCTATGTAGCTGTATTCATTGTTTGCTGGGCTATCTTATTGAAACTTGGGCAATGTATGATGGAAAGATGCTTCTTAACACACACCAAAAATAAAAGAAATCAGACGATAAATAGCAGAGTTCACTTCTCAGCCATTAGCTGCCCCTTAGTGGTATATTTTTGTTTGGCTTTTATGGTTGTACTCTCGTTTTTTTGGTCTCATTTAATACAATGGAAGATCTTCTTCTTTCAATGTACCAGCCGTATCACACTGAGGTGGGGTGGCCCAAAAGGAAAAACGAAAGTTTCTCCTTTTAAATTTAGTAATATATACAGGAGAAGGGGTTACTAGCCCCTTGCTCCCAGCATTTTAGTCGCCTTTTATGACATGCATGGCTTACGGAGGAAGAATACTGTTCCACTTCCCCATGGAGATAAGAGGAAATAAACAAGAACAAGAACCAGAATGAAAATAGCAGAAAACCCAGAGGGGTGTGTATATATATGCTTGTACATGTATGTGTAGTGTGACCTAGGTGTAAGTACAGTGGAACCTCAAAAATCGAACTGCTCCCAACACGACCAATTATGTAAGTGTATTTTTGCTTTTATAAGTGTATTTTTGAGGGTCTGAATTGGACTAATCTAATTTACATTATTCCTGATGGGAATAAATTCATTCGGTAAAGGCACTCGAACAGCCTTCTGGACCGAAGAAAGTTTGATATTTGAGGTTCCACTGTAGAAGTATCAAGACGTACCTGTAATCTTGCATATTTATGAAACAGACAAAAGACACCAGCAATCCTACCATCATGTAAAACAATTACAGGCTTTCATTTTACACACACTTGGCAGGACGGTAGTACCTCCCTGGGTGGTTGCTGTCTACCAACCTACTACCTAGAACAATGGAAGATATATTACAGAAATAGATATGATTTTGATTGATTTCACGATGAAAAGTACCTTGAAATTGAGCTCAAAAGTAGCGGAAATGTTTGTTCTTTGCCAATGTTTAAGAGTAAATAATGGTGTCACCATCCAATACGTGTCTAACTGGCCAGTTTAATATGCAATCACGAATGGGTTGACATTATTTATACAATTATTACAATAATGCAGTAGTCTGCATAACAGTAATTCTTCTATTTTTTTTGTGTGAATAAAAATTCAAAATGGAAAGCAAGAGTAATATAAGACGGGCCTGGAGCCATGACTAATGAACAGAGAAAATGTTATTTTAGTGCCAGGAATGTCTGCATTGTTTATTCTAGACCCTATTTTGAATCTGGCATCTTTTGAAATTTGTGTGAAATTGGCCAAATTGCCAATTTCTGACCACTTTATTGGGTAATTGAAATAGGTGAATGGGCAGTTTCTTGTACTCATTCGACAGAACAGAAGTAAGTTTATTCAGGTATACACAAATACAGTTACATAGATTATTATACATAGCAGCATATGTGTAGAGAACCGAGGATAACCCAAAAAAAGTCAGAGTGACTTGTTTCCATTGGGGTCCTTAAAGGCCATCATGTAGTTGATAGGTTTTTAATGCATAATGAACCAGCTAGCCATTTTGTATAACAAACCAGAAACAAGAGCAGATCTTGCAAGAACCCTTGCAAAATCTGTTCTTGCAAGAGTTGCACTGAAATGAAGGTTCTATCATGTGGGAGTTCGATACGTGGATTAGGTAAGAAATACTCACGTAGGCTGTTATTACGTATAATTACAGTTATGTGGACAGAGCCCTTGTCAGCCGTACCTGTCTCCTTGGTTACACTCGTAATACTGACTAGCCGGCTGCAGTACCCTATGTGAGGGGGCCTTTGAATACTGCTGAGGTCAGCACAATATGAAAGACCGTGACTCAGGGAGAGACGGTTGGTCGTTGAGTCAACGGACGGTTACTGGTAACTGGTTACTACTACTGAGACTGGTAACTACTACTACTGAGAATTATTCATCTATACAGGTTATTTACATTTAACCCCAACTCTGCTAGGGTAAGATTGGCATATGCAGAATGGGTGTCATCTCTGGGAGGATCAAACTCTGTAGCATTGGCTAACTCATGCTGTATTTGAGGCAAATCTGAATTGGAAGTTACAAATGATACTTGAGGATTTCTCAATACCTGTCGTGTACGTAGGGAATAACGACATTCAGGTTGATCATCTGACTGAGTGTCAGAGGAAGAGAGTACAGGATCAGGAGGATTGTCAGAGTCTGTCACATTAGTCTGGGTTGGAACGTCATTATCATCACATACTAACTTCATATGATCCAAATGCGATTCTTTATACTGACCAGTACTAATCTCTCTAACCTTATACTTATTACCAGTGATATGTTCAACTACTCGATAAGGACCAACAAACTTTTGATCAAGCTTTGGCATTGCAGACGTTTTGTTAAAGTTAATCAGCATAACTCTCGAACCTACTTTGATTTTGGATGGCTTTACTCGAGTATTTGGCAATTCTTGTAAATTCAGCTGTTGATTTATGAAGTGTTTCACGGATTCTTCTAAAAACACTTTTGAGCTGCTTTTTGGTACGAATACTATGAAATCATCAGGTTGTAATTTGCTCTCGATTAGAATACAACAACTCATAAGGCAAACGCTTATCTACACCACAGCATACGTGGGAGGTCACCTATAGAAACATTGTAAGTAGAATCTATAGCACACTGCACATCAGGTATAATTTCATCCCGTTTCACTGTTGGGATTGATAGTGGCTCCAAGACATCAAGTACTTTCATTGTCTGCTCACAAACCCATTGCTGGCAGGATGATGAGGAACAATGGTGGATTTAGAGATCTTGTACAAGGTACACAAATCTTCAAGAATTTCATTACAGAATTCACCCATTATCTGTTACTAGGACTTAGGGTATGCCTGCAGATAATGCGTTCTTAAACGCTGAAGCATTGTCTCGGCAGTCTTATCTGCACAGGGAACTAACCTCACAATATTCGGGTGAAATGGTTCACCATAACACACAGGATGTTTGTTACCTTTGAGGAACATTGGAAATTAGTTATCAAATCTGTTTTTTAATCCCTTCCTGGCTGTCTGCCAGTAGTTGGATACACTTGGATTGGATTAGCCCATTAGCATGTCTTTCTCTGTTGCATGCAGACAATTACATTTTTAAATATACTCAGAAATATCAGTTGCCATACGAGGCCAAAAGTATTTCAATCTGGCTTGTTTTACTGAATTCATCCATACCAGGTGTGCAACACCGTACATCGAACTAGTTAAAGGCTACATTCACTAGTGACTGTGGAATTACTAACTGGTATACTCTTCTTGCTAGGAGTAATCTAACCTGGCTGTTCATACAGTAATTCTTGGTTCATGACAAAGCGCTGATGGGTGCTGGTGGTTTGCCATTCAGAATAAGATCTTCCTGAGCAGGAATCGGGACACACCAGACCACATGGGATCTGTTCATGATATCTCTTACATCTTCAGCACTAAATGGAGGGTCTGCAGTTATTTATACCATGTCAAAGCATAAGGCATCTGCACTACATTTGATCAAGCAGGTAAATGCTTCAAAGGTGGATTGAAACTTCTGATAGTCATGTCCATCTAGCTTAACCTCCAGTAGGCTGTTTGTTCTGAATAAGGTATTTCAGTGGAGCATGATCTGTCAAGACATGAACAGAGTACTGATAAATAATGTCTCGAAGTGCTTTAAAGACTATACTATTGGCAAAGCTTCTGCTCAGTTACTGTATAATTACGCTCAGCCTTCGAAGGACTCGGCATAAAACAACTGCGTTGTAATTTGCCATCGGGTCTCTGGTTTAGCACGCACCTATGCCAATTGAACTAGCATCAGTTGTCAGATAGAAAGGCTTAGAAAATCTGGAAATTTCAAAATTGGAGCAGATGTTAATTTTCTTTTAGGAGTTTGGGAATGCTCTTTCTTGACAGAAGGTCCAAATAAAAGGAGCATCTTTCTAAGCAACCCAAAGTTAGAGGAGCAGCTATGGAAGAAAAATTGGCAACAGATCTTATAAAACCTGCTAAGCCTACAAAGGATCTTACGGCATCAGCAGTTTTGGGAGTTGGAAAATTTATACTGCAGTCATTTTCATTTGGTCAGTCGTGAATCTCTAGAGTGACTACATGACTAAGAAACTTATTTTGATCTGAAAATTGACATTTGACAGTTTGATCTTTAAATTGGCTTCTTGCTTACCAAGCACTACATCAAGTCTTTTCAAGTGTGTATCCATCGTTTTCAGACATGACGATTACGCTATCTAAGTACACCATAAGTGCATTACCTATGAGACTCTAAAGATACAGTAATTCTTGGTTCATGAGAAAGTCCGATGGGTGCTGGCGGCTACAGTCAAATAAGATCTTCCGGGAGCAGT
This sequence comes from Cherax quadricarinatus, assembly GCF_038502225.1. Taxonomy (NCBI): domain Eukaryota; kingdom Metazoa; phylum Arthropoda; class Malacostraca; order Decapoda; family Parastacidae; genus Cherax; species Cherax quadricarinatus. The sequence continues at coordinate 5,907,829 of NC_091389.1, read as the reverse complement.
CAATCACCCAGCCCAAATGGGATCTGTTTTGAGCATTTTTCATCCCCAGCACTAAATGGGGGGATGTTCTTGCGCTACCGTCCACAGGATGGATATGTTCTTGCGCTACCGTCCACAGGATGGATATGTTCTTGCACTACCGTCCACAGGATGGATATGTTCTTGCGCTACCTTCCACAGGATGGATATGTTCTTGCGCTACCGTCCACAGGATGGATATGTTCTTGCACTACCGTCCACAGGATCCACCGTCCACTGGATGGATATGTTCTTGCACTACCGTCTACCACTACCGTCCACAGGATGGATATGTTCTTGCGCTACCGTCCACAGGATGGATATGTTCTTGCACTACCGTCCACAGGATGGATATGTTCTTGCGCTACCGTCTATATGTTCCGCTACCGTCCACAGGATGGATATGTTCTTGCGCTACCGTCCACAGGATGGATATGTTCTTGCGCTACCGTCCACAGGATGGATATGTTCTTGCGCTACCGTCTACCTTGCGCTCCACAGGATGGATATGTTCTTGCACTACTACCTTGCGCTCCACAGGATGGATATGTTCTTGCGCTACCGTCTACCGCTCCACAGGATGGATATGTTCTTGCGCTACCGTCCACAGGATGGATATGTTCTTGCGCTACCGTCCACAGGATGGATATGTTCTTGCGCTACCGTCCACAGGATGGATATGTTCTTGCGCTACCGTCCACAGGATGGATATGTTCTTGCATACCGTCCACAGGATGGATATGTTCTTGCGCTACCGTCCACTACCTACCGTCCACAGGATGGATATGTTCTTGCACTACCGTCCACAGGATGGATATGTTCTTGCGCTACCGTCCACAGGATGGATATGTTCTTGCACTACCGTTCACAGGATGGATATGTTCTTGCGCTACCGTCCACTGGATGGATATGTTCTTGCGCTACCGTCCACTGGATGGATATGTTCTTGCGCTACCGTCCACAGGATGGATATGTTCTTGCGCTACCGTCCACTGGATGGATATGTTCTTGCGCTACCGTCCACAGGATGGATATGTTCTTGCGCTACCGTCCACTGGATGGATATGTTCTTGCATACCGTCCACAGGATGGATATGTTCTTGCGCTACCGTCCACAGGATGGATATGTTCTTGCGCTACCGTCCACTGGATGGATATGTTCTTGCGCTACCGTCCACAGGATGGATATGTTCTTGCGCTACCGTCCACTGGATGGATATGTTCTTGCGCTACCGTCCACAGGATGGATATGTTCTTGCGCTCCCGTCCACTACCACTACCGTCCACAGGATGGATATGTTCTTGCGCTACCGTCCACAGGATATGTTCTTGCGCTACCGTCCACAGGATGGATATGTTCTTGCGCTACCGTCCACAGGATGGATATGTTCTTGCGCTACCATCCACAGGATGGATATGTTCTTGCGCTACCGTCCACAGGATGGATATGTTCTTGCGCTACCGTCCACAGGATGGATATGTTCTTGCACTACCGTCCACAGGATGGATATGTTCTTGCGCTACCGTCCACAGGATGGATATGTTCTTGCGCTACCGTCCACAGGATGGATATGTTCTTGCGCTACCGTCCACAGGATGGATATGTTCTTGCACTACCGTCCACAGGATGGATATGTTCTTGCGCTACCGTCCACAGGATGGATATGTTCTTGCACTACCGTCCACAGGATGGATATGTTCTTGCACTACCGTCCACAGGATGGATATGTTCTTGCGCTACCGTCCACAGGATGGATATGTTCTTGCACTACCGTCCACAGGATGGATATGTTCTTGCGCTACCGTCCACAGGATGGATATGTTCTTGCGCTACCGTCCACAGGATGGATATGTTCTTGCGCTACCGTCCACAGGATGGATATGTTCTTGCGCTACCGTCCACAGGATGGATATGTTCTTGCGCTACTACCGTCCACAGGATGGATATGTTCTTGCGCTACCGTCCACAGGATACCGTCCACAGGATGGATATGTTCTTGCGCTACCGTCCACAGGATGGATATGTTCTTGCACTACCGTCCACAGGATGGATATGTTCTTGCGCTACCGTCCACAGGATGGATATGTTCTTGCGCTACCGTCCACAGGATGGATATGTTCTTGCGCTACCGTCCACAGGATGGATATGTTCTTGCGCTACCGTCCACAGGATGGATATGTTCTTGCGCTACCGTCCACAGGATGGATATGTTCTTGCGCTACCGTCCACAGGATGGATATGTTCTTGCGCTACCGTCCACAGGATGGATATGTTCTTGCGCTACCGTCCACAGGATGGATATGTTCTTGCGCTACCGTCCACAGGATGGATATGTTCTTGCGCTACCGTCCACAGGATATATGTTCTTGCGCTACCGTCCACAGGATGGATATGTTCTTGCGCTACCGTCCACAGGATGGATATGTTCTTGCGCTACCGTCCACTGGATGGATATGTTCTTGCACTACCGTCCACAGGATGGATATGTTCTTGCGCTACCGTCCACAGGATGGATATGTTCTTGCGCTACCGTCCACAGGATGGATATGTTCTTGCGCTACCGTCAACAGGATGGATATGTTCTTGCGCTACCGTCCACAGGATGGATATGTTCTTGCGCTACCGTCCACAGGATGGATATCCCAGTGTTCCACAAGGCACAGTACTGGCTCCCAGTGTTCCACAAGGTACAGTACTGGCTCCCAGTGTTCCACAAGGCACAGTACTGGCTCCCAGTGTTCCACAAGGTACAGTACTGGCTCCCAGTGTTCCACAAGGCACAGTACTGGCTCCCAGTGTTCCACAAGGTACAGTACTGGCTCCCAGTGTTCCACAAGGTACAGTACTGGCTCCCAGTGTTCCACAAGGTACAGTACTGGCTCCCAGTGTTCCACAAGGCACAGTACTGGCTCCCAGTGTTCCACAAGGTACAGTACTGGCTCCCAGTGTTCCACAAGGTACAGTACTGGCTCCCAGTGTTCCACAAGGTACAGTACTGGCTCCCAGTGTTCCACAAGGTACAGTACTGGCTCCCAGTGTTCCACAAGGTACAGTACTGGCTCCCAGTGTTCCACAAGGTACAGTACTGGCTCCCAGTGTTCCACAAGGTACAGTACTGGCTCCCAGTGTTCCACAAGGTACAGTACTGGCTCCCAGTGTTCCACAAGGTACAGTACTGGCTCCCAGTGTTCCACAAGGTACAGTACTGGCTCCCAGTGTTCCACAAGGTACAGTACTGGCTCCCAGTGTTCCACAAGGTACAGTACTGGCTCCCAGTGTTCCACAAGGTACAGTACTGGCTCCCAGTGTTCCACAAGGTACAGTACTGGCTCCCAGTGTTCCACAAGGTACAGTACTGGCTCCCAGTGTTCCACAAGGTACAGTACTGGCTCCCAGTGTTCCACAAGGTACAGTACTGGCTCCCAGTGTTCCACAAGGTACAGTACTGGCTCCCAGTGTTCCACAAGGTACAGTACTGGCTCCCAGTGTTCCACAAGGTACAGTACTGGCTCCCAGTGTTCCACAAGGTACAGTACTGGCTCCCAGTGTTCCACAAGGTACAGTACTGGCTCCCAGTGTTCCACAAGGTACAGTACTGGCTCCCAGTGTTCCACAAGGTACAGTACTGGCTCCCAGTGTTCCACAAGGTACAGTACTGGCTCCCAGTGTTCCACAAGGTACAGTACTGGCTCCCAGTGTTCCACAAGGTACAGTACTGGCTCCCAGTGTTCCACAAGGTACAGTACTGGCTCCCAGTGTTCCACAAGGTACAGTACTGGCTCCCAGTGTTCCACAAGGTACAGTACTGGCTCCCAGTGTTCCACAAGGTACAGTACTGGCTCCCAGTGTTCCACAAGGTACAGTACTGGCTCCCAGTGTTCCACAAGGTACAGTACTGGCTCCCAGTGTTCCACAAGGTACAGTACTGGCTCCCAGTGTTCCACAAGGTACAGTACTGGCTCCCAGTGTTCCACAAGGTACAGTACTGGCTCCCAGTGTTCCACAAGGTACAGTACTGGCTCCCAGTGTTCCACAAGGTACAGTACTGGCTCCCAGTGTTCCACAAGGTACAGTACTGGCTCCCAGTGTTCCACAAGGTACAGTACTGGCTCCCAGTGTTCCACAAGGTACAGTACTGGCTCCCAGTGTTCCACAAGGTACAGTACTGGCTCCCAGTGTTCCACAAGGTACAGTACTGGCTCCCAGTGTTCCACAAGGTACAGTACTGGCTCCCAGTGTTCCACAAGGTACAGTACTGGCTCCCAGTGTTCCACAAGGTACAGTACTGGCTCCCAGTGTTCCACAAGGTACAGTACTGGCTCCCAGTGTTCCACAAGGTACAGTACTGGCTCCCAGTGTTCCACAAGGTACAGTACTGGCTCCCAGTGTTCCACAAGGTACAGTACTGGCTCCCAGTGTTCCACAAGGTACAGTACTGGCTCCCAGTGTTCCACAAGGTACAGTACTGGCTCCCAGTGTTCCACAAGGTACAGTACTGGCTCCCAGTGTTCCACAAGGTACAGTACTGGCTCCCAGTGTTCCACAAGGTACAGTACTGGCTCCCAGTGTTCCACAAGGTACAGTACTGGCTCCCAGTGTTCCACAAGGTACAGTACTGGCTCCCAGTGTTCCACAAGGTACAGTACTGGCTCCCAGTGTTCCACAAGGTACAGTACTGGCTCCCAGTGTTCCACAAGGTACAGTACTGGCTCCCAGTGTTCCACAAGGTACAGTACTGGCTCCCAGTGTTCCACAAGGTACAGTACTGGCTCCCAGTGTTCCACAAGGTACAGTACTGGCTCCCAGTGTTCCACAAGGTACAGTACTGGCTCCCAGTGTTCCACAAGGTACAGTACTGGCTCCCAGTGTTCCACAAGGTACAGTACTGGCTCCCAGTGTTCCACAAGGTACAGTACTGGCTCCCAGTGTTCCACAAGGTACAGTACTGGCTCCCAGTGTTCCACAAGGTACAGTACTGGCTCCCAGTGTTCCACAAGGTACAGTACTGGCTCCCAGTGTTCCACAAGGTACAGTACTGGCTCCCAGTGTTCCACAAGGTACAGTACTGGCTCCCAGTGTTCCACAAGGTACAGTACTGGCTCCCAGTGTTCCACAAGGTACAGTACTGGCTCCCAGTGTTCCACAAGGTACAGTACTGGCTCCCAGTGTTCCACAAGGTACAGTACTGGCTCCCAGTGTTCCACAAGGTACAGTACTGGCTCCCAGTGTTCCACAAGGTACAGTACTGGCTCCCAGTGTTCCACAAGGTACAGTACTGGCTCCCAGTGTTCCACAAGGTACAGTACTGGCTCCCAGTGTTCCACAAGGTACAGTACTGGCTCCCAGTGTTCCACAAGGTACAGTACTGGCTCCCAGTGTTCCACAAGGTACAGTACTGGCTCCCAGTGTTCCACAAGGTACAGTACTGGCTCCCAGTGTTCCACAAGGTACAGTACTGGCTCCCAGTGTTCCACAAGGTACAGTACTGGCTCCCAGTGTTCCACAAGGTACAGTACTGGCTCCCAGTGTTCCACAAGGTACAATACTGGCTCCCAGTGTTCCACAAGGTACAGTACTGGCTCCCAGTGTTCCACAAGGTACAGTACTGGCTCCCAGTGTTCCACAAGGTACAGTACTGGCTCCCAGTGTTCCACAAGGTACAGTACTGGCTCCCAGTGTTCCACAAGGTACAGTACTGGCTCCCAGTGTTCCACAAGGTACAGTACTGGCTCCCAGTGTTCCACAAGGTACAGTACTGGCTCCCAGTGTTCCACAAGGTACAGTACTGGCTCCCAGTGTTCCACAAGGTACAGTACTGGCTCCCAGTGTTCCACAAGGTACAGTACTGGCTCCCAGTGTTCCACAAGGTACAGTACTGGCTCCCAGTGTTCCACAAGGTACAGTACTGGCTCCCAGTGTTCCACAAGGTACAGTACTGGCTCCCAGTGTTCCACAAGGTACAGTACTGGCTCCCAGTGTTCCACAAGGTACAGTACTGGCTCCCAGTGTTCCACAAGGTACAGTACTGGCTCCCAGTGTTCCACAAGGTACAGTACTGGCTCCCAGTGTTCCACAAGGTACAGTACTGGCTCCCAGTGTTCCACAAGGTACGGTACTGGCTCCCAGTGTTCCACAAGGTACAGTACTGGCTCCCAGTGTTCCACAAGGTACAGTACTGGCTCCCAGTGTTCCACAAGGTACAGTACTGGCTCCCAGTGTTCCACAAGGTACAGTACTGGCTCCCAGTGTTCCACAAGGTACAGTACTGGCTCCCAGTGTTCCACAAGGTACAGTACTGGCTCCCAGTGTTCCACAAGGTACAGTACTGGCTCCCAGTGTTCCACAAGGTACAGTACTGGCTCCCAGTGTTCCACAAGGTACAGTACTGGCTCCCAGTGTTCCACAAGGTACAGTACTGGCTCCCAGTGTTCCACAAGGTACAGTACTGGCTCCCAGTGTTCCACAAGGTACAGTACTGGCTCCCAGTGTTCCACAAGGTACAGTACTGGCTCCCAGTGTTCCACAAGGTACAGTACTGGCTCCCAGTGTTCCACAAGGTACAGTACTGGCTCCCAGTGTTCCACAAGGTACAGTACTGGCTCCCAGTGTTCCACAAGGTACAGTACTGGCTCCCAGTGTTCCACAAGGTACAGTACTGGCTCCCAGTGTTCCACAAGGTACAGTACTGGCTCCCAGTGTTCCACAAGGTACAGTACTGGCTCCCAGTGTTCCACAAGGTACAGTACTGGCTCCCAGTGTTCCACAAGGTACAGTACTGGCTCCCAGTGTTCCACAAGGTACAGTACTGGCTCCCAGTGTTCCACAAGGTACAGTACTGGCTCCCAGTGTTCCACAAGGTACAGTACTGGCTCCCAGTGTTCCACAAGGTACAGTACTGGCTCCCAGTGTTCCACAAGGTACAGTACTGGCTCCCAGTGTTCCACAAGGTACAGTACTGGCTCCCAGTGTTCCACAAGGTACAGTACTGGCTCCCAGTGTTCCACAAGGTACAGTACTGGCTCCCAGTGTTCCACAAGGTACAGTACTGGCTCCCAGTGTTCCACAAGGTACAGTACTGGCTCCCAGTGTTCCACAAGGTACAGTACTGGCTCCCAGTGTTCCACAAGGTACAGTACTGGCTCCCAGTGTTCCACAAGGTACAGTACTGGCTCCCAGTGTTCCACAAGGTACAGTACTGGCTCCCAGTGTTCCACAAGGTACAGTACTGGCTCCCAGTGTTCCACAAGGTACAGTACTGGCTCCCAGTGTTCCACAAGGTACAGTACTGGCTCCCAGTGTTCCACAAGGTACAGTACTGGCTCCCAGTGTTCCACAAGGTACAGTACTGGCTCCCAGTGTTCCACAAGGCACAGTACTGGCTCCCAGTGTTCCACAAGGTACAGTACTGGCTCCCAGTGTTCCTCAAGGTACAGTACTGGCTCCCAGTGTTCCACAAGGTACAGTACTGGCTCCCAGTGTTCCACAAGGTACAGTACTGGCTCCCAGTGTTCCACAAGGTACAGTACTGGCTCCCAGTGTTCCACAAGGTACAGTACTGGCTCCCAGTGTTCCACAAGGTACAGTACTGGCTCCCAGTGTTCCACAAGGTACAGTACTGGCTCCCAGTGTTCCACAAGGTACAGTACTGGCTCCCAGTGTTCCACAAGGTACAGTACTGGCTCCCAGTGTTCCACAAGGTACAGTACTGGCTCCCAGTGTTCCACAAGGTACAGTACTGGCTCCCAGTGTTCCACAAGGTACAGTACTGGCTCCCAGTGTTCCACAAGGTACAGTACTGGCTCCCAGTGTTCCACAAGGTACAGTACTGGCTCCCAGTGTTCCACAAGGTACAGTACTGGCTCCCAGTGTTCCACAAGGTACAGTACTGGCTCCCAGTGTTCCACAAGGTACAGTACTGGCTCCCAGTGTTCCACAAGGTACAATACTGGCTCCCAGTGTTCCACCAGGCCGCCTGGTCACAGACCGGGCAGCGGGGGCGTTGACCCCCGGAACTCTCTCCAGGTAAACTCCAGGTAACTGAACTTAAGTGTAACTTCCATAGTTAGTAAAGTTGTGGTGTTGGTAATGAAGTGACCATCATTATTATCATTATTTCCGGTTATTTATCACATTAAGGTAATAAATAAGAACATGAGAGAGTGTTTACTTACCTCACAAATATATGTTGTAGTGGTAGTTACTCCAGAGCTTCAGACATTCACAATAATTAAGAAATAATTAAGAAAAACTTTATAAACGTGACTTGATGTTGTTGTTGGTGGTGGTGTTGTTAAGGGTCACCAGATCTTAGGCTTTATTGTTGTTGTTGTTAAGGGTCACCACAACTGAGGTTTGTTGTTGTTGTTGTTGTTGTTAACAAGTTACAAAGGTATTTACAGGTTACAGAGGTACACAATGGGTCCAGGGACTGGGCTCCAAAGTTTTGATGGCTGAACTAGGTACAAGGTAATGAACTCACAAGTTACAAAGGTAATGAACTCACAAGTTACAAAGGTAATGAACTCACAAGTTACAAAGGTAATGAACTCACAAGTTACAAAGGTAATGAACTCACAAGTTACAAAGGTAATGAACTCACAAGTTACAAAGGTAATGAACTCACAAGTTACAAAGGTAATGAATACTGTAAGAATGGTTACTTACGTTTATACATGGCTGCAATCATGAACAAATTTTAGAGTAATGAGCAATTCACACTTCCACACCCGGTCACAACTGTAGTGAGTTATTGGTGCAAATGTTGATTGCTGAGTCTCTCTCTCTCTCTCACACACACACACACACACACACACACATACAATGATTGTGACACATACATGATTGTGACTAGACCTACCTGGAGTTCATTACCTTTGTAAATTGTGAGTTCATTACCTTTGTAAATTGTGAATTCATTACCTCTGTAACTTGCTCAGCTATCAAAACTTTGGAGTCCAGTCCCTGGACCCATTATGTACCTCTGTAATCTTTTGACTACCGCCCACAGGATGGGTATGGGGTGCATAATAAACATATTAAACTAAAACTGTTGTTGTTAAGGGTCACCACAACTGAGGTTTGTTGTTGTTATAGTTGTTGTTAAGGGTCACCACAACTGAGGTTTGTTGTTGTTTTTGTTGTTAAGGGTCACAACAACTGAGGCTTTATTGTTGTTGTCACCACAACTGAGTTTTTTTTTTGTTATTGTTGTTGTTAAGGTTCACCACAACTGAGGCTTTATTGTTGTTGTTGTTGTTAAGGGTCACCAGATCTTAGGCTTTATTGTTGTTGTTGATAAGGGTCACCACAAATGAGGCTTTTTTTGTTGTTGTTGTCAAGGGTCACCACAACTGAGGCTTTATTGTTGCTGGTATTGTTGAGGGTCACAACAACTGAGGTTTTATTGTTGTTGTTGATGGTCACTACATTTGAGGCTTTGAACACTAACACTCAGTATAACACAATATATTGAGCAATAACACTCGGTGTAACGATATATTGAGCACTAACTCTCAGTGTAACGCACAATACAAGGTGTTTACGAAAACATTCCCTGATTTCAAACAGTTATAACATGTAACTTTTTGTGATAATCTTTCACAGTTAGTAGCTTCAGATGCAGGATTTCATTCAGTTTCATGTGGTACAGAGTAGCATTAGAGGCACTCAATGTGCGCCCCTCTGGTTGCTTGGCAAACATCGATGTGATAGTCCACTTCGGTCCAGACGCTCTGCAGCATATCTGGTGTTATCATGCGAACTGCTTCACTGATAGAAATTTTCAGCGCCTCCAGGGCTGCTGGTAGTGGTGGTACATAAACTCTGCTCTTCTCGTACCTCCAAAGAAAGAAGTCACAAACAGGTGACCAAACAATTATAATAATAATAAAAATTTCCAGGCAATGAAAAAGAAAAAAAAGTTTTCCCTGGAACATTAAATTGTGAACTTAGATGAGGTAGAGCCCAGGAGAACTTAACACTGGCAGAGTGAAGTGTCTTACTCCCTGAGCAAACACCTCTACACTACCAACCTCTATCTGGTGGGTATTCTGGGTACCCCAACATAGAAAAGAAAGAGGGTTTTCCAGGGATCAGCGCCCCTGCTGCCCGGTCCATGACAAGGCCTCCTGGTGTATCAAGGCCTATTCAACCAGGCTGTTACTGTCACCCACAGCTCAAGTTCACTGTTGTAAATAAGTTTATTCAGCTAGTGTGTTGTGATACATGTCTTGAAAAACCGACAAGTTGAAGACTGAGACACTTATGAAACATATGGGAATCTTTATTGAGGAAACGTTTCGCCACACAGTGGCTTTATCAGTCCAATACAAAGCAGAAAGGTGTAAGAAGAGAAGGAGTTTGAGGTAATCAGTTCCTCAGCTTGGACTGATGAAGCTACTGAGTGGTTAAACGTTTCCTCAATACAGATTCCCATATGTTGCATAAGTGTCTCAATCTTCAGCTAGTGTGTTGTAGGCTTTTGGTGTTTATCATAAGCAAGTTTATTTAGGTACAGATACATATAAATTTAGTAATATAATTATCATATATTTTAAAAACATGTTATCCGGCCCCTTGTGAGTTGCACACTCTTGTGAGTTGCACACTCTGGCTACTTGACACAGACACCCCAAGACTCTCAGTCTCACTAGTGACCTTAAGGGAACATCTCCGTGTGTAAAATGAAGTTGCAGGAAGTTCCTATCTGCATGCACAAATGAGGAGTCACTTGTGGAGACTATAGTAAGCAGAAACCCCCTGATTCTACCCTAGTAGACTAGCTTCCTCTGCCCTCTCTCTCTCTCTCTCTCTCTCTCTCTCTCTCTCTCTCTCTCTCTCCAAGACACCATGTGCGGTGAAGAACTTATTCTTACAAGTGTTCAGATGGTATTAGTACCCCAGCCTGCACTTTAAGGGGTCCCTGAATTTAGTGAGTATTCCCTAATCAGTATTTATGCAGTGAGACACTGAGCTTCTGAACTAGTACATAAGGGTAGTTACACTGTCATCTAACTCACATGGTCATTGAGTGTGTGCCCACGTCGTAACCCTAAGCTCAAATTTCTGACATTTTCCTGAATATCCTTGGCAAACTAAATACAAAGGAAAATGCTGGAGATTCTTACTAACGGAGCCTGGTAAAACACGAATATCCACAGTACTTTGGGAAGCCTCTTGGTGAAATCCATGACTCGAGGGGCACTGAGCTGTAACTCCAGTAATCTTGCTGCTACCAGTCTTGTCTGAGAAGGATGCTCCTAGCTTGGGTTAATAATATTGTCTATTTATACTAGTACATGTACAAAGTATACAGGCCTAGCTAACATCAATGACATACAACTACGTAGCATACTGGGATTTTTCCGCAAACTGCCTCCTAACGTGCAGCTAATCTAGCTAAAACTGTTGACACAGAATATCCTGAGATACCAACTCAGGGACGCCAGTGGCGTGTGCAAGAGAAATCCACAAGATTTTTGTTCCCTATGTTTCCTAATAGTACATAGCAATTCTACTTACTTGAAAGAGAGGGAGAACTTCACTTCTTTACTCGATACCTCAGAAATTGACGGGTTACGACGTTGATCCTCCATCAAAACTCTCTCAGCAGAGAGTCCGTGTTCCACACTTCAACAGTATAACTGGCCAGTAATGCTGAATGAAATGTTTGATTATTATTATTATAATTATGGGTAGCGTTAAACCCGTAGGATTATACAGTGCATGTGGGGGGATGGGAGGCATTCAGGCTCAATTCAGGGAACTGGAGCACAGATCCAATTCTCCAGATCAAGAGCCCATCACCAACATCAAGGAACCTCCCTTGAGGGAAGAATGAAATGTAAACCCGGTCTGCTGGGGATTGAAAAGATATTAACAGTCATCCTCAGGATTTGAGGAAGCTTCGTTGGCAAAAAGTTCCTCTTCCTTAGTAACAATCGTCTGGGTCCTGGTTACTGTAAGTCACATTGGACAAATGTGACGCCACCAACGACTGCTGCACCTCTCCTGCGTACGGTATATAAGCCACTGCTCCACACATATGCTGTATTCTTTTCAAGATTGATGGACTGACCACATCGACTCAAGGCTGAGGGACTGATTACCTCAAACTCCTCCTGTTCTTCAATGTTCTCCTTTGTATGGACTGATGAAGCCACTGTGTGGCAAAACGTTTCCTTAATAAAGATAGTCAAGTGTTGCACATGTGTCTAGTTTATCAACTTGTCGGTTCTCTGAACCATTTATTTACATATAGCGAAGTTATTAACATAGTGATGACCAAATATTAGATAGAACAGATGCCAGATTATTTATAGCAAGGAGAATAAAAAAAAGAGTGGTGCTAAGGACACCTCCCTGAGAAGCAAATTTCCTAAATTTGCTTGTAACAGATAAGTGAACTATAGATATGTAGATATAAATCCATATGTATTCCTGTTAACCCTTTGGGGCCTAGTTCCTAGGCCTTTTGTGTATCCATATGCTCTCGCGCTACCGTCCACAGGATGGATATGCTCTCGCGCTACCGTCCACAGGATGGATATGCTCTCGCGCTACCGTCCACAGGATGGATATGGGGTGCACAATAAACTAGCCACTTCGGTGGCAAAATCTCTAATCTCTCCCTGAGGGACACCCTCAGTTTGGACAAAGTCCTGGGAAAGCAAATTATTAACCCAAACACGGAAATGTCTCTAAGATAAGAAGTTTTTAAGAAAAAATGGCAGATTGCCTCAGAGATGTTCTATCTCCAAATAGTGTCATGTCTTTTCAAGATCAAAATGCATTACAAACATATGTAATTAAGCGGAGTAAGGGATCAATATTAGAGCAGCCCTTACGAAATCCATACTGACTAGTGGAGAGACTATTGTGTTTTTAAATACCACATCAAACGTCTATATACCAGACATTCTATGACCTTGCAAACTGCACTGCTAAGAGCAATGGGACGATTGTGTGAGCTATCAGGTTCCGAAGCATCTGGTTTACGAAAAAGCAGAACAATAACATATTTCCACGGCTGGGGAAGAACTTCCCGGCCCGGTGGCCTGGTGGCTAAAGCTCCCGCTTCACACACGGAGGGCCCGGGTTCGATTCCCGGCGGGTGGAAACATTTCGACACGTTTCCTTACACCTGTTGTCCTGTTCACCTAGCAGCAAATAGGTACCTGGGTGTTAGTGGACTGGTGTGGGTCGCATCCTGGGGGACAAGATTAAGGACCACAATGGAAATAAGTTAGACAGTCCTCGATGACGCACTGACTTTCTTGGGTTATCCTGGGTGGCTAACCCTCCGGGGTTAAAAATCCGAACGAAATCTTATCTTATCTTACAGCTAGAGTTATAATATTTCGTCAGTATTGTCTACCATTCTTGTACAAGACAGACACTGTAGAGATGTATCGGATGTGAAAATTTAGATATCAGATATTTTGTGGCTCTCTCATAAAAAATTCATTTTGATCTTTGACTCTCAGTCTGGTTAGCGGCTTGCTAAAAACTGAGTCATATTGGGACTTGAGTAGCTCACTCATTTCCTTGCTGTCATCTGTGTAGGACCCATCTTGTTTAAGTAGGGGCCCAATACTGGACGTTGTTCTCGATTTTGATTTGGCATAGGAGAAGAAATACTTTGGGTTTCTTTCGATTTCATTTATGGCTTTTAGTTCTTCCCGCGATTCCTGACTCCTAAAGGATTCTTTTAGCTTAAGTTCGATGCTTGCTATTTCTCTGACCAGTGTCTCCCTACGCATTTCAGATATATTGACCTCTTTTAGCTGCTCTGTTTTTCTTTTCCGTCGCCTGTAAAGGGAGCGCCTGTCTCTTTCTATTTTACATCTACTCCTCCTTTTTCTTAGAGGAATAAGCCTTGTGCAAACATCGAGTGCCACCGAGTTAATCTGTTCTAGGCATAAGTTGGGGTCTGTGTTGCTTAGTATATCTTCCCAGCTTATATCGGTTAGGAATTGGTTTACTTGGTCCCACTTTATGTTTTTGTTATTGAAGTTGAATTTGGTGAATGCTCCCTCGTGACTAGTCTCATTATGTTGGTCTGGGGCTCCGCACATACATGTCTGAACCTCAATTATGTTGTGATCTGAGTATATTGTTTTTGATATGGTGACATTTCTTATCAGATCATCATTGTTAGTGAAGATGAGGTCTAGTGTATTCTCCAGTCTAGTAGGCTCTATTATTTGCTGGTTTAAATTGAATTTTGTGCAGAGATTTAAAAGCTCGTGTGAGTGTGAGTTTTCATCAGAGCTGCCTCCTGGTGTTATTACTGCAACAATATTATTTGCTATATTCCTCCATTTTAGGTGCCTTAAGTTGAAATCCCCCAGGAGCAAGATGTTGGGTGCAGGAGCTGGAAGATTTTCCAGACAGTGGTCAATTTTTAACAGCTGTTCCTGGAATTGCTGGGATGTTGCATCCGGAGGCTTGTAGACTACCACAATGACTAGGTTTTGGTTCTCGACCTTTACTGCTAAAACTTCCACTACATCATTTGAGGCATTAAGCAGTCCTGTTGTAATAATAATAATAATAATAATAATAATAATAATAATAATAATAATAATAATAATAATAATAATTTTATTTACTACAAGTACATGTACAAGGTATACAGTCCTAGCTGACAACAATGACATACTACTATATAGAAAGTCCCTTGTTATGCTGCGCATTTTGGCACATTTCGGGCAAATTAGGTCAGTGTCCCAGGATGCGACCCACACCAGTCGACTAACACCCAGGTACCCATTTTACTGATGGGGAACATAGACAACAGGTGGAAAGAAACACGTCCAATGTTTCTACTCTGGCTGGGAATCGAACCCAGGCCCTCGCCGTGTGAAGCGAGAGCGTTAGCCACTCGCAAGCAAGCAAGAGACCACCATGACACAATTTCTCAGAGTGCCTGCTCAAGGTCTGAGTGACTGAATGTGAAGCCAGTTAAAAATCAGGTCCAAAATAGTTGTAACAGGTCATTGATAGAAGTCGAAGAAGGTTCAGATTGCCAACGTGGGCTTCGAGAAGGGGGAGAATATGAATGGGAAGAAAGGAGGATAGGAAAATGATCACTGTCATGTAAATCTGGTAGCAGAGACCAGGTAAAGTTAAGCACAGTTGATGATGAGCAAACTGACAGATCAATGCAAGAGAGAGATTGAGTGCAAGGGGTCAGAATAGGTGGGAGTACCAGTATTTAAAACATAGAGGGAAAGAGAAGTGAGAAGAGCCTCTAAATGATCGCCACAAGACTCACAGTGAGACCCCACAGAGCAAATGATGGGAATTAATGTCACCTGATAAGAGGAGAGGTGTTGGTAAGGAAGAAACCAGGGAAACAACTTCTGGAATTGATATACTAAGAACAGACGGTATACCACTTATTCGATTACCATTATTATTATAATAAAAAAAAGCACTACGCCACAAGGGCTATACAGTGCTGCAGGGTACCTGGAGTTTACCTGGAGTTTACCTGGAGTTTACCTGGAGAGAGTTCCGGGGGTCAACGCCCCCGTGGCCCGGTCTGTGACCAGGCCTCCTGGTGGATCAGAGCCTGATCAACCAGGCTGTTACTGCTGGCTGCACGCAAACCAACGTACGAGCCACAGTCCGGCTGATGGGAAGGAAGCGAGGGTATCAGGTGGCAGAAGGGGGGAGGGATGATTAGTAGGTTACAGATAATAGCGGGGCAGGGGATAGTGTGGGCATAGAGGGTAACAAGAGATTGAGGTAGAAAGGGCTGAAGGTATCATCAGAGTTTGTGGAGTAAGTCAGTTGTTGTCAAAAAGTCAATGAGAGAGTACGGATGAAAGGTGAGTCCATCAGCGAGAAGGTAAAGAGAGAGTAGTAGAGCGGAGATGATGTTAGAGGTAAATTCTGCGTGCTCGTTGATAAAGTGGGCAGTCTAACAGAATATGGCTGACCGATAATGGAACCTGACAATTCTCACAGAGAGGAGCAGGGCACCTCTCCATGAGATGTCCATGAGTAAGACGAGTATGGCCAATGCGAAGGCGGGAGAGAGTAGTCTCCCAACCTTGACACTGGTGACAAGAAGACGGCCAAAAAGAGAGCGGGAAGCCACAGTAGGCAGTTGGGCTTTCGAGCAAGGGAGTGAGAAAGAACAGACCCGAGCAGCTGGAACTTCCCAGGGGGGTAGGGGAAAGTGAGATGCTACATGAACATATAAAGGTGGTAACTGAAGAGAAGACAAGAGCGAATGTAGGCGAAGAGAGAAGGGACGGAGCAAACAGGGGCGGCGAACAAATAATGTCTACTAATATCGGTGATCATTCAATAAATGGAAGGATTGCGGAGATTGTGAAAGCACACCAAATTCAACTTCAATAACAAAAACATAAAGTGGGACCAAGTAAACCAAGTCCTAACCGATATAAGCTGGGAAGATATACTAAGCAACACAGACCCCAACTTATGCCTAGAACAGATTAACTCGGTGGCACTCGATGTATGCACAAGGCTTATTCCTCTAAGAAAAAGGAGGAGTAGATGTAAAATAGAAAGAGACAGGCGCTCCCTTTACAGGCGACGGAAAAGAATAACAGAGCGGCTAAAAGAGGTCAATATATCTGAAATGCGTAGGGAGACACTGGTCAGAGAAATAGCAAGCATCGAACTTAAGCTAAAAGAATTCTTTAGGAGTCAGGAATCGCGGGAAGAACTAAAAACCATAAATGAAATCGAAAGAAACCCAAAGTATTTCTTCTCCTATGCCAAATCAAAATCGAGAACAACGTCAAGTATTGGGCCCCTACTTAAACAAGATGGGTCCTACACAGATGACAGCAAGGAAATGAGTGAGCTACTCAAGTCCCAATATGACTCAGTTTTTAGCAAGCTGCTAACCAGACTGAGAGTCGAAGATCAAAATGAATTTTTTTATGAGAGAGCCACAAAATTTGATTAACACAAACCTATCCGATGTTATCCTGACGCCAAATGACTTCGAACAGGCGATAAATGACATGCCCATGCACTCTGCCCCAGGGCCAGACTCATGGAACTCTGTGTTCATCAACAACTGCAAGAAGCCCCTATCACGAGCCTTTTCCATCCTATGGAGAGGGAGCATGGACACGGGGGTCGTCCCACAGTTACTAAAAACAACAGACATAGCCCCACTCCACAAAGGGGGCAGTAAAGCAACAGCAAAGAACTACAGACCAATAGCACTAACATCCCATATCATAAAAATCTTTGAAAGGGTCCTAAGAAGCAAGATCACCACCCATCTAGAAACCCATCAGTTACACAACCCAGGGCAACATGGGTTTAGAACAGGTCGCTCCTGTCTGTCTCAACTATTGGATCACTATGACAAGGTCCTAAATGCACTAGAAGACAAAAAGAATGCAGATATAATATATACAGACTTTGCAAAAGCCTTCGACAAGTGTGACCATGGCGTAATAGCGCACAAAATGCGTGCTAAAGGAATAACAGGAAAAGTCGGTCGATGGATCTATAATTTCCTCACTAACAGAACACAGAGAGTAGTCGTCAACAGAGTAAAGTCCGAGGCAGCTACGGTGAAAAGCTCTGTTCCACAAGGCACAGTACTCGTTCCCATCTTGTTCCTCATCCTCATATCCGACATAGACAAGGATGTCAGCCACAGCACCATGTCTTCCTTTGCAGATGACACCCGAATCTGCATGACAGTGTCTTCCATTGCAGACACTGCAAAGCTCCAGGTGGACATCAACCAAATCTTTCAGTGGGCTGCAGAAAACAATATGAAGTTCAACGATGAGAAATTTCAATTACTCAGATATGGTAAACATGAGGAAATTAAATCTTCATCAGAGTACAAAGCAAATTCTGGCCACAAAATAGAGCGAAACACCAACGTCAAAGACCTGGGAGTGATCATGTCGGAGGATCTCACCTTCAAGGACCATAACATTGTATCAATCGCATCTGCTAGAAAAATGACAGGATGGATAATGAGAACCTTCAAAACTAGGGAGGCCAAGCCCATGATGACACTCTTCAGGTCACTTGTTCTATCTAGGCTGGAATATTGCTGCACACTAACAGCACCTTTCAAGGCAGGTGAAATTGCCGACCTGGAAAATGTACAGAGAACTTTCACGGCGCACATAATGGAGATAAAACACCTCAATTACTGGGAGCGCTTGAGGTTCCTAAACCTGTATTCCCTGGAACGCAGGAGGGAGAGATACATGATTATATACACCTGGAAAATCCTAGAGGGACTAGTACCGAACTTGCACACGAAAATCACTCACTACGAAAGCAAAAGACTTGGCAGACGATGCACCATCCCCCCAATGAAAAGCAGGGGTGTCACTAGCACGTTAAGAGACCATACAATAAGTGTCAGGGGCCCGAGACTGTTCAACTGCCTCCCAGCACACATAAGGGGGATTACCAACAGACCCCTGGCAGTCTTCAAGCTGGCACTGGACAAGCACCTAAAGTCAGTTCCTGATCAGCTGGGCTGTGGCTCGTACGTTAGTTTACGTGCAGCCAGCAGCAGCAGCTTGGTTGATCAGGCTCTGATCCACCAGGAGGCCTGGTCACAGACCGGGCCGCGGGGGCGTTGACCCCCGGAACTCTCTCCAGGTAAACTCCAGGTAAACACATAGTAGCGAAGGCAATGGGCATCACGGCGATCAGACAAGGATGGAACATTCGCTTCTGCTTAGAGCCTCTCAACAGGGGAAGAGCGAAAAGCACCAAGGCATAAACGTAATCCTTGGTGATGGATGGGGTTAAGGCTAGAGAGAGTAGCAGGAGAGGCCACTGAATAGATCTGGTCACCATAATCGAGTTTCAATAAAATGAGGGCTGAATATAGGCGAAGGAGAGTTCGACGATCAGCTCCCCAGGAAAGATGAGCAAGGGTCTTAAGAAGGTTTAGCCGGCTGTGACAAGTTGCCTTCAGAGAGGTAATGTGAGGTTTCCAGGATAACCTACGGTCAAAGAGGAGGCACAGAAACCTGACTGTATCACGTTCAGGGATACGGGAGCCATAGAGGTACAAAAGATGATCGGAGATGACAGAGCGTCTAGTGAAAGTAATTTGGTGAGTTTTGGTACTGGAAAATTTAAACCCATGCGTGGTGGCCCAATTGGAAACACGGTCGACCACATGTTGGAGAGAAACTGTAATGAGGAGACAGTCAGCGTCTGCACAAGCAACAGCGAAGTCATCTACATAGACCATGGCGTAATAGCGCACAAAATGCGTGCTAAAGGAATAACAGGAAAAGTCGGTCGATGGATCTATAATTTCCTCACTAACAGAACACAGAGAGTAGTCGTCAACAGAGTAAAGTCCGAGGCAGCTACGGTGAAAAGCTCTGTTCCACAAGACACAGTACTCGCTCCCATCTTGTTCCTCATCCTCATATCTGACATAGACAAGGATGTCAGCCACAGCACCGTGTCTTCCTTTGCAGATGACACCCGAATCTGCATGACAGTGTCTTCCATTGCAGACACTGCAAGGCTACAGGCGGACATCAAACAAATCTTTCAGTGGGCTGCAGAAAACAATATGAAGTTCAACGATGAGAAATTTCAATTTCTCAGATATGGTAAACATGAGGAAATTAAATCTTCATCAGAGTATAAAACAAATTCTGGCCACAAAATAGAGCGAAACACCAACGTCAAAGACCTGGGAGTGATCATGTCGGAGGATCTCACCTTCAAGGACCATAACATTGTATCAATCGCATCTGCTAGAAAAATGACAGGATGGATAATGAGAACCTTCAAAACGAGGGATGCTAAGTCCCTGATGACACTCTTCAGGTCACTTGTTCTATCTAGGCTGGAATATTGCTGCACACTAACAGCACCTTTCAAGGCAGGTGAAATTGCTGACCTAGAAAATGTACAGAGAACCTTCACGGCGCGCATAACGGAGATAAAACACCTCAATTATTGAGAGAGCTTGAGGTTCCTAAACCTGTATTCCCTGGAATGCAGGCGGGAGAGATACATGATTATATACACCTGGAAAATCCTAGAGGGACTAGTACCGAACTTGCACACGAAAATCACTCACTACGAAAGCAAAAGACTTGGCAGACGATGGAACATCCCCCCAATGAAAAGCAGGGGTGTCACTAGCACGTTAAGAGACCATACAATAAGTGTCAGGGGCCCGAGACTGTTCAACTGCCTCCCAGCATACATAAGGGGGATTACCAACAGACCCCTGGCAGTCTTCAAGCTGGCACTGGACAAGCACCTAAAGTCAGTTCCTGATCAGCTGGGCTGTGGCTCGTACGTTGGTTTGCGTGCAGCCAGCAGCAACAGCCTGGTTGATCAGGCTCTGATCCACCAGGAGGCCTGGTCACAGACCGGGCAGCGGAGGCGTTGACCCCAGGAACTCTCTCCAGGTAAACTCCAGGTAATAGAGTGATGACCAAATATTGGATGGAAGAACAGAGGTCAAAACATTTATAGCAAGGAGAAAGTGTTGTGCTCAGAACACATCCATGAGGGACACCTTCAACTTGGATAAAGTCCGGAGAGAGCACATTATTAACCCGAACACAGAAATGTCTGTCAGTTAAAAAGTTCTTAAGGAAAGATGGTAGATTGCCTTGGAGGCCTAAGGAGTGGGCTTGGGCCGAAATATTTTACCTCCAAGTTGTGTCATATGCCTTCTCAAGGTCAAAAAATATGGCAATAACTGAGTGGTTATTCGCAAGGCATTTCGAACATACGTATCCAAGCGTAGTAAGGGGACTATGGTAGAACGTCCCTTACGAAAGCCATATTGACGAGTGGAGAGACTGTTGTGTGTCTCTAAATACCACATTAAACGTCTATTTGCCAGACGTTCCATCACTTTGCAAACTGCACTGGTAAGAGCAATGGGACAATAGTGGGAGGCTTCATGTCCCGTAGTGCCCGGTTTGTGGAACGGGAGAACAATGGCAGATTTCTACAGCTGTGGAAGAACTCCTTTTGACCAAATAAGATTGAAAAGGCATAAGAGGACTGCAAGGGCTGACTGATGTAAATGTTGTAACATATGAATATGAATGTCGTCGGGCCCAGCTGCCGATGATCGGCAAGCTGAGAGTGTTGCCTCCAGTTCCTGAAGTGTAAAAGGCACATTATACTGTTCTTCTCTGAGGGAAGAAAAGTCCAAGGGTGCTAACTCTCTGGCAGACTTGGAGGAAAGAAACGAGGGGCATAGATGGAGCCCCTGAGAAATACGGACCAGATGATTGCCAATTTCATTGGCAACATCTAGTGGGTTTGCTATATCAACACCAGCAACCTGCAGAACAGGAGCCAGGCCAGGAGAATATTTACCACTCAGTTTCCATACTTTTTTCCAGACTGCACTCATAGAGGAAGCAGAGGTGATGGTGGAGACATATTCTCGCCAGCAAGTGCGTTTAGCATCACGGATGACATGGCGAGCGATCGCACGCTTCTGCTTAAAATCAAAAAGTCTCTCAGTGGTTCTCTTGCACCTGTACCTGCCTCACACAGTGCATTTCAAACGTACTGCACGAGCACAAGCAGGAGACCACCAAGGCACGCATTTCTGAGAATGCCTGCCCGAGGTTTGGGGTATAGAATGAGAAGCTGCGGTTAAAACGGAGGACGAGAAGAGGTGTAAAAGCTCATCAATGGAAGATGAAGAAGGAACCTCACTAAAAACAGTTAGTTGTGAGTAAAGGTCCCAATTTGCCTCATCAAATTGCCAGCGTGGGTTACAAAGAGGTGGTGAATATGAAGGGGAGGTAAGAATGATAGGAAAATTAGCGCTGTCATGTAAATCCGGGAGAACAGACCAGGTGAAGTCTAGTGCAGCAGAGGAAGAGCAGACCGAGAGATCGATGCAAGAGAGAGTATGAGTACGAGGATCAAAATGGGTGCGAGTACCTGTATTTAAAACATGGAGGGGGTGGGAAGCAAGAAAAGCCTCTAGCTGAATGCCACGGGGATCACAGTGAGACCCCCCAGAGGAAATGATGGGCATTAAAATCGCCACATAACAGAAGTGGTGGCATTAATGACGAAACAAGAAAGCCAATATCTGGAATAGATAATGCTCGAGAAGGAGAAAGATACAAAGAACAGAGTGTATACCACCTATGCAAGTGGATACGGGCTGCTGTGTAATGCAGTGAAGTACGAACAAATAGCTGATGGTACGGAATATCAGTGCGTAGAAGAAGGGCACTTTCATTAAAGGTCCCATCAGGAAAAGGATCCGAAGAATACAATAAATTATAGCCTGAGATGGGATAGATAACAGCAGAGTGTAATTTTGGTTCTTGTAAGCAAACACCAACAGGGGAAAATTGGGAAAGCAACGTCTGAAGCTCACCCCGATTACCCCTGAGGCCGCATATATTCCACTGTAAACAGGCCATGATTGGCAACGATAAAGATACTAGAAATCTGCAGGGAAGGAGAAGAAAGGAGTTGCGCAGATGGAGAAGAGGAAAGAGAAGGAACAGAGGGTGGATCAGTGCCCATTGATGGTTTGGTCTCTGCAATATATTCAGAGATTGCTTCAAGCGTTTCGGAGTTCAGAGACGTCATATGGGAGACAATATCGGAGATGGAAGGAGGAGGAGTTTGAGTACAGATCAGAGCTGTAATGGACTGTACCAAGGTAGGGGGAAAGCGAAAGGGTGGAGGGAACTGGAGAAGTGTGGGAGGGGACAGAAGAGGCAGAAACCTGGGAGGTGGCAGAAGAGGAAGAAACTTGGGAGGGGACAGGGGAGGAAGGCACAGTACGAGGAGGATGAACCTCCACACTTGTAACAGAGTTAGTGAAAGGGGAAAGACCCAGGTACAGAGATCGGGAAGGTAAAATGTGGAGGTGGATGAAGGGAAGGAGGGGTTAAAGGAGATTTTTTGGACTTCTGAGAAGTAGAGGGACGATTGGGAGGAGTGTCGTACGAGGTTTTAATACCGGGATTTGTGAGGGAGAACACGAAGAAGTGAGAACAGACTGAGGTGTTGAAGCAGGGATGTCTGAGCCCAGGACAGCAAAAGAATTAGATACAGGAGTGACTATGGGGCTGGCAACCACAGAGGAGGCTGCAGAAGATGGGACCCCAGAAGTAGGGGGACATTTTGAAACACGAGAATAAGAAACACGGGGTAATCTCCCTGGGAGGCAGAGATGAGAAACTGCCATGGCATAAGGGAGACCTTCTGCCTCTTTGAGGTAACGATTTCCCGCTCATTTAAGTAGACCTGGCAACGGCGAGAGTACGAAAGGTGAGCCTCATGACAATTAAGGCAAGAGGGAGGTCGACTGCAAGACGTATTAGAATGGTCATCAGCACCACAGACTGGGCATTTGGCTATAGATCTGCAATATTTTGCTGGGTGGCCAAATCACCAGCAATTCCTACACTGTTGCGGTGTAGGGATCACCTTCCGAACTTGTAACTGATGTCCTGCTACATAAACAGAGGATGGGAGTTCATGGCTGTCAAAAGTTAAACGAGCCACGGGAAGGAAGAACATAAGTGTCTACCTTGAGAATTGGGAGATCTTGGAGTTCCAGCTGTTCAAGAATGTCATTGCCACATGTCTGGAAATTTTGTTGGACTATGGTATGGGGCAGAATAACAGTAACACTACAAGAATTGAGGGAATGATGTTTTTTGATAGTGATAAGAATAGCATCGATATGTGAAAGAAGAGAAAGATCATGAGCTTGGGTAGAATTCTGGACTGTAATGATGCGAGCCACTCTTAAGACCATGAAAGGAAATATCTCTACCAACGTGGCATAGGAGCGCTTTGCCAATACTATGGTCAGAAAGATAGGCAGTAGAAGAAGTCAGTTTTAAAGAATTTAGTCCATTGTGTGGTCCGAAACTGAGTGTGGAGAGGGAGTGCATGACGTGTCAGTCTTTTTCGAGTAGAATGGGAAGGTAACGAAGTAACATCATCAGAAGATTGTCGTTGACGTTTAGAAGTGGGACCAGAGTAGGTCCGATGTGGGACAGGCTGGCAATTCGATAATCGCTGTACCATAGAGGGAGAGGCCGGAAGCATAGTCAAAGGAAAGCGGAGGTCAGACAAATCAAAGGAGTCAGTCAAAACCCCAGCACCTGAAGCAGGTGACGAAACAGCACCAGCAAGAGGTACAGGGGCATCAGGAGTGTCCGAAGAGTGGCCAAAAGACGAGGCGAAGTCAGAACGGGGTGCGGTAACAATAAGGGGCCTGGAGGTAGCGGGGTTATGGATCAGGTACTCCATGGTTAGGTTACTTCTTTCATTTTGTTTTTAAGAAAAAAAAAGAAAGAAGAAAATAAAATAAAAATAAAAAAGAATAAAAAAAGGGGGGACCAGGGAGGGATAGTTCCTAGGAGGAATGAAAGGGCCAGAAATCTCCCTCTTCGCCCAAGAGGACCTCAGCACCGCAAGTAGTGCAGATGCAGCATGGAACCCATGCCATACCCTACCCATCATGCCAGTAAACCAGCAATCCAGGATAGCAACCTCACATCTGCCGAGCTACCTCGGTGGACAAAAGATAGGGCAGCCAGATATCCACCACAAAGCATACCTCCTTCGGCCACCACCCCCGGAATCCGAAAGGTGGCTTCCAGAGATACACCCGTCACCTGAAAGACACCCAAAGCCACCCTCCGTGATACCGGAGAGGGATCGGGACATCCCCAGGCGATCCAGATTCCATGGCAAACTACACCACTGCCAAGAACCTCAATGGAATGGGATGGACCCCGGTACCCTTTCCCCTACCTAGGAACTAGCGTGCCTGTGAGAAAATTCCCAAAGGTCAAAAAGAGGAAGGGCAGAGGAAGAAACTTGGGAGGGGACAGGAGAGGAAGAAACTTGGGAGGGGACAGAAGAGAAGGGTACTGTACGAGGGGGAGAATGAACCTCCATACTGGTAACAAAGTTAGGTACAGAGACTGGAAAGGAAAAATGTTTGGGAAAGATAAGTGAAGGAGGCGTTAAAGGAGATTTGAACTTTGGGATGTTTTAGATTTGGAGAACTAGAGAGGCAAAGGGAAGGTGTAGTTGTCGGAGGTCTTGTAGATGCCGACACACGAGCGAGAAAATGAAGATTCAAGAACAGTATGAGGCTATGTGGTAGGGACCTCGGAGTCCAAGACTACAAGAGTTAGATACAGAGGTGACTGTGGAAGTCGTGGCCACAGATGAGATTGTGGAGGCCTCCACCGAGGTTGGAGGCCTCTTAGTAACTCTAGAATAAGAAAGTCATGGAAGTCTTCCTTGGAAGTGGAGATGAGAGTCTGCCATAGTGTACATGAAACCTTCTCTCACTTTGACATAATGAATTTCTCGTTCTTTTAAGTAAACTAGGGAATGGCGAGAATAAGCCAAGTGAGTCTCATTAAAATTAAGGCTGCAAGATGTATTGGTATAGTCAGGAGCACCACAGACTGGGTATTCTATCATGGGCATGCTATATTTCACTGGGTGGCCAAAGCACCAGCAATTTCTACACTGTTGTGGTGTAGGGATCAA
Organism: Cherax quadricarinatus; assembly: GCF_038502225.1. Taxonomy (NCBI): domain Eukaryota; kingdom Metazoa; phylum Arthropoda; class Malacostraca; order Decapoda; family Parastacidae; genus Cherax; species Cherax quadricarinatus. The sequence goes on along the minus strand of NC_091389.1, from coordinate 5,882,274 downwards.
CTCTCAGACTTGTAGACAGTGTCTGGGAATATAAACTGAGGAGGGAAATTTTTGGCAGTTAAAAGTTAAACAATCTATATTATTGGGTAACTATCTCTGCCCTCGGGCAGGTAGTGCATAAAAGTGACCACTTTGAGTATTGGGAGGTCTAGGAGCTCAAGGTGCTCCAGAATGTTGGCATCACATACCCAGATATCACACTAACCACGGTACCACTGCAATAATTGAGAGAATTGAGTTTTCAAATTGTGGCAGGAATATTGTCTGTGGAAGCAAGAAAGGAAACCTCGTGATCCTGGCCAGAATTCCATACCGTGATGTGTGCACCAGTCTTAGGAGCATGAATTATTATAATACAGAAGAGGTGCTAAACTCACTAGGATCATACAGTGCTGTCAAGAGCATGAAATGAAATATCGTGACCAACAATGGAAATAAGTCACTGACTTTTTTGGGTTATCCCAGGTTCTCTATACATATGCTGCTATGTATGATAATATATATAACTGTATTTGTGTATACCTGAATAAACTTACTAATTAACATACCACAGGAATACCTTGCTGATACTATGATCAATAAGTCGGTGGAAGATGTTTGTTGCAGTGAAAAACTTTGTCCATTGTGTACTTTGAAATGTAGTGTGTAAAGGGAGTGTCATGCTGGTCTTTTCTGGGAAGAGTGAAAGGTAATCGAAGCAGTGTCATCAGTTAATGGTCGTGGTCATTTAGGTGAGGGACAGGTGGTCCGACCGGAGAAGGGCAGGTGATCTGAAAATCATCGCACTGTAGTGGGACACGCCAGAATAATGGTCAAAGACATGCAGAGGTTGGATGTATCAAAGGAGTCAATTGGAACCTCAGTACGAGGAGCGGGCAACGAAATGTTACCCACAGAAGGTACCAGGGCATTAGAAAGGTCCAAAGAATAGTCTGACAAACAGGTACTTACACTAAGCTATTCCCTGATTTACCCCTACCTCACCTACGCTATTTGTGCCTGGGGATCCACAACAGCAACTCACCTAAAGCCAATAATAACCCAGCAAAAAGCTGAAGTATGAATGATCACACAATCTACTGGTAGACAACACCCCTCCCACCTCACTCTTCAAAGACATAAACCTACTCACTAATTACTATTCATACTTCTGTGCATACTGCATTTACAGAATAAATTCTAATATAAATATGGGTCGGTTGTGAAAAGTGGGTCATAATAAGCGTGTATGCACCTGGAGAAGAGAGGAGTGTTGAGGAGAGAGAGAGATTTTGGGAGATGTTAAGTGAATGTATAGGAGCCTTTGAACCAAGTGAGAGAGTAATTGTGGTAGGGGACCTGAATGCTAAAGTAGGAGAAACTTTTAGAGAGGGTGTGGTAGGTAAGTTTGGGGTGCCAGGTGTAAATGATAATGGGAGCCCTTTGATTGAACTTTGTATAGAAAGGGGTTTGTTTATAGGTAACATATTTTAAGAAAAAAGAGGATAAATAAGTAAACAAGATATGATATAGAGTGTAATGACAGAAATTTGTTGGACTATGTATTGGTAGGTAAAAGACTGTTGAGTAGACTTCAGGATGTACATGTTTATAGAGGGGCCACAGATATATCAGATCACTTTCTAGTTGTAGCTACACTGAGAGTAAAAGGTAGATGGGATACAAGGAGAATAGAAGCATCAGGGAAGAGAGAGGTGAAGGTTTATAAACTATAGGAGGAGGCAGTTAGGGTAAGATATAAACAACTGCTGAAGGACAGACGGCCTAGTGAGAATACAGGCAATGGGGTCGAAGAGGTATGGGGTAGGTTTAAGAATGTAGTGTTAGAGTGTTCAGCAGAAGTTTGTGGTTACAGGAAAGTGGGTGCGGGAGGGAAGAGGAGCGATTGGTGGAATGATGATGTAAAGAGGATTTTACAAAGTAGAAGTGATGCAAAGAGGGAAGAGTATATGGAGAAAAAGAGAGAGGTTAAGAGAGTGGTGAAACAATGTAAAAAGAGAGCAAATGAGAGAGTGGGTGAGATGTTATCAACAAATTTTGTTGAAAATAAGAAAAAGTTTTGGAATGAGATTAATAAGTTGAGAAAGCCTAGAGAACAAATAGATTTGTTAGTTAAAAATAAGAGAACAGTTATTAAATGGAGAGTTAGAGGTATCAGAAAATGGAGGGAATATTTTAAGCAATTGTTAAATGTTGATGAAGATAGAGAAGCTGTAATTTCGTGTATAGGACAAGGAGGAATAACATCTTGTAGGAGTGAGGAAGAGCCAGTTGTGAGTGTGGGGGAAGTTCGTGAGGCAGTAGGTAAAATGAAAGGGGGTAAGGCAGCCGGGATTGATGGGATAAAGATAGAAATGTTAAAAGCAGGTGGGGACATAGTTTTGGAGTGGTTGGTGCAATTATTTAATAAATGTATGGAAGAGGGTAAGGTACCTAGGGATTGGCAGAGAGCATGCATAGTTCCTTTGTATAAAGGCAAAGGGGATAAAAGAGAGTGCAAAAATTATAGGGGGATAAGTTTGTTGAGTATACCTGGTAAAGTGTATGGTAGAGTTATTATTGAAAGAATTAGGAGTAAGGATAGAGTAAGGATAGAAAGAATTAAGAGTAGGATAGATGAACAAGGAGGCTTTAGGAAACATATAGGTGAACAGCATTTAGTTAAGGATAAAGAGGTTTTTGTGGCATTTATGGATTTGAAAAAGGCATAAGATAAGGTGAATAGGGGGGAAATGTGGCAGATGTTACAGGTGTATGGAACAGGAGTTAGGTTACTGAAAGCAGTTAAGAGTTTGTTCGAGGATAGTGAGGCTCAGGGTAGAGTATATAGGCACGAGGGAGATTATTTCCCAGTAAAAGTAGGCCTTAGACAAGGATGTGTGATGTCACCGTGGTTGTTCAATATATTTATAGATGGAGTTGTAAAAGAAGTGAATGTTCGGGTGTTGGCAAGAGGTGTGGAGTTAAAAGATAAAGATTCTAACACAAAGTGGGAGTTGTCACAGTTGCTCTTTGCTGATGACACTGCGTTCTTGGGAGATTCTGAAGAGAAGTTGCAGAGATTGGTGGATGAATTTGGTAGGGTATGTAAAAGAAGAAAATTAAAAGTGAATACAGGAAAAATTAAGATGATGAGGATAACAAAAAGATTAGGTGATGAAAGATTGGATATCAGATTGGAGGGAGAGAGTATGAAGGAGGTGAATGTATTGAGATATTTGGGAGTGGACGTGTCAGTGGATGGGTCTATGAAAGATGAGGTGAATCATAGAATTGATGAGGGGAAAAGAGTGAGTGGTGCACTTAGGAGTCTGTGGAGACAAAGAACTTTATCCATGAAAGCAAAGAGGGGAATGTATGAGAGTATAGTTTTACCAATGCTCTTGTATGGGTGTGAATCATGGGTGATGAATGTTGCAACAAGGAGAAGACTGGAGGCAGTGGAGATGTCATGTCTGAGGATAATGCATTGTGAATATAATGTAGAGAATCCGTAGTTTGGAGATTAGGAGGAGGAGCAGGATTACCAAAACTATTACCCAGAGGGCTGAGGAGGGGTTATTGAGATGATGTGGACATGTAGGGAGGTTGGAATGAGGTAGACTGACTTCAGGTGCATAACTCTATAGTGGAGGGAAGATGGGGTAGGGGTTGGCCTAGGAATGGTTGGAGGAAGGGGGTAAAAGGAGGTTTTGTGTGCAAGAGGCTTGGACTTCCAGCGGGCATGCGTGAGCGTGTTTGATAGGACTGAATGGAGACAAATGGTTTTTAGGACTTGACGTGCTGTTGGAGTGTGAGCAAGGAAACATTTATGAAGAGATTCAGGAAAACCGGCAGGCCGGACTTGAGTCCTGGAGATGGGAAGTACAGAAGTACAGGGGTGTTAATGTTGCAGCTTTATAACTGTAGTGTAAGCATGCCTCTGGGAAGACAGTGATGGAGTGAATGATGAAATTTTTTCTTTTTCAGGCCACCCTGCCTTGGTGGCCACCCTGCCTTGGTGGCCACCCTGCCTTGGTGGCCACCCTGCCTTGGTGGCCACCCTTCCTTGGTGGCCAACCTGCCTTGGTGGCCACTCTGCCTTGGTGGGAAATGGCCGATGTGTTAATAAAAAAAGAATCTAGTTGCAACAGGACCCACAAACACAATACTAGGCACAAAAATCTCTATGACATTCCCAGTTTCTGGCTAAATCTCTTCAAAAATTCAATGTACATAAAAGGGCCAAAATCTGGAAAACTCTGGCAGAAATCTCCAGAACCACTGACTCAGCCAGCATTTTCAAAATTACTGTTAGAAAAAACACCTTATCTCCCTAGCATCTCAACATCAGCTAATTGTGTAAAAACTATACATGCATATTCTCAATGTCATGAACATATGTAAAACATTATCAACAATATAAACTTACTCTCATCTGTAATCCTCCCAAACGTTAAACAACTGTGTCCCTTTGATAATGAAACCTGTAATTACTATCCAACTTATTAACCCTTTGACTGTTTCGGTCATATATGTACGTCTTACGAGCCACCATGTTTGACGTATATATACTCAAAAATTCTAGTGGCTTCAAATCAAGCGGGAGAAAGCTGGTAGGCCCACATGTGAGAGAATGGGATTGTGGTCAGTGTGCACTGTATAAAAAAAATCCTGCAGCACGCAGTGCATAACGAGAAAAAAACCCCGATCGTGCTTTTGGATTAAAACGCCGACTTTGGGGTGTATTTTCGAATAGTATTTATGGTTGTATTCTCGCTTTCTTGGTCTCATTTGATAGAATGGAAAACAACTACACCACCACCAAGGACCTCAATGGAATGGGACGGACAATGATACCTGTCCCCCAACCTAGGAACCAGAATGCCGAAGGGGAGGACCCCAAAACCTGAAAACAGGAAAGGGATGGAGAAAGGAGAAATGGGGAGGGATGTGGAAGATGGGGCATGGAAGTGGGGAGTAATTAGATTCGGTCGGACAAAGACCGAAAAGTTCAGTTCCTCAGACCAAAAGCCTCTTCACCACTACAGAGAGCCTCCTCTCCCTTGAAGAGGTTTTCCTACTAAAAGTCTCATTTTTTTTTTTACAATGGTGTGTAAAACATTTAAATTTTTCAAATGATTAAAATGACCTTGGAAATTCTAACAATTTTCCCTTTAATGTGACAATGGCCCTTGAGGGTTTATCACCTATTGCAATTGTAATAATAATAATACTGATTTAGAGGCTGCTAGGTGTCTTGTGAAGACAGAATCAAATTACTGGAGTTTATCCTCAGTATTACAGAAAGTGGGAAATTTTTTGCATTACAGAAAAGAGAGGAAGTTGATTTGTTGAGGAATTATTATTATTATAATCAAGGGGGAAGCGCTAAACCCGGAGGATTATACAGTGCCTGGGGGGGGGGGATGTGGAAGGCATTCAGGCTTAATTCGGGGAACTAGAGCACAGATCCAATTCCCTAAATCAAGAGCCCCTCACCAACATCAAGGAACCTTCCTTGAGGGGATTTGTTGAGGAAAATATCGGTATTTTCCAGAATCTGTTACACACACTCCCTAGCTGAGGGAATGGGGGTATAAAAGGGGAAAGAGGGGATGCCTAGAGACAGGTGTCAGTTCTGTATATACTTAATTCTAAGAAGTAGCATTGTACTCCTAAGCTAATTATACACTACAATTACTACTACATATACAGCCTCTCCTCACTTAACGATGGGGTTCCGTTCCTAAGACCACGTCGGTAAACGAATTCATTGCTGAGGAATATACTATAATGGTAATGGGTTTATGTTAACCATCTTTGATATTGTTTTAATGTCACCTTTGCCCCACCTTCAGCCTGCCAGTTTGAGTGTACACAGGGTAGGCTGAGATGAAAGTCGTTAGCCACATTTTAGCAGTGAGACAGGGCACCTTCCCCTCTGGGTCCTTGCACGGTGACTACATTTGTGCACCATACATTCACCATAGGCAAGGGGCTCACTAGCTAGAGCAGGCAGTTGTGTGACCCACACAGGTATTTCTCAGGTAACCCCCACCCCCCAAACTGACCATGTGTTTACAGTGGAACCTCGGGTTTCGTCTTTAACTTGTTCCAGAGAGTCTGACGAAAACCGAATTCGATGAAAACTGAAGCAATATTTCCCATAAGAAATAATGTAAATCCAATTAATCTGTTCCAGACACCCAAAAATATTAACAAAAAAATACATTTTATAGAGAATAACTATTGTTTTACATACAGAAAACAATGAGAAATAAATATAAAGCACTAATAAAATGGATAAATGAACATTTAAATCACTTTTTACCTTTATTGAAGACTCTTGTTGGTGTATGGAAGACGGCGAGGAGGGGAGAGGGAGGAGAGGTTATCTCTGCCACCATCACTACCATCCTCTACCACCATCACTACCACCCTCTACCACCATCACTACCATCCTCTACCACCATCACTACCATCCTCTACCACCATCACTACCATCCTCTACCACCATCACTACCACCCTCTACCACCATCACTACCATCCTCAACCACCATCACTACCATCCTCTACCACCATCACTACCATCCTCTACCACCATCACTACCACTCTCTACCACCATCACAACCACTACCACCCTCTACCACCATTGAATTCTATGGTTTCTTGCCTTCTTTATCAAAGGGCTGGCACTCGGAACTTTCTTTGGTGGCTTATTTAGCAGTTGTACTCAATAAACAAGCACAAAAAATAATGGATTATTACGAAATGTTTTGTATGAATAAACTGGGTAATGTTCACTTGACGAAAAACAAAGCCAGACTGACTCAGAATGCATGCGTGGGATGCTTTGTGTGGGCACGGGCAGATGGACATGTTTGGTATAGCAGACAAAAACCGAGGTGATGAATGAAAACTGGGACAATATTTTGATGAAAAAAGTCATCAAAAACTGAATTCGACGAAAACCAGTGCAAACAAAAACCAAATTTCCACTGTATTGTGAATGTACTCAATGTCCAACCTAAAAGCCTACGAAGTGTAGTGTACGTTTTGCTCCATTATTGTTCAAATTTCATTGTACAATCTCTTAGTATTTAAATAATCAACTACCTCATTTTGTGATTTTACTAGTAAGCATAAGTCACCTTATGTAATTTTCTTATTTACTATTGTTTGCTTAAATATTAGCTGAATTGATACTTTCTCTGTCCATATTACTACATCATACTTCTTTAAATACTATTAGTTGATATTACTTACTAAAATTAATAATTATTTACCATTTTTACTATCAGTACAATTTACTCTCAACATTTTTGACATTATTTAATTACCATTACTTGTCTAATTACCATAAACTGTTTTAATACCACATTTACTATCTTAGAGTACTCTTAATTACCTTGTACTGCCAAATAACCTCTAGTATAACTACCAGTCCAATATTGAATCCAAATAACTCTTCTTAAAATTTAATACTTGAAATAAACATTACTTTTTCACTTTTTTTGTAATCATTATTACTTACTAAAATTTTATTAAACACCATATTTACTACCAGTCAATTTTACTTTTGTACATTAAACATTATTTTATACTTCCCATAACATTTTGTTGCCAAATTTCCAAGTTTGTATATTCAACTCTAACCTTTATATTATCCTTTGTACCTGTGTACCTGTGTACCTGTGTACTTGTGTACCTGTGTACCTGTCTACCATCTTACTATCATATTATAACCAAGTCATTGCCATTTTTATTTTTTATTTATTATTCTTTTGGTATTTTAATTTGTGAATTTTATTTTGTCAATTTAAATCTAGTTATACTCTTGATCTTGTTAACAACCTGTATCAGACCCTAGTGCAATTGCAAGTACCATTTCAATTTGTATTTTTATAAGTTTATACCTAGTTGTACTTTAGCAAAGACAATAACAACTCCATTATGTTTATTAGTGACTATACTCTATATGACCAAAGTGCTTTCTTTAGCGGTATACTTATCCAAACCTCCCACCACTACAGATATCAGTATTAGAACTCACCACATAATACAGGATATAAACAACCACTATTTAAACCTAAAAGATGAATGATCACATTGACCCTGATCTAAACCTCCATAATCTGACACACAATCAAAACTTATCGGAAAGTAACTGCCTTTATTACACAGCATCACAAGCCAGCACTATCCTGAACACTGCTCATAGTCTATCAGTACTTAACTACAACATGAGGTCCTTAAGCAAACACTATGATGACCTCCTAGCACTCCTTGAATCACTAAAGACACCCTTCTCCTGCATTATTCTTACTGAGACCTGGCTTAAGCCAGGATACACAGCAATCCACAACTGCAGACCAAACCAAGTTGGGGGTGGTATTGCAATCTATTACTCTAACCAATTATCTTGTATTAGCACCACTTGCTTTAGTGATGAATATGGAGAATACATTTTTGCTAATTTTACTGTAAAAAACCTTAAGACACCTATAACAATCGGTGCCATTTACTGGATACCCCACACAAACATCCCAAACTTCAGTGAGAATCTAAAGTCACTAATAATAAACAGACAAATGAACAAGCACCACCTTCTCTTAGCTGGAGACTTCAACATCAACCTTGGCTTACCAGATGATCAGCCTGTAACTGATTTCATCAACAATATGAACAACACACTTCTCATACCAACAATAACTAAACCATCCAGGCTGACTGAGACAAGTGCAACCATAATAGACCACATATGGACCAGTATACTAGCCCCCCTTAAATCAGGGATAATCACAGACAGCACTACAGACCACTACTCTACCTTCCTCTTAACAAACATTAGTAAACCACCACTTGAATACAACAAAGTTTCATTTACACTCCATGACGAGGCCTCAGTAAGGAATTTCACAGCAGACCTAGAGTCTGTTGACTGGCCTAGAGAATTCTCCAATGCCAATGGTATTGACAATTGGACAGACATTTTTCTTAACAAAATACTTAGACTATACAACATTGTCCTATAAAAATGAAACAGAACACGAGTAAACGGCTTGGTTGCCCATGGCTAACCAGCACCATTCTGAAATCCACTGATAAGAAACACCAATATGAAAAGCAATATAGACAGGGCTTAATACACAAAGATATTCTTAAACACTATTCAGCAGTTCTCACCAAAGTAATAAAGAAAGCCAAACAACTGTACTACTCCAGTAGATTCACTGACACAAGAGGATATAAAAAAAAGACCTGGAAAACACTTTCCCAGATTCTGGGGACCCACAAACTAAAAAAAAAAACAAGAATATTGTTATAACTAAACCTTATGAAACACCACTACATCCCACTGACACAGCTAACAAGATAAACGACTTCTTCTCAAACATAGGATCTAATTTCGCCAGTAAAATCCCACGTACCAATGCCCGTGCCGGGGACTACATAGATGGGAATTTCCCAAATTCCTTCTATCTTGTACCAACTGAGCCCGCGGAAGTCACCGCGATCATAAAGTCACTTAAAAATAACTCGGGGAATCTGTCTCACGTCCCACCATTATTGTACAAGCGAGCGGCCCATGTCCTTTCGCATGCTATTACATTACTTTTTAACAAGTCACTAGAAACTAGCACTTTCCCGACACTACTCAAGACACCAAGGGTTACACCAATACATAAAGGTGGTGACCCTACAGACGTAAACAACTATAGGCCAATATCAAACTTACCATTGCTATCCAAAATCTTCGAGAAACTCGTGCACAGGAGACTATATTCATTTATAACGTCACAAAACATACTCAACCCCTGCCAATTTGGATTCAGGAAAAATAAAAGCACTAATGATGCAATTATACAAATGCTAGATCTGCTGTACACAGCATTGGAAAATAAGGAATATCCGCAAGGAATTTTTATTGACCTAAGAAAAGCGTTTGACACAGTAGACCATGGCATCCTACTCCACAAACTTGACCACTATGGTATAAGAGGCCATGCGCTTGCATATTTTAAATCTTACCATTCTAATAGGTATCAGTATGTCACCATTAAAGACACAGCCTCATCAATACGGCCACTTGATACTGGAGTTCCACAGGGAAGTGTCCTTGGTCCCCTGCTCTTCCTCATATACATCAATGATCTTTCAAACGTATCCCAACACCTGAAACCCATTCTCTTTGCTGACGACACGACTTATGTCATCTCCCACCCTAATCTTGCCACCCTCAACACCATTGTTAATGAGGAGCTGCTCAAAATATCGACTTGGATGACAGCCAATAAACTTACACTAAACACTGGCAAAACCTACTACACCTGCCATCCGACTTACGACCGAGTTCAGTTCCGAGAAACCAGTCGTAAGTCGAAATCGTCGTAAGTCGAACTTTACTACTGAATATCAACATCACATTTTTGTAATGACTTTATTTTATTGTTTTATTTTGGTATTTCATGTTTACTTTACTTTTTATGCTGTTAGTACTGTATTTTATACTGTAAAGTTTAGGATAAACACTGTGTACAACACAAATAGTTCTTTATTTCCCAGAAACTTGGCATAAAAAACACGGTCGTAAGTCGAGTGGTCGTAAGTCGAGTGGTCGTAAGTCGAGCAGGTCGTAAGTCGGATGGTAGGTGTATTATGTTTGGTAGCAGAGCAGGTGTTGCGCAACTTAACATTAAGATCGGCAACACTAATTGCCAGACATAATGAGGGCAAATTCCTTGGCCTATACCTCGACAACAACCTAAATTTCACCACCCATATCCAACACATAACAAAAAAAGTATCCAAAACGGTGGGGATCCTCTCCAAGATACGATACTACGTGCCTCAAACTGCCCTTCTCACACTATACCATTCACTTATATATCCATACTTCACCTATGCTATCTGTGCTTGGGGTTCAACTGCAGCAACACACCTAAAGCCAATAATAACCCAACAAAAAGCCGCAGCAAGAATAATCACTAAATCCCATCCCTGGCAACACACCCTCCCACTCTTCATAGATCTAAACTTACTCCCAGTTCAGTACATCCACACTTACTACTGTGCAATCTACATCTACAGGACCTTAAAATGCTTTCTTGATAATTGTGACAGGATCCACAGGCACAACACCAGACACAAACATCTCTATGACATTCCCCGTGTTCGACTAAACCTTTACAAAAATTCAATGTATTTCAAAGGACCTAAAATCTGGAACACCCTACCTGAAAACTCTAGAACTGCAGATGCATTCATCACTTTCAAAACTACAGTTAGAAAACATCTTATCTCCCTGATCCACCCCGACAACTAACTACATGATAACCACCTGGTGGTTCACAATTACACTCACTCACCTACTGACTATAAACCCAGAAATACTAATCTTAATCTTAAAATAATAAATCCTAACTAGTCATAAGTTTGCCTATGATACTCCAATATAGACACTTTGTATTGTGCCAAAACAAAAGCATTCACATTGCTAAACTCACAAATTATGATGTAGTCACTTAGCCTTAATACCATAATCTGTAAGGATTTAATGTTAAGAATTAATCTAAGTCTGCTCGAAATGCCTAGCCATGCTAGGTGTCCTAGTGGCCCCCTCTGTAATTAGTATTTTATAACATGTAAACCACACAATACCCAAAACCTGTAAACCCCGCATTGTAACCCTTATAGAGAATAAACTTGAATTGAATTGAATATACACATGTGGAGAGGTAGCACCCCATAACCAAAGATTACCACACCAGCTGCCTGTCACAAATTACACTGTATACTATGGGGAATAAGGTCAGTACCCCACTGATTAAAGTACCCCCTGAAGTGGTGCGGCTGGCTTCAGGCTCGGTTCACAGCTGAACAAGGGACCCCTAACCTGACTCGACTATGATCCCACAAACCCTGCCTAATTCCCCACATTTGTGACTTGTTATTTTTTGAAATGTGGAGAGAAATTTCCTTTTTTTTTGTTTAGAATGACATTAAATAAGAAATTTTCCATTACAGAAAAATAAGAAAAATTTGATGGGAAACAAATAAATTCTTGGGTTATACTAGGTGTCAGTGCATCATTGAGAGACTCATATTTCCATTGGGGTCCTCAGGATGTCATCCACACAGTCAACAAACACCCAGGTACCTACCTACTTGCTAGGTGAACAGGATTAGTGTAGGTAATGGGTCCAATGTTTCCACCCCTGCTGGGAATTAAACCTGGACCCCTCAGTTTGTGAAGAAAGAGCTCTGCCAGCCAGGCCATGGGGCCTGGCTGACTTTATATTGAATTACAGTGGAACTTCGGTTTTCATGATTAATCCATTTGAAAAAATCTGAAGAAAACCCATATCATATGAAAACTGAAGCAATATTTCCCATAAATAATGTAAATCCAATTAATCTGTTCCAGACACCCAAAAATATTAACAAAAAATACATTTTACAGAGAATAACTGTAGTTTTCCTAGGTAGTAAGTTGGTAGACAACAACCACCCAGGGAGGTACTACTGTCCTGTGGTAGTAAGTTGGTAGACAACAACCACCCAGGGAAGTACTGTCCTGTGGTAGTAGGTTGGTAGACAGCAACCACCCAGGGAGGTACTACTGTCCTGTGGTAGTAGGTTGGTAGACAACAACCACCCAGGGAAGTACTGTCCTGTGGTAGTAGGTTGGTAGACAACAACCACCCAGGGAGGTACTACTGTCCTGTGGTAGTAGGTTGGTAGACAACAACCACCCAGGGAGGTACTACTGTCCTGTGGTAGTAGGTTGGTAGACAACAACCACCCAGGGAGGTACTACTGTCCTGTGGTAGTAGGTTGGTAGACAACAACCACCCAGGGAGGTACTACTGTCCTGTGGTAGTAGGTTGGTAGACAACAACCACCCAGGGAGGTACTGTCCTGTGGTAGTAGGTTGGTAGACAACAACCACCCAGGGAGGTACTACTGTCCTGTGGTAGTAGGTTGGTAGACAACAACCACCCAGGGAGGTACTGTCCTGTGGTAGTAGGTTGGTAGACAACAACCACCCAGGGAGGTACTGTCCTGTGGTAGTAGGTTGGTAGACAACAACCACCCAGGGAGGTACTGTCCTGTGGTAGTAGGTTGGTAGACAACAACCACCCAGGGAGGTACTGTCCTGTGGTAGTAGGTTGGTAGACAACAACCACCCAGGGAGGTACTACTGTCCTGTGGTAGTAGGTTGGTAGACAACCACCACCCAGGGAGGTACTACTGTCCTGTGGTAGTAGGTAGGTAGACAACAACCACCCAGGGAGGTACTACTGTCCTGTGGTAGTAGGTAGGTAGACAACAACCACCCAGGGAGGTACTACTGTCCTGTGGTAGTAGGTAGGTAGACAACAACCACCCAGGGAGGTACTACTGTCCTGTGGTAGTAGGTAGGTAGACAACAACCACCCAGGGAGGTACTACCAACCTGTGGTAGTAAGTTGGTAGACAACAACCACGCAGGGAGGTACTACCAACCTGTGGTAGTAGGTTGGTAGACAACAACCACCCAGGGAGGTACTACTGTCCTGTGGTAGTAAGTTGGTAGACAACAACCACCCAGGGAGGTACTACCATCCTGTGGTAGTAGGTTGGTAGACAACAACCACCCAGGGAGGTACTACTGTCCTGTGGTAGTAAGTTGGTAGACAACAACCACCCAGGGAGGTACTACCATCCTGTGGTAGTAGGTTGGTAGACAACAACCACCCAGGGAGGTACTACTGTCCTGTGGTAGTAGGTTGGTAGACAACAACCACCCAGGGAGGTACTACCATCCTGTGGTAGTAGGTTGGTAGACAACAACCACCCAGGGAGGTACTACTGTCCTGTGGTAGTAAGTTGGTAGACAACAACCACCCAGGGAGGTACTACTGTCCTGTGGTAGTAGGTTGGTAGACAACAACCACCCAGGGAGGTACTACTGTCCTGTGGTAGTAGGTTGGTAGACAACAACCACCCAGGGAGGTACTACTGTCCTGTGGTAGTAGGTTGGTAGACAACAACCACCCAGGGAGGTACTACTGTCCTGTGGTAGTAGGTTAGTAGATAGCAACCGCCCAGGGAGGTACTACTGTTCTGTGGTAGTAGGCTGGTAGACAACAACCACCCAGGGAGGTACTACTGTCCTGTGGTAGTAGGTTGGTAGACAACAACCACCCAGGGAGGTACTACTGTCCTGTGGTAGTAGGTTGGTAGACAGCAACCACCCAGGGAAGTACTACTGTCCTGTGGTAGGAGGTTGGTAGACAGCAACTGCCCAGGGAGGTATTACTGTCCTGTGGTAGTAGGTTGGTAGACAACAACCACCCAGGGAGGTACTACTGCCCTGTGGTAGTAGGTTGGTAGACAGCAACTGTCCAGGGAGGTACTACTGTCCTGTGGTAGTAGGTTGGTAGACAACAACCACCCAGGGAGGTACTACTGTCCTGTGGTAGTAGCTTGGTAGACAGCAACTGACCAGGGAGGTACTACTGTCCTGTGGTAGTAGGTTGGTAGACAACAACCACCCAGGGAGGTACTACTGTCCTGTGGTAGTAGGTTGGTAGACATCAACCACCCAGGGAGGTACTACTGTCCTGTGGTAGGAGGTTGGTAGACAGCAACTGCCCAGGGAGGTATTACTGTCCTGTGGTAGTAGGTTGGTAGACAACAACCACCCAGGGAGGTACTACTGCCCTGTGGTAGTAGGTTGGTAGACAACAACCACCCAGGGAGGTACTACTGCCCTGTGGTAGTAGGTTGGTAGACAACAACTGTCCTGTGGTAGTAGGTTGGTAGACAACAACCACCCAGGGAGGTACTACTGTCCTGTGGTCGTAGCTTGGTAGACAGCAACTGCCCAGGGAGGTACTACTGTCCTGTGGTAGTAGGTTGGTAGACAACAACCACCCAGGGAGGTATTACTGTCCTGTGGTAGTAGGTTGGTAGACAACAACCACCCAGGGAGGTACTACTGTCCTGCCAAGTGAGTGTAAAACGGAAACCTGTAATTGTTTTACATGATGGTAGGATTGCTGGTGTCTTTTTCTGTCTCCTAAACATGCAAGATTTCAGGTACGTCTTGCTACTTCTACTTACACTTAGGTCACACTATATATACATGTACAAGCGTATATATACACACACCCCTCTGGGTTTTTTTCTATTTTCTTTCTAGTTCTTGTTCTTGTTCATTTTCTCTTATCTCCATGGGAAAGTGGAACAGAATTCTTCCTCCGTAAGCCATGCGTGTTGTAAGAGGCGACTAAAATGCCAGGAGCAAGGGGCTAGTAACCCCTTCTCTTGTATAAATTACTAAATTTCAAAAGAGAAACTTTCATTTTTCTTTTAGGGGCACCCTGCCTTGTGGGATATGGCCAGTTTGCTGGAAAAAAAAAAAAAAAAAAAAAAAAAAAAAAAAAAAAAAAGTTTTACATATAAACTAGGGCATACAAAAACTGAGGCTTGGCTGTATATAAATTGAGAAATTATCCATCATAGAAAATGGAGATATTTCATTATAGACTTTATAGGGCATTATAGAAAATAGGAAATTATGCATAAATGCAAACTTGATGGGTGACTTAAATTTTGAAATGTGGAGTGAAATTCTCATACATTTTATTTTCAATCACAGAAAACAAGAAATTTTCCATTATAGAAAATGCAAAAAAATTCAAGACTTAAAATTTTTGAAATATGGAGAGAATCTCCATAAATTTTATATAGAAAATGGGAAATTTTCCTTCAGAGAAAATTTTATTTAATGGGTAACACTTAAATTCTGAAATCCTCCAGAAATGATCCCAGCTACTTATCACCCCTCATACACAGCCAAGTGATGTATAATCCCTTTAAGTTTAGCACTCTAACCTCTATAATGTAACAATGTAATGTCGTAACTGGTCAAAGAACAGTAAATAAACAAAATAAATATTTTAAGGAATTTATTTTAGCAGTCAATTATGTCTGTTAGAGAGACCAGCAGAGAACCTGGTATGACCCAGTGAAACATGTTCAGTACCAGGCTGGTATGACCCAATAAAGCATGTTCAACTCCAGTACCAGGCTGGTATGATTGAACATGGAAAAACAAACACATAAGCAGTACAATGTGATTCTTTATTGACAACGTTATGCCCACACAGTGGGTTAATCAAGTCACAAACAGATCTGTTTGTGACTTGATAAAGTCCACTGTGTGGGTGTAATGTTGTCAATAAAGGATCACATACTGCTTATGTGTTCATTTTTTCATTGTCGGTATTTTATACCATTTACTTCAATGACTGAACATGTTCAAGACAACTCCGGTACCAGGCTGTATAATTCAGTACAAGGCTGGTATGAGCCACTACAAGGCTGGTATGATTCACTACAATGCTGGTATAAATGAACACATACAACACAAGTACCTACATAAGTTAACAGTAGAAGCAGTTTAAAAAAACAATAAAATAAAACCAAACGTTAACATATAACTTAGATGCATCAATCACACTCCAGATCATTAATTCTCCGTCAAGCAGCTATTTATGCAGCTCAACACCATCCAGTGTGTCCTTGTATCCAGGAACTCAAGACTTAACTAATTAAGAGAAGGGTGGATGGGAGGTTCGAATTATGATCCTGAACCCGCTAAGCTTAGGACCATGGTTCAAACCTCCTGTTCACCTTTCTGTTGATTTATCATCGGTTTTCCATTATGACTAAAAATGAGACATAATTAAGAGGAATGTGCAAAGGGAGCATAATGCGATCATCCGGTGGCGGATGATCCATCATCTCTGATGTTTTGCTATCGTGTGTTGCAAAGCTGATACAATAATAATTATAAATATTACAGTGGTAATTATTTGGTATACAAGCTCTTAAACAATCCTTAAAAATAACCCCACTTGTAACCCAAGCAACGAGATTCATCATTGACGGCCAAGGTAACATGATTCATCTCTGATGACCAAGGTAACATGATTCACTGTTGACGACCAACACATGATTCATCATCACTAAGGTCTGATTAAAGCACCAGTCAGCTTATCAGCTTACTTAATATTACTATCATCAATAACTTAAAACCACCATAAAATATTCACTATTACATTGCTCATTTATTTTAAAAATTAAGCAAACTTTTAGAAAATGAATTTCCCATCACTATACAATGGTAAGCACAGTGCTATTAATTCCCTCCTTTTCAAGTAAGCAAAATAAGTTACGATTGTATTTACACTTATAATAAATATCTATTACAAGTACACTTGTAGCGAGTGTACCGAGGACTGATGGAAGCAACAAGTTCTGAAATGAGTGAACTTGGTTCAGGCAAGTTCGACTCCATTATTTCAGCAGGTGTAGGATCCTAGAACTTATGTTGGACAAGTACAACACTATTACATGTCGTGTAGGGATGTTGAGCTTGTGTTAGACAAGTTAATCACTCCTACTGTATGTCATATAGGGTCTTGGAACTTTCTATTAGACAAGTACAACGACCCGTCACCAGGTCGCATAGGAACTTGGAACTTGTGTCAGACAAGTCCGCCACTCAACCAGGCGTTGCAGAGCTTCCGATCATGAGTCCACCACCGCCTACTTCAGCAGGAGGTTGTGGAGGTTTTTGATTTGCTCCGGTTGTAGCGCCAGAGTTATGGTATTGCCGGCATCTGTCGGTCCAGCCAGCGATGCCGGGACCGAGATCCGCCCAAACTGTACCAACTTTTGTTCCGTCATCGCCTGTCATTAAAAATAAAAACTTAAATATTAATTCTCAAGTCACAGTATGGCAACTCTAATGTTATGGAAGAATTATGTTGCAATATTATTAATTTCTAACTATCAGAGGAATTAAGTTACAATATCTATTACCTTCTATTACAGTGGTACCCTGATAATCGAACTTAATCTGTTCCAGGATTCTATTAGAATAGTGAGTTGTATGAATACTGAAACACTTTTTCTCATAAGAAATGATGTAAATTGAATTAATCTGTTCCAGACCCCCAAAAATTACCAATTATAAAAGTTTTCGTGAAAATATTGTGTATTTAAATGTGTATATTATTTTCATGCATAAAATCATACATGAAAACTATAAAAACAATAAAATACATGAAATAAATGAGAATTTAATGGAACTTTACCTTTACTGAGGAGTGCTGGTGGCCTAAGAGGAAGGTGGAGAGATGTTATTGTTTGGAATGTTGCCTTCCATAAAAACATCAGGTAATTGCCCATCAGGTGTTTTTTTCTCTTTTTTTGTCTCTGTGCAGCAGCACTTGAAGATGACGGGGACTCGCTAGCATCTGAGTTTTTCCTCTGCTTAAGAACCCGTTCAATGTTTGCTTTCGACGACTTTTCAAAAATTTTCTGAAGTGGTCAACAATATTGTCATTGAACAGGCCAATGCTCCTGTTCACAAGAGTAATGTTAGAATGCTATTTTTCACCAGGTTCTGTGTTTGAGCCAATGGTAACAGTTCCTTAGTTACTGCAATGGTAATGTTGCCCTTACTGCTTCCCATTCCTCCTCCGAAAAGAAAATTTCCTCAACCACGTCTCGCTGAGCTCCTTGTGCGAGTCTTGAAGTTGTTCTGTGGTGAGTTCATTCTTGTGATCCTCCACCAACTCCTCTACATCCTCACTACAGGTTCTACCTCAAAGTCTTCAAAATCTCTCTCACACAGTCTGGCCACAAATTCTTCCAGAGTTTCACCGTCCAGAAAACTTCCTCCCAGGTTCTGTCTATTATCCTTCAACACTGGAGGATATTAAAATGGTTTTTTCAAGATTCTTTATGGGTAAGCTCTGTTTCAGAGGTCACTTAGAGCACCTTTTAAGCAGTGCTTTTGTGTAGTAAAGTTTCTTAAAATTGGAAAATACCTGGTGGTGTTAGGGGGCAAGAACTTCACTTTAATGAAGCCATATTCACCCACCAAATTTTCCTCCAAGCCTGGAGGGTGAGCAAGACCATTGTCCATTACCAAAAGTTCCCTTAACCCGTAAATGGTCCAAACGTATATATACGTTTTTTCAACATTTGAAAGTATGTAAAAAAAGTAGATCTTTTTGCTTTTTTACATTTGAAAATGTGTAAAAAAAACTTTGACCTACTTTTTTTTTTGTTATATTTGAAAATATGTAAAAAAAATGTAGATCTACTTTTGTAGCGCTACACATGTGAACGTAGATCTGCTGGGACCGTTTACGGGTACTGCTTCACACTTGGTGCAAACATTCAGTGAAGAACTACCTTGTTATACAAGCTTTACTATCAGTCCTCCACACTACTATAAGTTTAATTTTTATCACACTGTTTTTCTTAAGCACCGATGGATTTTCAGAGTGGTAGATTAACATATTTTATATTTTTTTATTATCACACTGGCCGATTCCCACCAAGGCAGGGTGGCCCGAAAGAGAAAAACTTTCACCATCATTCACTCCATCACTGTCTTGCCAGAAGGGTGCTTTACACAACAGTTTTTAAACTGTAACATTAACACCATTAACAATGGTTTAATTTTGTGGTCCCCACTAGCGTTACCGCACAACAAGTGTTAGTCTGTCTTTCATGGGCTCGTGTCTTGGCTATGATTTTTCTTGTGTGACGTAGGGTCTCTTAGCCATTCTTTTTCCAGAAGGGGACAGTTCATCACAATTAAAAACTTGAGAAATAAATCCCTCAATGTCTATATAGGTTTTAAATTCCTTAAACTTTTCAGCTTCATCTGTGTTAGCACTCGCAGCCTCCCCATGTCTTACTACACTATGAATCCCTTTTTAAACCTATCAAACCAACCCATACTTGCCTTCAATTCATCATTTTCAGCAATGTTTCGTGGGGTGACTTGCCTAAGATCACTGTATGACTAATTTTCTTTTTTACGAATTGTTTCAGAAACACCGTCACTGGCCAATTTTTTCATTAATCCACACATTTCTACAATTATTTCACTCTTTTCGTCACATCAGCCCCTTCCATCCCCTCTGTTTTTCAACATGGACAATATGGTCTATTTCACCGTAACATATTGAGCGGTCAGGACCAACACACGTGTTTCGCTTTGCAGCGACTTCTTTTTTTCACTCTAATTGTTGTTTTCACTGTTTTCCTTTTAGGTTTGTTTGGATCACTACTCTTTTTCAGGGGCCGTGATTACAGCCTCTCCTCACTTAGCAATAGAGTTGTATTCCTAAGACCTCGCTGGTAAACAAATTCATCGTTAAGTGAGGAGCATACTATAATGGTAGTGAGTTTGTGTCAACTATCTTTGATATTGTTTTAATGTCATCTTTGTACCATTTATAACATTTCTGGTATACAGTGGACCCCCGGTTAACGAACTTTTTTCATTCCAGTAGTATGTTCAGGTGCCAGTACTGACCGAATTTTTTCCCATAAGGAATATTGTGAAGTAGATTAGTATTTTTAAATGTTTATACAGCAGTGTACTGTATGTTGTAATAAACAGAATAGAGAAAATCAGCTCTAATATACATTATTTAGGTAAGCATACTGGTCCGAGTCGTCAGGAAACGAGTATGTCGATAAGTGGGGAGAGGCTGTACATATTTTCAATGAAAATATTTAAAAACACCACAGAATAACAACGAAACACCGAAAAGTTTTATGGAGCTTGTACGAACCATGTTTAACGAATGAAAGCGTGATACTTTGTTTTCACCAAGCTTAGTCCAGATGGACCACTTTGTTTAGGTTGAATATCAGAGTTACGTCTGAATATAGAATAAAATTTTTTTTAAAAAATCTGGGCGAAAATTGAGTTGTATAAATATAGGGACATGAATAATGAGGTTCCACTGTAGTTACCTTTGTGAACTGAGGTGAAGGGAAGGTAGTGAAGGCGGTGGAGACACTGCCAGCTGGGCGCCGGGCGGCCAGTAGTCGCGTCATCTCATCCTAAACAACAACAAATTAATACAACAGAAATTCATACAACAAAAATGAATACAACAGAAATGAATTCACCGTCAGCAACAGCTGACGAATTCATAGATAAGTTAAGGAAGATAGATAGCTCTCTTGATAACCTGGAAAATCCTGCACCAAATATTATCCTCCTTAGAGATTACAATCTCCCACATGTACAATCAAAGATGGATCAACATAACATTATACCAGAAATAGTTCCTGGAAGTGTCCTGGTCAAAAAGGTACATACCAGTTGTGTCGAAAATAGTATAAAACACAGGAAAGTTGATGATCTTCCATTTCACATTTGATGCAATTTAACATTCCATACTCATGCTTCAGCTTCATGTCGGTCCAGACTACGGAGCTGAACCCTTCTCCAGGATGAGGGACTGACCTCCCCTCATATCTCCAAGGTTGATGGACTGATTAAATCATCTGCTGCCTCTGTATTTCACTGAAGGAGTCTACTGTGTAGGCCAAATGTTACAACAACGAAGATACTGAACTGCTGCACGTGTGTTAATCAACAGGTAAATACCAGCTAACGAACGAGGCTTTGTATAAAGTTCACAATAAACCAACAGATAACTGATCCAACTAGAAACAAAAAATACCGTCGATCTGATATTCACAAACAACGAGGAATTATTCAGACACATAACAATTACACTAACAATATACCCTGACCACAACATTACAGAAATACAAATGAGTATTAACTCAGGGTTGGGGAACTACACCACTAATGTAAGAGAAGGGATGTTCAGTAAATTTAATTTCAATAACCATAGAACTGACTGGGACAAAATATAGCAAAACCTATCAGGCATATCTTGGGAAACAGACATAAGCATCCTGAATATAGAAGCATAAAAGGTCTGTAGAAGATCAGATATAGAAAGTATAGATGGTACAAAAGAAGAAAATGGGTTACTGAACTGCTCAGAAACATAAATATGTCACAACAAAAAAAAAGATAGTCTTAGCCAAGAGATCATTGAATTAGAGTAAAATCTTATGATGTCATACTAAACAGAGGAAGCACAAAGGGAACAAAAGGCTATCCAGGATACTGAAAAAAAACAAAAACATTTAATTCATATTCAAAATACTAGCTAAGAACTACCAGAAGAATTGGACCATTAATGAGACGACACTTGTATACAGGCAGGCCCCGTTTTACAGCAGCTTGCTAATGCAGCGGTTTTCAATTACGTATACCCGTTTTTCATTTACTCAGACTTCCTACAATAAATATATTCACCGCTCACTATAAGCTAAGGACCAAAATATTTTAAGGTAAGTAATGTGTGTACTGTATATGCATTTTATAGGTCTAGTTTTATTGCTCACTTAATCCTTAAACTCTCCAAACGTAGATCTACGTTTAAATGCGTAGCGCTCCGACCCTGATTTTCTCCATTTGAAAGCACGTAAAAAAACGTAGATCTACGTTTGGACAGTTTAAGGGTTAATACGTGACAGCATAAATGTGTTATCAGGCTTTTAGCCTGATAACATATTTGAAAGTGAAGGAAGGGCTATGCTTCGCTTAACAGTGGCAGCCTGAAACCTAACCTGCTGTATAAGTGGGGCCCTCCTGTACTGATGATGAAGAGGATACGAGTGAAATCCTAACAGAACAGTATGAGTCAGTGCTCAGCAACCTACTAAATGACAGGATGATTGAGAAGGAAGAGACTTTTTTCAGCACTCTGAAGGAGGGGTGTTAATGTTGCAGTTTAAAAACTGTAGTGTAAAGCACCCTTCTGGCAAGACAGTGATGGAGTGAATGATGGTGAAAGTTTTTCTTTTTCGGGCCACCCTGCCTTGGTGGGAATCAGCCAGTGTGATAATAAAAAAAAAAAAAAAACATCGGAAAGTAGCGCAGATCAATTAACTGACATTAGTAATAGTCCCATAGAATTTGAAAAATAAACCAGAAAACATACCCACTCATTCAGCACCTGGACCAGATTCATTAAATTCCCTATTCATAAAAAAGTGCGAAGCACCCCTAGGAGGAGCCCTCAGTATTCTTTCGAGAAAGAGCCTAGAGCTAAGTGAAATACCAGACCTTAAAGAGTACAGACATAGCCCCTTTGCATAAGGCAGGCAATAGAGAAACAGCTAAAAATTACAGACCAGTAGCCCAAACTTCCCACATAATAAAAATCTTGGAAAGTGATGAGACTGCAGATTACAAATTTCATGGACCAGCACAACTGACACAACCCAAACCAGCATGGTTTTAGAGCAGAACGATCATGCCTGTCACAGCTGCTGAACTACTATGATATAATTACGGAGGCATTGGGAGACAACCAAAATGCAGATGCGATACACAGATTTTGCAAAGGCAGTTGACAAATGTGATCATGGGGTGGTTGCACAAAGAATGAAGACCATAGGCCTTAGAAGGAAGGTAGGCAGATGGATTTTCAGGTTTCTAAGACACACAACACAAAGTAGTAGTAAACAGAGCAAAAATCCCAATTTTGTATCCAAGTTGGACTGAAACGTCGTCGTAAGCTTCTCTCTTTTATGTGCGGGTTATTTGTGTATGAAAGTCACTATGGTAGAAGATACTAAAAAATAAGCAGTGTTTTCCAGTGGGCAGGAAGAATATGATGTTCACTGGTGATGAGTTTCAGCTGATTAGATATGGAAAAAATGAACTCAAAAGGAACACACTGTACATAAATCTCAAGAGGATCATCAAATAGGATGAAAGGGACATGTGAAAGACTTGGGAATAATTATGTCAGCTGACCTTTCTTTCAAAGAACATAAGACAAAGATAACGACAGCCAGGAGGATGATAAAAAACCTTCAAAACTAGGGAAATAATGCCAATGGTGACACTTTTTAAATTGCTCGTGCTTCCTCATTTGTAATATTGCAGGAGAGATATCAGAACTGGAACAAATACAAAGATTGTTTACGGAACACACAGAGCTAATTTTTTTTTTTTTTTTTTTTATTATCACACTGGCCGATTCCCACCAAGGCAGGGTGGCCCGAAAAAGAAAAACTTTCACCATCATTCACTTCACTCCCATTACTGGGAACGCCATAACATACTGGAGAGAGTTGTTAGGTAAGACACATATGCAACAGTTACATATCTTTATTTTGAAATAAAGATACGTAACTGTTGCATATGTGTCTTACCTAACAACTTGTCGGTATTTTATACCATTTGAATGTTCATACTGGAGAGAGATATGGGAGGAAGTGTAAAATAAACCCAGAAAAAAGCAGGGGAGAAGTAAGGAGAATAAGAGAACACTATCAACATCCATGATCCTAGATTATTCAACATCTTACCACAAGATATCAGAAATACTGCTGGAACAAGTGCAGAAGTCTTCGAGGTATCAGAAACACAACTCCTGATATTAAAAACCACTGCATTAGTAGTACTTCTGACTTTATTAATACCAGCTGCACAAGACATTAAAAACGATTTTCAATGATTAACGTAATTTAAGTGAACATTGAGTACAATAGTACACTGAGTACAAAGTTGAGTACATTAAGGAGTATTTACTAGCATTATTCTCTTAATGAACACTTAGGCAATAGTCTTATATCCAATGTACAGTATACACCAAGTAGATAACCACCATCTACCACTAAATCAACCACAGCTACCAGTATCTACCACAACTACAACTACCAGCCTACCTGTAGTTTAGCGATTTCCTTGTTGAGAGAGTCGAGTTTGTTGCGATGATTGACGATGTGAAACATTGGAGAGTCGGAGCCGGTGGGCAGCGGAGTGCCTGCCTTCCGCTTGCTTAAATCAACCACCTCCACCCCAACCATCAATTCGTTCGCTTCCTGTCATCAACCACAACAACGACGACAGTCAATTAATTAAATATGTAACATTATACAGTCGATTCTCTTACAAAGCTCTTTTATATACAGTCAGTTCTCTTATAAAGGACTTCACAGCACTGCTGTCCGATTAAGGAACAACTTTCAATCTAAAAAAAAAAAAACATCAGAGTTCAAAGAGTCGTTACGGGGGGAAGCTGCAACTCCTTGGGTCAAGAGCTGGAATTCTTGATCAAAGGAGTTTCATTTTATTATTATTATTATTATTATTATTATTATTTTTTTTCAACAAACCGGCCGTATCCCACCAAGGCGGGGTGGCCCAAAAAGAAAAACAAAAGTTTTCTCTTTTCAAATTTAGCAATTTATACAGGAGAAGGGGTTACTAGCCCCTTGCTCCCGGCATTTTAGTCGCCTCTTACAACACGCCATGGAGATAAGGGGAAATAAACAAGAACAAGAACTAGAAAGAAAATAGCAGAAAACCCAGAGGGGTGTGTATATACAGTGGACCCCCGCATAGCGAACTTAATCCGTGCAAGAGGGCTGGTCGTTATGCAAAATGTTCGCTATGCGAATTAATTTTCCCCATAAGAAATAATGGAAATAAAATTAATCCGTGCAAGACACCCAAAAGTATGAAAAAAAATTTTTTTTACCACAAAAAAATGTTAATTTTAGTACACACAAACTGAAAAAGGCATGCACAATTACATGACACTTACTTTTATTGAAGATCTGGTGATGATTGATGGGATGGGAGGAGGGGAGAGAGAGTGTTAGTGTTTAGAAGGGGAATCCCCTTCCATTAGGACTTGAGGTGTCGAGTCCTTTTCTGGGGTTACTTCCCTTCTTCTTTTAATGCCACTAGGACCAGCTTCAGAGTCACTGGACTTCTTTCGCACAACATATCTGTCCATAGTGGCCTATACCTCTCGTTCCTTTATGATTTGTCTAAAGTGGTTCACAACAGTGTCATTGTAACAGTCACCAGCACGGCTTGCAATAGCTGTGTGAGGGTGATTTTCATCAAAAAAGGTTTGCACTTCAAGCCATTTTGTACACATTTCCTTAATCTTTGAAGTAGGCAATTCCTTCAATTTCTCTCTCCCCTCCTTTGAACCAGTTTCCTCAGGTCTGGCCTCTTGCTCTTGAAGTTGATCTATCAGCTCATCAGTGGTTAGTTCTTCATTGTCCTCCTCCACCAACTCTTCCACATCCTCCCCACTAACCTCCAACCCCAAGGACTTCCCCAATTCCACAATTGATTCCTCAACTGGTATACTACTCCTCTCAGGGTTAGCCTCAAACCCTTCAAAATCCCTTTTGTCTACACATTCTGGCCACAGTTTCTTCCAAGCAGAGTTCAAGGTTCTCTTAGTCACTCCCTCCCAAGCCTTACCTATAAGGTTTACACAATTGAGGATATTAAAGTGATCCTTCCAAAACTCTTTTAGAGTCAATCGAGTGTCTGTGGTCACTTCAAAGCACTTTTGAAACAGAGCTTTTGTGTACAGTTTCTTGAAGTTGGAAATGACCTGCTGGTCCATGGGCTGCAGGAGAGGAGTGGTATTAGGAGGCAAAAACTTCACCTTAATGAAGCTCATGTCCCCATAAAGTCGCTCTGCCACGTCTGTAGGATGACCAGGGGCATTGTCTAACACCAGGAGGCACTTAAGGTCTAATTTCTTTTCAGTTAGGTAATCTTTCACATTGGGGGCAAATGCATGGTGTAACCAGTTATAGAAAAATTCCCTAGTGACCCATGCCTTACTGTTTGCCCTCCACAGCACACACAAATTATCCTTGAGGACATTCTTTTGCCTGAACGCTCTGGGAGTTTCTGAGTGATACACTAATAAAGGCTTAACTTTGCAATCACCACTAGCATTGGCACACATCAACAAAGTAAGCCTGTCTTTCATAGGCTTATGTCCTGGGAGTGCCTTTTCCTCCTGAGTAATGTAGGTCCTGCTTGGCATTTTCTTCCAGAACAGGCCTGTTTCATCACAATTAAACACTTGTTCAGGTTCCAGTCCTTCAGTTTCTATGTACTCCTTGAATTCCTGCACATATTTTTCAGCCGCTTTGTGGTCCGAACTGGCAGCCTCACCATGCCGTATCACACTATGGATGCCACTACGCTTCTTAAATCTCTCAAACCAACCTTTGCTGGCCTTAAATTCACTCACATCATCACTAGTTGCAGGCATTTTTTTAATTAAATCGTCATGCAACTTCCTAGCCTTTTCACATATGATCGCTTGAGAGACGCTATCTCCTGCTAGCTGTTTTTCATTTATCCACACCAATAAGAGTCTCTCAACATCTTCCATCACTTGCGATCTTTGTTTCGAAAACACAGTTAAACCTTTGGCAACAACAGCTTCCTTGATTGCCGTTTTCTTGCCCACAATAGAAGCGATGGTTGATTTTGGTTTCTTGTACAACCTGACCAGGTCGGTGATACGTACTCCACTTTCATACTTATCAATGATCTCTTTCTTCATTTCTATGGGTATTCTTACCCTTTGAGGTGTAGGGTTGGCACTAGAAGCTTTCTTGGGGCCCATGGTCACTTATTTTCCACAAACAGCACCGAAAACACTGTAATAATACGAAATATTCCGAGTGTATGCTTGAATGTTACCGCGGAGGCTGGCTGGTAAACAATGGGACGGGCGGCACATGTGAGGCTGGCTGAGGGCGCAGATTGGACGTGTCTCGGACGAAGTTCGCTGAGCGGGTTTTTGTCCACTATGCAGGGCAAAATTTTAGCGAACAAAGCGTTCGCTATGCGGATTGTTCGCTATGCAAGGCGTTCGCTATGCGGGGGTCCACTGTATATGCTTGTACATGTATGTGTAGTGTGACCTAAGTGTAAGTAGAAGTAGCAAGACGTACCTGAAATCTTGCATGTTTCTTCTTTCTTTCTTTCAACACACCGGCCGTATCCCACCGAGGTGGGGTGGCCCAAAAGAAAAAACCAAAGTTTCTCCTTTCAAATTTAGTAATATATACAGGAGAAAGGGTTACTAGCCCCTTGCTCCCGGCATTTTAGTCGCCTCTTACAACACGCATGGCCTACGGAGGAAGAATTCTGTTCCACTTCCCCATGGAGATAAGAGGAAATAAACAAGAACAAGAACTAGAAAGAAAATAGAAGAAAACCCAGAGGGGTATGTATACATACGCTTGTACATGTATGTGTAGTGTGACCTGACTGTAAGTAGAAGTAGCAAGACATACCTGAAATTTTGCATGTTCATGAGACAGAAAAAAGGACACCAGCAATCCTACCATCATGTAAAACAATTACAGGTTTTTGTTTTACACTCACTTGGCAGGACGGTAGTACCTCCCTGGGCGGTTGCTGTCTACTAACCTACTACCTTTATTATTTATTATTATTATTATTATTATTATTATTATTATTATTATCATCATCATCATTAGACTCAGATGTGTTCTCAATATCCAAAAATTTTCAAAATTATTTTCTTCTTCTGAAATGGTCAAGAATGAAATCTGATGTTAAACTTACGGAATTACATAATCATAAGGTCAACAGCCTAAGCAGAGTTCATGCACAAGCAATTTTGCCTGCTCTGAGGCCTATTTTAGGTCAATTTCATTGTTCCAGACAACCAAATTCTTACCGATTTTGCTAGTACAGTGGACCCCCGGTTAACGATATTTTTTCACTCCAGAAGTATGTTCAGGTGCCAGTACTGACCGAATTTGTTCCCATAAGGAATATTGTGAAGTAGATTAGTCCATTTCAGAACCATAAAACATACACGAACAAACGCACTTACATAATTACACTTACATAATTGGTCGCATTCAGAGGTAATCGTTATGCGGGGGTCCACTGTATACCTTCCATTCCATAGATTGAGCACAAGAAACCGACCATTCAATTTCTTCAGCTGCTCAATAAAGAGGTCAGAAGTTGGCAATCTGGCCACTTTTACACAAAATTATAAAACTTCCAGTTTAAAAATAGAGTGCATAATATAGAGTGCAAAATATAGAGTGCAAGTATTCCTGGCACTACAACATTTCCACTGTTCATTAGTCATGTCCTCAGGCCTCTCCTGTATCACACTACACTCCATTTTAAATTCTTATTCACACAATACCAGAAGATTTATTCTATTTCTTGAATAAAATAAAGCCAGGAAAGATTGTTCATGATTTAGTGTCCCAATAAATTAATCAGACCTATTAAAAACTTATAAGACAGACTAGGGGTTGAAGGGGGCCCTACCCATCCTTTGAAATACAGTGGACCCCGGTTTACGATGTTTTTTCATTCCAGAAGTATGTTCAGGTGCCAGTACTGACCGAATTTGTTCCCATAAGGAATATTGTGAATTAGATTAGTCCATTTCAGACCCCCAAACATACACGTACAAACGCACTTACATAAATACACTTACATAATTGGTCGCATTGGGAGCTGATCACAAACCGGGGGTCCACTGTATTGGCAAAAATCTAATATTTCCACTACTTTGGGCTTAATTTTAAGATACTTCCAGTGTTAAACCAATAAAAATCATCTGTTATTTTTACTAATATTTCTTCCATTTTAAAGAATATCAAGAAACAGTCAATAAAACCATAAAAACCAACCTAGAAAACCCCTCAAGTTGCTATTTTAAACCAAACTCATGGTCATAGTTTTGAGTTTCCCATCATGCACCACTTGGGGCAGGATTTTTTTTACACAGTTCAAACTAACCACACAAACCCATTCTCTCATATCTAGGACAAAAATTAACCAGATCTCATGATTTAGATCTAGGTCAAGGACCCTAAGTTCAATGATTTGGAGCTGTGTCAGGGATCCTAAGCTCAAGAACTTACACTTAGGTCAGGGACCCTAAACTCAATAATAGTAATAAATTTTTTTTTTTTTTAACACGTCGGCCGTCTCCCACCTAGGCAGGGTGACCCAAAAAAGAAAGAAAATCCCCAAAAAGAAAATACTTTCATCATCATTCAACACTTTCACCTCACTCACACATAATCACTGTTTTTGCAGAGGTGCTCAGAACACAACAATTTAGAAGTATATACGTATAAAGATACACAACATATCCCTCCAAACTGCTAATATCCCAAATTTATTTTAGTATAATACACGTTTGTACAAAGGAGTATAACAGTTGGGCGTACATGTCAAAAGCCTCTTTACATGCAGAGCATTTTGGGCAAACTTAAGACTAACTCAAGATTAATAAGTCGATAACAGTGCAGTAATTGTAAATATGGTCAATAGGCAAGCTACAGTGAATACAGGAAAACTGAATAGTATTCTGTTAGTTCATGCTATATGGCTTTAATAAGTTTAGAAGAGAAGAATTACAGTTTTGATTATTAACCTAGGGGCTCTGGTGGCCTGGTGGTTAACGCTCTCGCTTCACACGGTGAGGGTCTGGGTTCAATTCCCAGCCAGAGTAGAAACATTGGACGTGTTTCTTTCCACCTGTTGTCTATGTTCCCCATCAGTAAAATGGGTACCTGGGTGTTAGTGGACTGGTGTGGGTCGCATCCTGGGTGTTAGTGGACTGGTGTGGGTCACATCCTGGGACACTGACCTAATTTGCCCGAAATGCGTAGCATAACAAGGGACTTCCTATATAGTAGTATGTCATTGTTGTCAGGTAGGACTGTATACCTTGTACATGTACTTGTAGTAAATCAAGATATTATTATTATTATTATTATTATTATTATAATGGAAGGATTAACATTTGAGAGGATTACAAATATTGAGAGTAAGTATATATTGGTTATAATGTTTTAACTAAGTTCTTAAAATTGAGCAAATTAACATATAGTTTTTATATATTAATTTATGATTGGCTGAGATAGTTTAAGGAGAAAAAGTGCTTTCTAACTGTAGTTTTTAAAAATGTTTAGCCAGTGGTTCTGGAGATTTCTGGCAGAGAGTTCCAGATTTTGGGTCCTTTTATGTACACTGAGGTTTTGAAAAGATTTAGCCTGACACAGGGGATGTCATAGAGATTTTTGTGCCTAGTACTGTGCCCATGGGTTCTACTGCAACTGTCAAGAAAGCACTTCAGGTCGGGATTTATATTAGACTTGAGTGTTCTTTAAGTGTAGGTGGCACAATAGTATGAGTGAATATTTTGAATAGTGAGTAGGATTAGGTCTTTGAAAAGTGGTGGGGGGGGGGGGGTTGTCTAGCTGTGGATAGTGTGATCATTCGCACTGCAGGTTTTTGTTGGGTTATTATTGGCTCTAGGCGATTTGTCGTTGTGATCCCCAGGCACAAATAGCATAGGTGAGGTAAGGGTAGATCAGCGAACAGTATACCTTTGATATACCTCTGAAGAATTTCAAGAGTTAATCTACTCTCTGAGCCCGGCCATGGGCCACACTCGTCTGGTGCTTGCCTGGTCAACCAGGCTGTTGCTGCTGGAGGCCTGCTGCCCCACATATCCACCACAGCCTGGTTGATCTAGCACCTAGTGAAGATACTTGTCCAGTTTCCTCTTGAAAGCTTCTACACTTGTTCCAGCCGTGTTTCTGATATCTTCTGGTAAGATGTTGAATAGTCTGGGACCCCGGATGTTGATACAGTGTTCCCTTATTGTCCCCACTGCACCGCTGCTCCTCACTGGGTTTATTTTACACTTTCTCCCAAGTCTCTCACTCCAGTATGTTGTTTTGGCAGTGTGCAGATTTGGAACTAGGCCCTAGAGTATTTTCTATGTATGTATTATCATATATCTCTCTCTCTCTCCTTCGCTCCAATGAATACATGTTCAAGACTTGCAGGCGTTCCCAGTAGTTTAGGTGCCTGACAGGCTCAATGTGAGCTGTAAACGATCTCTGTATTTGCTCCAGCTCTGATATTTCTCCTGCTTTGAATGGGGCAATCAGCACTGAGCAATATTCTAAGTGAAGGAGCACTAGCGATTTGAAGTGTCACCATCGGCATTATTTCCCTTGTTTTGAAAGTTCTTAATACCCACCCCGTCTTCTTCCTGGCTGTCGTGATCTTTGTCTTGTTATGGTCTTTAAAAGAAAGGTCCGCTGACATAATTATTCCTAGGTCTTTTACGTGTTCCTTACGTTCTATTTGGTGACCCTCTTTGAGTTTTGTATATAGTGCTCCTTTTGAGTTCTTCATTCTTTCCATACCTAAGCAGCTGGAACTTATCACCACTGAACATCATGTTGTTTTCCACTGCCCACTGGAAAATCTTGTTTATGCCTTCCTGTACTTTTTCAGTGTCCTCTACCATAGTGACTTTCATGCTTATTTTAATGTCATCTGCAAATGATGATACAAAAGTGTGTCGGGTGTTTCTGCCTATGTCTGTTATGAGGATGAGAAACGACAGAGATGCCAGTAAGTAGTGCTGCTTGTGGTACATAGTAACGCATCTTTGAGAGGTTGCCAACTGTTTTAGATACCTTTTTTGGTTATTTGTTAGATACAGGACTCACGAAATCATAATGACACGATTGCAAACAAACCATACCATGGGCGGGGATAGAACCCGCAATCAGAGTCTCATAACTCTAGACCGTGGCTAACGCGACGGTCTGGAGTTTTGAGACTCTCTGATCGCGGGTTCTATCCCCGCCTGTGGTATGGTTTGGATACAGGTGTTGAATTTCAGGCTGCAGTCAAGGTGTAAACCCAGGAATTTCCCTAGTTATGTTAAGCAATAAGACATTGTTAAGCATAATGTTTAGTTGGACCTCACTTGCTCTACTCCCAAACATAATGTACAAGGTTTTGTCTATATTCACTGTAAGTTTATTGACAGTCATCCAGGTTGCTATTTCTGCAAGCTCTTCGTTAACAATAGTATTGAGTGAGACTGGATTAGGGAGGGAGATGACAAGAGTTGTGTTGTCGGCAAACAGAAAAAGCACAAGCTGTTGCGATATTCTTGTTAGGTCGTTGATGTATAAAAGGACAAGGAGGGGGCCAAGAACACTTCCCTGTGATACACCAGTGTCCAGGGGTCTTGTTGAGGAGCTTGTGTCCTTGATAGAGACGTATTTTCTATTAGTAAGGTACGACCTGATACAGTGGACTATTGCCTAACGAATGCATCGCATAACGTTAAATTCGCCTAACGATACATTTTAACGCCAACATTTTGCCTCGGCTAATGCTAAAAAACTCGCCTAACGATATTCATTCTCGGGTACCAATTAATATTGTTAGGTGAGGGTACACTGTAGATGCAAGTGCGTGGCCTCTTATACTGCAATGATCATGCTTGAAGAGTACAATAGTGGTGGTACTTGGGTTACATTTCCTGTTGGTACAAGACACAGTGATGTTGGGAAGTTTCCATCTAGATAATCATTAGCTCGGGCATTGGTAAGTGAGATTTTACTGGCGAGATTTATTCCTATGTTTGAAAAGTCATTTACCTTGTTAGCTGTTTCGGTTCGTTTGGTTTAGTTAGTACAATATTGCTAGTTCTGTTCGGTTTGTGGTGCCCAGGACCTGAGAGAGTGTCTTCCAGGTCTTTTTTATATCTCCTCTCATTTCAGTGAATCTATTAGACTAGTACAGTTGCTTGGACTTTCTGATTAATTTGGTGAGGATAAATTTTTTAGTTATTAAGCCCCTTCTATATTGTTTTTCATATTGATGGATCTTAGGATGGTGTTAGTAAGCCATGGACAACTTAGTCTTTTAGTCTTATATTAGTACTCTGTTTAGTTTTTATGGGACAATGTTTGTTATATAGTCTAAGTATTTTGTTTATTAATATGTCTACCCATTCATCAATACCAATAGGAATGGAAAATTCTGTAGGCCAGTCAACTGAGCTTAGTTTGACAAATATTTGTTTGGAGTAAAGTTGGGTAGTGGTCAGTAGTGTTGTCCGTGATTATCCTCGCTTTAAGGGGGGCGAGTACGTTTGTCCATATACAGTGGACCCCCGCTTAACGATCACCTCCAAATGCGACCAATTATGTAAGTGTATTTATGTAAGTGCTTTTGTACGTGTATGTTTGGGGGTCTGAAATGGACTAATCTACTTCACAATATTCCTTATGGGAACAAATTCGGTCAGTACTGGCACCTGAACATACTACTGGAATGAAAAAAGTTCGTTAACCGGGGGTCCACTGTATAGCCAATTATGGTTGTACTGGTCTCAGTCTTGTTGTTTTATAATTGCTGGTATGAGCAGTGTATTGTTCACATTGTTAACCCGTAAATGATGCAAACATATATATACGTTTTTTCAACATTTGAAAGTATTTAAAAAAAAGTAGATCTTCTTTTTGTATTTTTTACATTTGAAAATGTGTAAAAAAACTTTGATCTACCTTTTTTTTTTGTTATATTTGAAAATATGTAAAAAAAACGTAATCTACTTTTGTAGCGCTACACATGTGAACGTAGATCTGCTTGGACCGTTTACGGGTTAATGAAGTCAGTTGCATGTTGGTCATCTGTTAGGCCAAGGTTGATGTTGAAGTCTCCTGCTAGTAGTAGCTTGTGCTTATTTATTTGTATATCTGTAATCAGTGTTTTTAGTTTAACACTAAAGGTTGGGATAATTTGTATGAGGCATCCTGTATATGGCACTAACTGTTATAGGGTTTTTAAAAATTTTTTTATAGAGAAGTTTGCAAATACAGTGGACCCCCGGTTTACGATCAGCTCCCAATGCGACCAATTATGTAAGTGTATTTATGTAAGTGCGTTTGTATGTGTATGTTTGGGGGTCTGAAATGGACTAATCTAATTCACAATACATATTCCTTATGGGAACAAATTCGGTCAGTACTGGCACCTGAACATACTTCTGGAATGAAATAATTTCGTAAACCGGGGGTCCACTCCATATACAGTGGACCCCCGCATAACGATCACCTCCGAATGCGACCAATTATGTAAGTGTATTTATGCAAGTGCGTTTGTACGTGTATGTTTGGGGGTCTGAAATGGACTAATCTACTTCACAATATTCCTTATGGGAACAAATTCGGTCAGTACTGGCACCTGAACATACTTCTGGAGCGAAAAAAAATCGTTAACCGGGGGTCCACTGTATTCACCATATTCATCATTGAAGGATATGGTGTTGGTACATGATAGTTCATTAGAATAATAGATGGCAATACCTTCCACAATTTCTTCTGTCCTGTAGTTGTGTATTACTGTGTATCCTGGTAGTGTGTAGATGTCTATTGTGTTGTGCTCAAGTCAAGTGTCAGTAAGAAAAATACAGGATAAGGTTGTCTTTAATGAATCTAAGAGTTCCAGGAGGTCATTATAGTGTTTACTTAGGGATCTAATATTGCAATTCAAAATTATATTTCTGGCATTTTTCTTCTTCTCTTTTTTAGTAAATGTCTACAGGAGAAGGGGTTACTAGCCCATTGCTCCCGGCATTTTAGTCGCCTCATACGACACGCATGGCTTACGGAGGAAAGATTCTTTTCCGCTTCCCCATGGACAAGAATGAGTGAATGATGGTGAAAGTTTTTCTTTTTCGGGCCACCCTGCCTTGGTGGGAATCGGCCAGTGTGATAATAAAAAAATTAAATATTTCTGGCATTGTTGAGGACAGAACTGACTTCTGTTGTTGTGTAGTAAAGACAGTTGCTCTTAGTTAAATGTTGACCGGGATTTAGATTATATAGATTCAGTTCAGGGTCGATGTCAGCATTGAGCATTTAGGGTAAAATGATAAATATTTAAATGATTATGAAATGCAGAAGGGTGATAAAGGGTAATATTAACATGTGCAATAAGGGGATGATTGAACAATAATGATTTTTTGTAATAAAGTTGGTAGAATTACCGACAATATGAGTTGAACAATGACAATTGTGACGTTTCGCTTTTTATATGATAGCTCCTTTTTGTCACATTAGTTGCACACTGGCCGATTCCCACCAAGGCAGGGTGGCCTGAAAAAGAAAAACTTTCACCATCATTCACTCCATCACTGTCTTGCCAGAAGGGTGCTTTACTCTAAAGTTTTTAAACTGCAACATTAACACCCCTCCTTCAGAGTGCAGGCACTGTACTTCCCATCTCCAGGACTCAAGTCCGGCCTGCCGGTTTCCCTGAACCCCTTCATAAATGTTACTTTGCTCACACTCCAACAGCACGTCAAGTATTAAAAACCATTTGTCTCCATTCACTCCTATCAAACACGCTCACGCATGCCTGCTGGAAGTCCAAGCCCCTCGCACACAAAACCTCCTCTACCCCCTCCCTCCAACCTTTCCTAGGCCGACCCCTACCCCGCTTTCCTTCCACTACAGACTGATACACTCTTGAAGTCACTCTGTTTCGCTCCATTCTCTCTACATGTCCGAACCACCTCAACAACCCTTCCTCATCCCTCTGGACAACAGATTTGGTAATCCCGCACCTCCTCCTAACTTCCAAACTACGAATTCTCTGCATTATATTCACACCACACATTGCCCTCAGACATGACATCTCTACTGCCTCCAGCCTTCTCCTCGCTGCTGCAACATTCATCACCCATGCTTCACACCCATATAAGAGCGTTGGTAAAACGAGACTCTCAGACATTCCCCTCTTTGCCTCCAAGGACAAAGTTCTTTGTCTCCACAGACTCCTAAGTGCACAACTCACCCTTTTCCCCTCATCAATTCTATGATTCACCTCATCTTTCATAGACCCATCCGCTGACACGTCCACTCCCAAATATCTGAATACATTCACCTCCTCCATACTCTCTCCCTCCAATCTGATATCCAATCTTTCATCACCTAATCTTTTTGTTATCCTCATAACCTTACTCTTTCCTGTATTCACTTTTAATTTTCTTCTTTTGCACACCCTACCAAATTCATCCACCAATCTCTGCAACTTCTCTTCAGAATCTCCCAAGAGCACAGTGTCATCAGCAAAGAGCAGCTGTGACAACTCCCACTTTATGTGTGATTCTGTCTTTTAACTCCACGCCTCTTGCCAAGACCCTAGCATTTACTTCTCTTACAACCCCATCTATAAATATATTAAACAAACACGGTGACATCACACATCCTTGTCTAAGGCCTACTTTTACTGGGAAATAATTTCCCTTTTTCCTACATACTCTAACTTGAGCCTCGCTATCCTCATAAAAACTCTTCACTGCTTTCAGTAACCTACCTCCTACACCATACACCTGCAACATCTGCCACACTGCCCCCCTATCCACCCTGTCATATGCCTTTTCCAAATCCATAAATGCCACAAAGACCTCTTTAGCCTTATCTAAATACTGTTCACTTATATGTTTCACTGTAAACACCTGGTCTACACACCCCCTACCTACTTACACAAGTGGCAGGTCCCACTGTGATCCCGCCTCCTCCTGCTTCAATTCATCTCACCGCAGTATATAAGCCACCTCTCTGGCCCTATGCTGCACTTCCTACAAGAGTGATGGACTGAACACATCGATTCCAGGTTGAGTCACTGATTACCTCAAACTTCTACTCTCCTTACCCATTTCTACTTTGTATTGGACTGATGAAGCCACTGTGTGGCGAAACGTTTCTTCAATAAAGATTCCCATGTGTTGCATAAGTGTCTCAATTCTTCAACTTGTCGGTTTTCTAAACCATTCATCACATCTCTAACTCTCCACTTAATAACTCTCCTCTCCTATTTTTAACTGACAAATCCATTTGTTCTCGAGGCTTCCTTAACTTGTTAATCTCACTCCAAAACTTTTTCTTATTTTCAACAAAATTTGTTGATAACATCTCACCCACTCTCTCATTTGCTCTCTTTTTACATTGCTTCACCACTCTCTTAACCTCTCTCTTTTTCTCCATATACTCTTCCCTCCTTGCATCACTTCTTTGTAAAAACTTCTCATATGCTAACTTTTTCTCCCTTACTACTCTCTTTACATCATCATTCCACCAACTGCTCCTCTTCCCTCCCGCACCCACTTTCCTGTAACCACAAACTTCTGCTGAACACTCTAACACTACATTTTTAAACCTACCCCATACAATAATGATATAAGTGTATATTGTTCCAGTAGATTGTAGATACTAACATATAGTGATACAGTAGTAATGAAATATAATGAACGATTAAGACTAGATATATCAATAGCACCTAACTGTTATTGCACTAACTATTATAGACTGCACACACTAGACAGTAAAAAATAAAATTATATACTAACATAGGATGGTAAAAGATAGTTAAAAAGAAAAAATAATAAAATTGTATACCTATTTAGGTAAACAAGATGGTGATCTTGAGGTGTCTAATAAATAAGAGTATAAACGATTTGGTGGTGTTAGAACAACTTTGACAATTCACTGCTGTCAGATAAACAAAATAGAAATGAAAATTTGGTTTTAAAGAGAATAATTTAATAAAAAAAACTGGGGCTTCATAACACTACTCGTGGAAAGTGGGTATAAACTGCATTTTATTCTGATTCAGTTCGGCCAGCATCACTTAGGAATTTTTTCTTTTTTTTCATGTTCTGAAGAAATAAAATGTCTCCTTTCTGTTGATTCCTTTTTAACTGCAATTTTCCCATCCCTTGTAAAGCACTGTAGGATTTTTCGGTCATGTCGTAGCTTTCTTACTCTATAGAGGAGATTTTGTCTCGTTTTAGTCAGACACTCACTAACATACACATCACTTTGCATATTAATAGACGTTTTTAATAGATCATTCTTCATGAGCTTGAGTTGAACTTTAGTATCAGTGATTTCTTCCCAGATTGATAATCTATCACTTTACACTCCTTTATGTCATCACGAGGTATGTTGAGAAGAAAATGGTTTTGGATTATTTGTAAGGAGGTTTACCTGGAGAGAGTTCCGGGGGTCAACGCCCCCGAGGCCCGGCCTGTGACCAGGTTTGTTTACATGTTTCGTGGATTATAGTTGGTGGGAGAAGGTTGCTGTTTACTACAACTGAATCAGACTTCCATCGACGTCAGGGACCCTAAGCTCAATGATTTACATCTACGTCAGGGACCCTAAGCTCAATGATTTACATCTACATCAGGGACCCTAAGCTCAATGATTTACATCTACGTCAGGGACCCTAAGCTCAATGATTTACATCTACGTCATGGACCCTAAGCTCAACGATTTACATCTACGTCAGGGACCCTAAGCTCAATGATTTACATCTATGTCAGGGACCCTAAGCTCAATGATTTACATCTATGTCAGGGACCCTAAGCTCAATGATTTACATATATGTCAGGGACCCTAAGCTCAATGATTTACATCTACGTCAGGGACCCTAAGCTCAATGATTTACATCTATGTCAGGGACCCTAAGCTCAATGATTTACATCTATGTCAGGGAACCTAAGCTCAATGATTTACATCTACATCAGGGACCCTAAGCTCAATGATTTACATCTATGTCAGGGAACCTAAGCTCAATGATTTACATCTACATCAGGGACCCTAAGCTCAATGATTTACATCTATGTCAGGGACCCTAAGCTCAATGATTTACATCTATGTCAGGGACCCTAAGCTCAATGATTTACATCTATGTCAGGGACCCTAAGCTCAATGATTTACATCTACGTCAGGGACTCTAAGCTCAATGAAAGAGTTAAATTATCACAATGACCAAAATATCATTGCTATCACTGTGAAGTGTCTGATTGTAGTTGATGACGTACCTTCTGCAGCTTGGCTGCCCGCCGCCGCAGACGGTCAACCAGTGACATTGTTGCTGAATCTTCCTCCGCCAAACTTCGGTTCTCTTTGCCAAGTATGCCCAGCTTGTGAACCTGGAAATTGTGGTATGATTATTTTTCTGGTCGAGACATAGAGGCCTACCCACTACCAGAGAATTTCCATACAGGATTAGAGCAACACACATACACAAGCAAGCACCTGCACAAGCACACAAGTGGAAAGTTGAATGGTGAGGCCAGGAGCTAGGACTCAACACTTTTAACCACATGTATGTAGGTGAGTATGTACACACAACACACACACACACACACTGCACAACACACACACACACACACACACACACACACACACATGCACACACACACACAATACATAACACAGGCACAATACACAACACACACACACAATACACAACACACATGACACACACAATACACAACACACATGACACACACACACTTTTTTTTTTTTTTTTTTTTTTTCAACAAGTCGGCCGTCTCCCACCGAGGCAGGGTGACCCAAAAAAGAAAGAAAATCCCCAAAAAGAAAATACTTTCATCATCATTCAACACTTTCACCACACTCGCACATTATCACTGTTTTTGCAGAGGTGCTCAGAATACAACAGTCTAGAAGCATAAACATATAAAGATACACAACATATCCCTCCAAACTGCCAATATCCCAAACCCCTCCTTTAAAGTGCAGGCATTGTACTTCCCATTTCCAGGACTCAAGTCCGACTATATGAAAATAACCGGTTTCCCTGAATCCCTTCACTAAATATTACCCTGCTCACACTCCAACAGATCGTCAGGTCCCAAGTACCATTCGTCTCCATTCACTCCTATCTAACACGCTCACGCACGCTTGCTGGAAGTCCAAGCCCCTTACCCACAAAACCTCCTTTACCCCCTCTCTCCAACCCTTTCGAGGACGACCCCTACCCCGCCTTCCTTCCCCTATAGATTTATATGCTTTCCATGTCATTCTACTGTGATCCATTCTCTCTAAATGACCAAACCACCTCAACAACCCCTCTTCTGCCCTCTGACTAATACTTTTATTAACTCCACACCTTCTCCTAATTTCCACACTCCGAATTTTCTGCATAATATTTACACCACACATTGCCCTTAAACAGGACATCTCCGCTGCCTCCAACCGTCTCCTCGCTGCTGCATTTACCACCCAAGCTTCACACCCATATAAGAGTGTTGGTACTACTATACTTTCATACATTCCCTTCTTTGCCTCCATAGATAACGTTTTTTGACTCCACATATACCTCAACGCACCACTCACCTTTTTTCCCTCATCAATTCTATGATTAACCTCATCCTTCATAAATCCATCCGCCGACACGTCAACTCCCAAGTATCTGAAAACATTCACTTCTTCCATACTCCTCCTCCCCAATTTGATATCCAATTTTTCTTTATCTAAATCATTTGACACCCTCATCACCTTACTCTTTTCTATGTTCACTTTCAACTTTCTACCTTTACACACATTCCCAAACTCATCCACTAACCTTTGCAATTTTTCTTTAGAATCTCCCATAAGCACAGTATCATCAGCAAAAAGTAACTGTGTCAATTCCCATTTTGAATTTGATTCCCCATAATTTAATCCCACCCCTCTCCCAAACACCCTAGCATTTACTTCCTTTACAACCCCATCTATAAATATATTAAACAACCATGGTGACATTACACATCCCTGTCTAAGACCTACTTTTACCGGGAAGTAGTCTCCCTCTCTTCTACACACCCTAACCTGAGCCTCACTATCCTCATAAAAACTCTTTACAGCATTTAATAACTTACCACCTATTCCATATACTTGCAACATCTGCCACATTGCTCCTCTATCCACTCTATCATATGCCTTTTCTAAATCCATAAATGCAATAAAAACTTCCCTATCTTTATCTAAATACTGTTCACATATATGCTTCAATGTAAACACCTGATCTACACATCCCCTACCCACTCTAAAACCTCCTTGCTCATCCGCAATCCTACATTCTGTCTTACCTCTAATTCTTTCAATTATAACCCTACCGTACACTTTTCCTGGTATACTCAGTAAGCTTATTCCTCTATAATTTTTAGTCTCTTTTGTCCCCTTTCAAATACACACACACACAGACACAATACACAACACACACACAATACACAACACACACACACACAAATACACACACAGACAATACACAACAAACACACACAGACACAATACACAATACACAACACACACACACACACACACACACAATACACGACACACACATAATACATGACACACACACACACACACACACACACACACACACACACACAATGCACAACACACACATACAATACACGACACACAATACACAAAACACACACACACACACACACACACACACACACACACACACACACACACACACAGACACACACACATGCACACACACACACACGCGCACACACACACACATGCACACACACAAGCACACACACATGCACACACACACATGCACACACACACACAATACACACACACAACACACACAACACCACACACACACACACACACCACACACACACCACACACACACACACACACACACACACACACACACAACACACACAATACACAACACACAAAATACACACACACACACACACACACACACACACACACACAATACACAAAACACACACAATACACAAACCACACACAAAACACAAAATTACACACACACAAAGATGCACACACACACAACACAAACCACACAACACAAACCACACAATACTCAACACACACAATAGACAAGAATACACACATTCACAAATACAAAACACTTAACCAAAATACCTAAACAAGACTAAGTCATTCCAGAATGATGTAGAAAATTTTGAAAAGTGAAAAATGAATGATGGAATTAATTTCTCAATACACACACACAGAGTGGCAGGGAGAATAGGAGGAGAGGGTGAGGGAAGGAAGGATAGTCCTGGAAATGGTAGGTGGGAGAGGGGAAGGTACAAGTGGCTTAAAGTCTTAGTGGTTTGAGCACCAAGCAGGCTGGTAAGCGCTGACTGGACTGACCGTCAGGGGTTTAAGAGCAGACATCTGGCGTTGCAGTTCCCTGCCAGTGTCGTAGTGCTTGGCAGCGAGGGTGTGGTTGAGCGCTGCCTTCAAGTTGGCGATTTGGTGCAGCAATAGTGGTGAATCTCTCACCATGCCGCCGCCTCCACCACCAGCTGCCGGCGTCGACCCACCACCACCCGATGGCGTCGTGGGAGATGAAGGTGACACACCGCCTGCAATGTTGCAAAGCAACATTGATTTTACAGACAAAAGATGTACACATGCACTTCCTTCTTAACCTATTTTATGTGGTTCAATTTCTTGCAAAACCTCAATGAAAATTTAACAACGCAGACGTTGACATGGATATGTAAATAATGAACAAAGGAAATGTGATTTTTTTTTTTTGTGCCAGGAATTTCTAGTTCGTTTATTTGGAGCCCTTTTTTTAAATTGGCAATTTTTTAATTTTGTGGGAAATATGCCAAATTGCCAACTTCTGATCATTTTATTGGGCAGTTGATATAGATAGATGGGCAGTTTCTTGTACCCAATTGACAGAAAGGAAGGAATATTAGCGCAATACATGTAAGTGTGGTTGACTGGAACAATAGAATTAATCTAAAATAAGACTCAAATTGGGCAAAATTGCTGATGCATCAATATCACCGTGACCGCTAATTTTGCCAGAGCGTAATTCCAAAAATTTTCCATCAAATTTCGTACTTGTGAAAATTTTCGTACCTTCAAAATTCTTAGACCCCGAGAGCAATCCTCATATCTGGGATTTGGACCCAGAAAAGGTTAATAATTCCACGATCCAGTGGTTGTATTTAGAGGTAAAATATAACTTTTACATGTGGGTGTACACAGGGAAAGATCTACTGTTAAACTAATGAAGCTTAACCTTCAGGGCCCCTAATCCCGAGGCCCTGATGCGACTTTTGTCTACACTGCTTAAAAATTTTGGGTCTACTACAGTAGGGCCTCACTTATACGGCAGGTTAGGTTCCAGGCTACTGCCGAAAAGCAGACATTGCCGAAAAGCAGACATTGCCAGAAAGCAGACATCGCCGGAAAGCAGAACGCCATTTTTTCCACTTACAAATGCATATAAATGCCAGGTAACAAGTTTACACTAACATATATCATGTTACCAATAGAACTAGGCATTAAAAACAATAAAAAGTAAAATCCACACACAGTACACCTATTACTTACTTTAAAATATTTGTAGTCTTAATGTAGGGTGAGAGGTGAGTATAATTTGTGGGAAGTCAGGTTTGGGAGGTATGGTAGCCAGCCAGGGCAGCCAACCCCACCCACGTGGCCCGGTGGTCTGGTGGCTAAAACTCCCGCTTCACACACGGAGGGCCCGGGTTCGATTCCCGGTGGGTGGAAATTCCGACACGTTTCCTTACACCTATTGTCCTGTTCACCTAGCAGCAAATAGGTACCTGGGTGTTAGTGGACTGGTGTGGGTGGCATCCTGGGTGTTAGTGGACTGGTGTGGGTGGCATCCTGGGTGTTA
Source organism: Cherax quadricarinatus (assembly GCF_038502225.1). NCBI lineage: Eukaryota > Metazoa > Arthropoda > Malacostraca > Decapoda > Parastacidae > Cherax > Cherax quadricarinatus. Next base: position 5,838,186 of record NC_091389.1, on the reverse strand, counting down.
GTCAACTGGTGTGGGTGGCATCCTGGGGGACAAGATTAAGGACCACAATGGAAATAAGTTAGACAGTCCTCGATGACGCACTGACTTTCTTGGGTTATCCTGGGTGGCTAACCCTCCGGGGTTAAAAATCCGAACGAAATCTTATCTTATCTTATCTTAACATGCTACATTTAATTAAAGCTCCCCAGAGGGATAAAATACATATACAGTACATTCATTAAGTTTTTTTTTTTCAACAAACTGGCCGTATCCCACCAAGGGAGGGTGACCCAAAAAGAAAAACGAAAGTTTCTCTTTTTAAATTTAGTAATTTATACAGGGGAAGGGGTTACTAGCCCCTTGCTCCTGGCATTTTAGTCGCCTCTTACAACACGCATGGCTTACGGAGGAAGAATTCTGTTCCACTTCCCCATGGAGATCATTCATTACCTTAAAATATTTGTAGTTTTAATGAAGGGTGAGAGGTGAGTTTTATATGAAGGAAGTCAGGTATGGGAAATATGGAATCCAGTCAGGGAAGCACTCCCCACCCCACCCACACACTGTAAATAAACCAGGTGAACACGTCTCGTTTTCGTCACTTTCCATTGTGTACAAGTTGTCTCCACACTGATACAGTAGAATAAATAAAGAGAATCACTCCTATTCTCATGTAACATCATTTTTAGAAGAAATAACACCCTGAGAGAAGGCATACTAAAGGAATAATTTTCTAGTTACCCCCAGTAATACATATTATAGTGTACACATTGTCTCTTATGTTGGACTACAAGTTGCCTGGCTGCAACAAGTCCTACATGTTGCCTGGCTGCAACAAGTCCTACATGTTGCCAGGCTACCACAAGTTACCTGGCTACCACAAGTTGCCTGGCTACCACAAGTTGCCTGGCTACCACAAGTTGCCTGGCTACCACAAGTCCTACAAGTTGCCTGGCTACCACAAGTTGCCTGGCTACAAGTTGCCTGGCTACCACAAGTTACCTGGCTACCACAAGTTACCTGGCTACCACAAGTTACCTGGCTACCACAAGTTACCTGGCTACCACAAGTTACCTGGCTACCACAAGTTGCCTGGCTACCACAAGTTACCTGGCTACCACAAGTTACCTGGCTACCACAAGTCCTACAAGTTGCCTGGCTACCACAAGTTGCCTGGCTACAAGTTGCCTGGCTACCACAAGTCCTACAAGTTGCCTGGCTACCACAAGTTGCCTGGCTACAAGTTGCCTGGCTACAAGTCCTACAAGATGCCTGGCTGCAACAAGTCCTACATGTTGCCAGGCTACCACAAGTTACCTGGCTACCACAAGTTGCCTGGCTACAAGTTGCCTGGCTACCACAAGTTGCCTGGCTACAAGTTGCCTGGCTGCAACAAGTTGCCTGGCTACAAGTCCTACAAGTTGCCTGGCTGCAACAAGTTGCCTGGCTACAAGTCCTACAAGTTGCCTGGCTGCAACAAGTTGCCTGGCTACAAGTCCTACAAGTTGCCTGGCTACAACAAATCCTACATGTTGCCAGGCTACCACAAGTTACCTGGCTACCACAAGTTGCCTGGCTACAAGTCCTACAAGTTGCCTGGCTGCAACAAGTTGCCTGGCTACCACAAGTTGCCTGGCTACAAGTTGCCTGGCTACCACAAGTTGCCTGGCTACCACAAGTCCTACAAGTTGCCTGGCTACCACAAGTTGCCTGGCTACAAGTTGCTTGGCTACCACAAGTCCTACAAGTTACCTGGCTACCACAAGTTGCCTGGCTACAAGTTGCCTGGCTACCACAAGTCCTACAAGTTACCTGGCTACCACAAGTCCTACAAGTTACCTGGCTACCACAAGTCCTACAAGTTACCTGGCTACCACAAGTCCTACAAGTTGCCTGGCTACCACAAGCCCTACAAGTTGCCTGGCTACCACAAGTCCTACAAGTCACCTGGCTACCACAAGTCCTACAAGTTGCCTGAGTTGCCTGGCTACCACAAGTCCTACAAGTTGCCTGGCTACCACAAGTCCTACAAGTTACCTGGCCACCACAAGTCCTACAAGTTGCCTGGCTACCACAAGTCCTACAAGTTGCCAGGCTACCACAAGTCCTACAAGTTACCTGGCTACCACAAGTCCTACAAGTTACCTGGCTACCACAAGTCCTACAAGTTGCCTGGCTACCACAAGTCCTACAAGTTACCTGGCTTCCACAAGTCCTACAAGTTACCTGGCTACCACAAGTCCTACAAGTTACCTGTCTACCACAAGTCCTACAAGTTGCCTGGCTACCACAAGTCCTACAAGTTACCTGGCTACCACAAGTCCTACAAGTTACCTGGCTACCACAAGTCCTACAAGTTACCTGGCTACCACAAGTCCTACAAGTTACCTGGCTACCACAAGTCCTACAACTTACCTGGCTACCACAAGTCCTACAAGTTACCTGGCTACCACAAGTCCTACAAGTTACCTGGCTACCACAAGTCCTACAAGTTACCTGGCTACCACAAGTCCTACAAGTTACCTGGCTACCACAAGTCCTACAAGTTGCCTGGCTACCACAAGTCCTACAAGTTACCTGGCTACCACAAGTCCTACAAGTTACCTGGCTACCACAAGTCCTACAAGTTACCTGGCTACCACAAGTCCTACAAGTTACCTGTCTACCACAAGTCCTACAAGTTACCTGGCTACCACAAGTCCTACAAGTTACCTGGCTACCACAAGTCCTACAAGTTACCTGTCTACCACAAGTCCTACAAGTTGCCTGGCTACCACAAGTCCTACAAGTTACCTGGCTACCACAAGTCCTACAAGTTACCTGGCTACCACAAGTCCTACAAGTTACCTGGCTACCACAAGTCCTACAAGTTACCTGGCTACCACAAGTCCTACAAGTTACCTGGCTACCACAAGTCCTACAAGTTACCTGGCTACCACAAGTCCTACAAGTTACCTGGCTACCACAAGTCCTACAAGTTGCCTGGCTACCACAAGTCCTACAAGTTGCCTGGCTACCACAAGTCCTACAAGTTACCTGGCTACCACAAGTCCTACAAGTTGCCTGGCTACCACAAGTCCTACAAGTTACCTGGCTACCACAAGTCCTACAAGTTACCTGGCTACCACAAGTCCTACAAGTTACCTGGCTACCACAAGTCCTACAAGTTGCCTGGCTACCACAATTCCTACAAGTTACCTGGCTACCACAAGAACTGCAAGTTACCTGGCTACCACAAATCCTACAAGTTGCCTGGCTACCACAAGTCCTACAAGTCGCCTGGCTACCACAAGAGCTACAAGTTACCTGGCTACCGCAAGAGCTACAAGTTACCTGGCTACCACAAGTCCTACAAGTTGCCTGGCTACCACAATTCCTACAAGTTACCTGGCTACCACAAGTCCTACAAGTTACCTGGCTACCACAAGTCCTACAAGTTGCCTGGCTACCACAAGTCCTACAAGTTACCTGGCTACCACAAGTCCTACAAGTTACCTGGCTACCACAAGTCCTACAAGTTACCTGGCTACCACAAGTCCTACAAGTTACCTGGCTACCACAAGTCCTACAAGTTACCTGGCTACCACAAGTCCTACAAGTTACCTGGCTACCACAAGTCCTACAAGTTACCTGGCTACCACAAGTCCTACAAGTTGCCTGGCTACCACAAGTCCTACAAGTTACCTGGCTACCACAAGTCCTACAAGTTACCTGGCTACCACAAGTCCTACAAGTTACCTGGCTACCACAAGTCCTACAAGTTACCTGGCTACCACAAGTCCTACAAGTTGCCTGGCTACCACAAGTCCTACAAGTTACCTGGCTACCACAAGTCCTACAAGTTACCTGGCTACCACAAGTCCTACAAGTTACCTGGCTACCACAAGTCCTACAAGTTACCTGGCTACCACAAGTCCTACAAGTTACCTGGCTACCACAAGTCCTACAAGTTACCTGGCTACCACAAGTCCTACAAGTTACCTGGCTACCACAAGTCCTACAAGTTGCCTGGCTACCACAAGTCCTACAAGTTACCTGGCTACCACAAGTCCTACAAGTTACCTGGCTACCACAAGTCCTACAAGTTACCTGGCTACCACAAGTCCTACAAGTTACCTGGCTACCACAAGTCCTACAAGTTACCTGGCTACCACAAGTCCTACAAGTTACCTGGCTACCACAAGTCCTACAAGTTACCTGGCTACCACAAGTCCTACAAGTTGCATGTCTACCACAAGTCCTACAAGTTGCCTGGCTACCACAGTTCCTACAAGTTGCCTGGCTACAACAAGTCCTACAAGTCGCCTGGCTACCACAAGTCCTACAAGTTACCTGGCTACCACAAGAGCTACAAGTTGCCTGTCTACCACAAGTCCTACAAGTTGCCTGGCTACCACAAGTCCTACAAGTTGCCTGGCTACCACAAGTTCTACAAGTTGCCTGGCTACCACAAGTCCTACAAGTTGCCTGGCTACCACAAGTCCTACAAGTTACCTGGCTACCACAAGTCCTACAAGTTGCCTGGCTACCACAAGTCCTATACAAGTTGCCTGACTACCACAAGTCCTACAAGTTACCTGGCTACCACAAGTCCTACAAGTTACCTGGCTACCACAAGTCCTACAAGTTACCTGGCTACCACAAGTCCTACAAGTTACCTGTCTACCACAAGTCCTACAAGTTGCCTGGCTACCACAAGTCCTACAAGTTACCTGGCTACCACAAGTCCTACAAGTTACCTGGCTACCACAAGTCCTACAAGTTACCTGTCTACCACAAGTCCTACAAGTTGCCTGGCTACCACAAGTCCTACAAGTTGCCTGGCTACCACAAGAAATGGAGTAATGAAAATGTCTATATTGACTGCAAATAAGACATTTAACGTGCTCAAGAGTGATTATTATTCGTGTTACGTAATGTTTTCTCTCCGCCCGGCAATCACACCTCCGCAGCATATAAACAAAATGTTTATTGCTATGTGATGTGTTTCTTATATAATTTTGAAGAAAATATCATAGATGGATTAATGAAAGTGTCTATATCGACGTAAAATTAGACATTAATGTGCCCAGGAGTGAAAATTATTACATAATAGATGCGCTCATGGAGAATGTAAACAAACCGGGTGGCGTGCCCCGTATTAGAAAGACCGCTTGCTGTGTAGAAAATTTTGGTCATAATTTGCGATCGCCATATTAGTGGAACGCCGTAAGGCGAAACGCCGAAAAGTGGGGCCCTACTGTATATGAGAAGGGTTTTTTAAAAAAATAATACAATGTAATATATACAATAGTTAAAATAAAAGTTAAAAGGTTGATGGTTGTGAAGGGGCCCCCATAACAGTTCAAGTTTGAGTGGCCCCCAAAATTGTAAGTCTGCCACTGATGCATACATCTAACAAAGCATCTGGATGAGTACAGGAATTATCAAAAGTAAAGAAAACCTTGAATGAACATTAAAATGGTATAAAATACCGACAGGTTGTTAGGTAAGACACATATGCAACAGTTAGGTATCTTTATTATGAAACGTTTCGCCTACACAGTAGGCTTCTTCAGTCAAGTACAGAAAAGTTGATAGAAGCAGAAGATACTTGAAGACGATGTAATCAGTCCATCACCCTTAAAGTTTTGAGGTGGTCAGTCCCTCAGTCTGGAGAAGAGCATTGTTTCATAATATGGAACAATGCATTGTTTCATACTATGGAACAATACTCTTCTCCAGACTGAGGGACTGACCACCTCAAAACTTTAAGGGTGATGGACTGATTACATCGTCTTCAAGTATCTTCTGCTTCTGTCAACTTTTCTGTACTTGACTGAAGAAGCCTACTGTGTAGGCGAAACGTTTCATAATAAAGATACCTAACTGTTGCATATGTGTCTTACCTAACAAAACCTTGAATGCAAGGTTCTTGCTGTGCAGCTAAAACTTGACTTTGGGAATAAAGTGATACTTAACCCTGTCCAAACATAGATCTACGTTCACACGTGTAGAGCTCCAAAAGTAGACCTACGTTTTTTTACATATCTTCAAATAAAAAAAAAAAAACAGTGATTTATGTTTGGACAGTTTAAGGGTTAAACCACCGAGGGTCCAGACCCCCAATCTGAAAATTCCCCACAGGGATCAAGAATTTTCAAAAAAAATTTTTATAATTTTTTCTTATGAAATGGAAGAGAATCTTTTTCTGGAGATAATGAAACAAAAAGTAAGAAATCTGATAAAAAAAAATTGATGAAATTATGCTCCCGTCAATTTTGCTGAGTCAGCAATTTTATGCATTCATGATTCTGCCCACTGTGAGTCCTATTCTCAGCCAATTACATTGTTCCATTAGACCAAATTCTTAGCTACTTCGCTAGTATGTGTTCCATTTTAACTATTATTCTCGGCCAATTACATTGTTCCATTAGACCAAATTCTTAGCTACTTCGCTAGTATGTGTTCCATTTTAACTATTGAGCACGAGGAATCGCCAAATCAACTACAGCCTCTCCTCACTTAGCGACATACTCATTTACCAACGACTCGGACTTACGACAGGCTCTCTGACCAGTATGCATACCTAAATAATGTATATTACACTCAGAAAATCGTAATGACACGACTGCAAACAAACCATACCACAGGCGGGGATAGAACCTGTGATCAGAGAGTCTCAAAACTCCAGACCGTCCCGTTAGCCACTGGACCAGCTGCCACAATAAGATTCGTCCAACTAGGTAAATTTCTACACCATAGGAAGGTTAGCATAGGCACCACTGTGACCACAAATGCAAGTTTTTACAGACGAATCTCCAGCTAGCGTGGCCGTGACGAACTCTAGCTCAAGTCCCCTCAAAGCCGTTAACATGACTCTCTGATCGCGGGTTCTATCCCCGCCCGTGGTATGGAATGTATGTTAGAGCTCATTTCCTGTATTCTTTTTATTACAATATACAGTAAACAGTTGTATAAACATTTAAAAATATACCAGAAATGTTATAAATGGTACAAAGATGACATTAAAACAATATCAAAGATAGTTGACACAAACTCACTACCATTATAGTATGCTCCTCACTTAGTGACGAATTTGTTTACCGGTGTGGTCTTAGGAACGGAAGTCCAGTGTTAAGTGAGAAGAGGCTGTATTTCAACTACCCAATAAAATGACTGGAAAGTGGTAATTAGGCAAATTTCACACACAGTTCAAAATATTCCAATTTCAAAATAAGGTCCAGAATAAACAATGCAGACATTCCTGACACTAAAATAGCATTTCCTCTGTTTGTTAGTAACATTTTCAGGCTTTACTAGTGAATTCCATTTTGATTTTTTATTCACATAGAGAATTTTTATTCACACTAAATAACAGAAGTTTACTTTTATTCAATATTGTAATAATTGTATAAATAATATCAGCACATTTGTGAACACACATAAGACCCACCAGCTAAAGTGTATTGGATGCGTGATGTGATTTACTTACTTTCGAACATCAGCAAAAATTGAACATTTCTGCTACTTTGAGCTCAATTTCAAGCTATTTTCAGTACCAAAACCAATAAAAATCATATTTTTTTCTGTAACATATCCTCCATTCCATCAAATGAAACCAAAAAAATGCAAATACAACTGCAAAAACCATAGAAAAATGCACAACAAAGTCGCTGTTTTAATCCAAAAACAAGGTTGCCGTTTTTTTCTCATTATGTACTGTATGCCGCAGGATTCTTTTTATATGGGGCACACTTACCACATAAATGTATTCTCTCATATCTAGGCCCAAATTTACTGCTCACAGCTTATCTGAGTGAGCCAAGCTCATGATGTAGTGCTACAGCTTAGACTCTGCCTTCGAAGCCGTAGAACTATGGGACGGACCCTCAAAGGATTAAATCAGTCAATGAATATTTCCTGTTGTCATCCATGCTGAGTGATTTAACTTCCAAATTACTGGTAAGTGCTTTTTACCTACACTTTTGAAAGCCTTAGGAGTCTTGGAGCAGTAAATAATCATGGGCTTACACTTGAAATCACCTGACACATTACTGCAAAGGAGCAAGGAGAAGTGTTCCTTTGCCACCTTGAATTCTGGAGCACTTTTCTCTTGCTGACTGATGTAATTTCTTGGTGGCATTATCTACCAACACACACTTGTCTCGTCAGCATTAAACACTTGATGTAGCTAGTAGCCACCCTCAGAAATAATTTCCTGTAATTCAGCAGGGAAATTACTTGCTGCTGTATGGTCAGCTGAAGCACTTTCACCAGAAAACTTAATATTGAGTAAATTATTAGGTAACTTGAACCTGTAAAACCAGACAGCATTAAACACACTGTTTTATAGAACTCTAAGCTTCTTTATTTTATTAAGTACAGTGGACCCCCGCTTTACGATCACCTCCCAATGCGACCAATTATGTAAGTGTATTTATGTAAGTGCGTTTGTACGTGTTCTAGGTAGTAGGTTGGTAGACAGCAACCGCCCAGGGAGGTACTACCGTCCTGCCAAGTGAGTGTAAAACTGAAGCCTGTAATTGTTTTACACGATGGTAAGATTGCTGGTGTCTTTTTTTATGTCTCATACACATGCAAGATTTCAGGTATGTCTTGCTACTTCTACTTACACTTAGGTCACACTACACATACATGTACAAGCATATATATACACACCCCTTTGGGTTTTCTTCTATTTTCTTTCTAGTTCTTGTTCTTGTTTATTTCCTCTTACCTCCAAGGGGAAGTGGAACAGAATTCTTCCTCCGTAAGCCATGCGTGTTGTAAGAGGCGACTAAAATGCCGGGAGCAAGGAGCTAGTAACCTCTTCTCCTGTATATATTACTTACTAAATGTAAAAGGAGAAACTTTCATTTTTCCTTTTGGGCCACCCCGCCTCGGTGGGATACGGCCGGTGTGTTGAAAGAAAGTAAGTTTGTACGTGTATGTTTGGGGGTCTGAAATGGACTAATCTAATTCAGAATATTCCTTATGGGACCAAATTCATTCAGTAATGGCACCTGAACATACTTCTGGAATGAAATAACATCGTAAGCTGGGGGTCCACTGTAGTAGTTAAGTAGCGCACCTTTTTTTCGTGGTTTGTTCAATCCACTCAGTCAGTAAGCTTTTTGTTTTACTGACCTGTTGTGATCTATGTGTTATTCTTTTAAGGTGACCACCTGGATTATTCATTACACAAGAATACATATTTGCCTTATTCTTTTTAACTGTACGAACTGATGCTTCATTAAGTCCAAAAGCTCTTGCCATCACCACACGTGCACCACTTTTAAGTTTATCTAATGTCTATTTTCTTCATAACACCCAGACCTGAACACTAACTTTTCTTGCCACTTCTGGCATCAATCACATGCCTCTTAGGTGCCATGGTTATAATGCAAATTTTTTTTTTTAACATGTAGGCTGTTTCCCCACTGAGTCAGGGTGACCCAAAAAGAAAGAAAAAACTTTCATCATTCAACACTTTCACCATCACCCATACATAATCATTATCTTTGCAGAGGCACTTAGATACGACAGTTCAGACATCCCTCCAAACTGCCAATATCCTAAACCCCTCCTTTAAAGTGCAGGCATTGTACTTCCCATTTCCAGGACTCAAGCCTGGTTAACCAGTTTCCCTGAATCCCTTTACAAAATATTACCCTGCTCACATTCCAACAGCTCTTCAGGTCCCAAAAACCATTTGTAACCATTCACTCTTATCTAACATGCACGCTTTCTATTAGTCCAAGCCCCTCGCCCACAAAACTTCCTTTACCCCCTCCCTCCAATTTTTTCAAGGACGACCCCTACCCCGCCTTCTTTCACCAATAGATTTATATGCTCTCCAAGTTATTCTACTTTGTTCCATTCTCTCTAAATGACCAAACCACCTCAACAGCCCTCTGATCCAACTCACAGCATTTCAAATTTTCCCCTAGAAGCTGCACAGTGCAAGATGAATTTCATGGAATGCAAATCGAATATACGCTGCAATTTTGCAATAGTCTAATATCGAAAGCGTGTTAAAAGATCGCATATTAATCGATGGTCTACTGTAGATGGAAGGGGTAGCTGAGCTGTGTGTTGCAACACCTGACTTACTGCATTCAGGGGAAAACACTAAACTTGTAGGGGTAGTGCAGCGCCTGGGGGAACAAGAGGGAATTGAGTTTGACTTGAGGCCAGGGTGGTCTAATTCAATTCCTTGGCTCAAGAGCACCTCACCATCATCGAAAAATCTCCCTCAAGAAGATAATGACACAATAACACTACATGTTTAAGAGGTCTTAGAAAGTTCCTTGTACAATGAGGTACTAACACTACCTACTTAAGAGATCTTTGAAAGTGCCTTGTACAACAAATTACCAACACACTGCCTGTCAAGGTGCTGGTTTTAGAGAGTGCCTCATACAATAAGGTATCAACACACTGCCTGTCAAGGAGGTTTTAGAGAGTGCCTCATACAATAAGGTACCAACACACTGCCTGTCAAGGAGGTTTTAGAGAGTGCCTCATACAATAAGGTACCAACACACTGCCTGTCAAGGAGGTTTTAGAGAGTGCCTCATACAATAAGGTACCAACACACTGCCTGTCAAGGAGGTTTTAGAGAGTGCCTCATACAATAAGGTACCAACACACTGCCTGTCAAGGAGGTTTTAGAGAGTGCCTCATACAATAAGGTACCAACACACTGCCTGTCAAGGAGGTTTTAGAGAGTGCCTCATACAATATGGTACCAACACACTACCTGTCAAGGAGGAGGTCTTAGAGAGTGCCTCATACAAAGTCTTCTTGTTAAGTGCCTTCAGTTTCTCTCTCAGTTCACCCTTCTCAGACTCCAGACTCTCTATGTCGCTCTGTAGGTGGTCCATTGTCTCGTCGTATTCCTGAAAAAACGAGGAAATTAGACCGATTTTTCTAATATAGGAAAACTGGAAACTTTAACACTGCTGTTCTATGTGATAATTATGTAATGACAGCTTCCAGTGTCATACATACTAGTTACCTTCTCCTTGTGTCACATCATCATAGTGTCAACCAGTGTCATACATACTAGTTGCCTTCTCCTTGTGTAACATCATAGTGTCAACCAGTGTCACACATACAGTTACCTTGTGTCACATCATCATAGTGTCAACCAGTGTCATACATACTAGTTACCTTCTCCTTGTATCACATCATCATAGTGTCAACCAGTGTCACACACAACCTTGTGTCACATCATCATAGTGTCAACCAGTGTCAGACATACAGTTACCTTGTGTCACATCATCATCAGAGTGTCAACCAGTGTCACACACAGTTACCTTCTCCTTGCGTCGTAACATCATCAAGGTGTCATCTAGCTTGCGCTGGAGTTTCTCTATGGTAATATCAGCATCCCGGGTGGCAGTCGAGAGTTTCTTCTCGGCCAGGTCCCTCCTGACTGTCATTTCGCTCAGTTCCTCGTTCTTCTGCTTAAGGGTCAGCTTGAGGTCCTTGATGTCTTGTTCCTTGTTCACTATCTTGTACTTGATCATTTCCGTGTCCTTCATCTCATTCTTGATGGCCTGCGCTCGCAGGCTCACTGGTGCAATACTCTGCAATAATGTAAATGATAATTAACAGCTCTCTGGCTGCACTGATGCACCATTAACATGATACAGTGACTGCAACAATACACAACACACAATACAAATACAACAATACACAACACAATACCATGACCATTGCAACAATACACAACACAATACCACGACCATTGCAACAATACACAACACAATACCACGACCATTGCAACAATACACAACACAATACCACGACCATTGCAACAATACACAACACAATACCACGACCATTGCAACAATACACAACACAATACCACGACCATTGCAACAATACACAACACAATACCACGACCATTACAACAATACACAACACAATACCACGACCATTACAACAATACACAACACAATACCACGACCATTGCAACAATACACAACACAATACCACGACCATTACAACAATACACAACACAATACCACGACCATTACAACAATACACAACACAATACCACGACCATTACAACAATACACAACACAATACCACGACCATTACAACAATACACAACACAATACCACGACCATTGCAACAATACACAACACAATACCACGACCATTACAACAATACACAACACAATACCACGACCATTACAACAATACACAACACAATACCACGACCATTGCAACAATACACAACACAATACCACGACCATTGCAACAATACACAACACAATACCACGACCATTACAACAATACACAACACAATACCACGACCATTACAACAATACACAACACAATACCACGACCATTACAACAATACACAACACAATACCACGACCATTGCAACAATACACAACACAATACCACGACCATTACAACAATACACAACACAATACCACGACCATTACAACAATACACAACACAATACCACGACCATTGCAACAATACACAACACAATACCACGACCATTGCAACAATACACAACACACAATATCATGACTGTAACAATACACAATACTATGACTGCAACAATACACAACACACAATACCAATGTTTGCAACAATACACAACACAATATCACGACCATTGCAACAATACACAACACACAATATCATGACTGTAACAATACACAATACTATGACTGCAACAATACACAACACACAATACCAATGTCTGCAACAACACAATACCATGACTGCAATAATACACAACACATATCATCGTGACTGCAACAATACACAACACACAATACCATTTTTTTTTTATTTATTATCACACCGGCCGATTCCCACCAAGGCAGGGTGGCCCGAAAAAGAAAAACTTTCACCATCATTCACTCCATCACTGTCTTGCCAGAAGGGTGCTTTACACTACAGTTTTTAAACTGCAACATTAACACCCCTCCTTCAGAGTGCAGGCACTGTACTTCCCATCTCCAGGACTCAAGTCCGGCCTGCCGGTTTCCCTGAATCCCTTCATAAATGTTACTTTGCTCACACTCCAACAGCATGTCAAGTATTAAAAACCATTTGTCTCCAGTCACTCCTATCAAACACGCTCACGCATGCCCGCTGGAAGTCCAAGCCAATACCATTGTCTGCAACAATACACAACACAATACCACGACCATTGCAACAATACACAACACACAATACAAATACAACAATACACAACACAATACCACGACCATTGCAACAATACACAACACACAATATCATAACTGTAACAATACACAATACTATGACTGCAACAATACACAACACACAATACCAATGTCTGCAACAACACAATACCATGACTGCAATAATACACAACACATATCATCGTGACTGCAACAATACACAACACACAATACCATTGTCTGCAACAATACACAACACAATACCACGACCATTGCAACAATACACAACACACAATATCATGACTGTAACAATACACAATACTATGACTATGACATAATACAATGATTGCTTGACAAGGCAAGCCGGATCCAGGACTACTAGTACCAGCAACAACAACCTAGTTAACCAGACAGGTAAACTCTTGTAAACATCTCACGAATATTATCGTTTACTTGATGGACTATGGCTTAAGTGAAGGCTCTAACATAATCTAAGATTATTAAAGATTATCACTAATTATCATAATATTACTAAAGGTTATCACTAATCATCATATTACTGAAAATTACCACCGATTATCGCAATGCATCAAAGAGTACAGTTCACTACAGCCATAATAAACAACATATCTCACCCTCTCCTCCAGAGTACCATCAAAATCGTACTCTCCCTTCTCCAGGACGGCAGCGATGCGGCATATCTCAGCCTGAGTCCGCTGTACCGAGAGTCTGATAGACTCAGGACCCAGGTCCTCACCGCCGTAGATCAGGTCAGTGGCTTGGTGTACCAGCTCCTTCGCCTTGTCACCGCTCACACCATTGTCACAGTCTGTAAATAATTACGGTGTTAACCTCATTATGCTGGGCCACCCACTTCATCTATCACACTTAACCATTTGAGGGTCTGTCCCGTAGTTCTACGGCTTTGAAGCCAGTGTCCAAGCCGTAGTACTACGTCATAAGCTCAGCTCACTCAAGTAAGCTGTGAGCAATAAATTTGGGCCTAGATATGAGAGAATGCATCTATGTAGTAAATGTGCACTATATGAAACAACACACAGTGCACGAGAAAAAAAAATTGCAACTGTTTTTTGGAATAAAACAGCAACTTTACGGTGTAATTTCGTATGGGTTTTGTTGTTGTATTTGCAGTTTCTTGGTCTCATTTGATAGAATGGAAAATATTTTACATAGATTTTGATTGGTATAGTGCTGAAAATAGCTTGAAATTGAGCTCAAAGTAGTGAAAATGTTCGATTTTTGCTGTTGTTCAAGAGTAAACGAATCACATCCTACATCCAATACATGTCAGTTGGTGGGTCTAATTTGCGTTTATGAATGCACTGATATTATTTATATAATTATTACAATACTGCATAACAGTAAATCTTCTATTTTTTGGTGTGCATAGAAATTCTTTGTGAATAAAAAATCAAAATGGAATTATGTGTAAAGTCCGGAAACATGACTAAGAAAAAGAGGAAATGTTATTTTAGTGCCAGGAATGCCTGCATTGTTTATATTTATTATTATTATCACACTGGCCGATTCCCACCAAGGCAGGGTGGCCCGAAAAAGAAAAACTTTCACCATCATTCACTCCATCACTGTCTTGCCAGAAGGGTGCTTTACACTACAGTTTTTAAACTGCAACATTAACACCCCTCCTTCAGAGTGCAGGCACTGTACTTCCCATCTCCAGGACTCAAGTCCGGCCTGCCGGTTTCCCTGAACCCCTTCATAAATGTTACTTTGCTCACACTCCAACAGCACGTCAAGTATTAAAAACCATTTGTCTCCATTCACTCCTATCAAACACGCTCACGCATGCCTGCTGGAAGTCCAAGCCCCTAGCACACAAAACTTCCTTTACCCCCTCCCTCCAACATTCCCTAGGCCGACCCCTACCCCGCCTTCCTTCCACTACAGACTGATACAGACTGGATCCTATTTTGAAACTGGAATATTTTGAACTGTGTGTGAAATTGGCCAAATTACCAATATCCGATCACTTTCCTGGTAGTTGAAACAGTTAGTTGGGCGATTTCTTGTGCTCAGTAGATAAAATGAAACACTTGCTAGTGAAATAGCTAAGAATTTGGTCTAATGGAACAATGTAATTAGCCAAAAATAGGACTCAAAGTGGGCAAAATCGCTGATGTGTAAATATCACTGATAGCAAAATTCACAGGAGTGTAATTTCATCAGCTTTTTATCAAATTTTATACTTTTTGTTTGATTACATTCAGAAAAAGATTCTCTACTATTTTATAGGAAAAGTCTTCTTTTTTTTTTTTTTGAAAATTCTTTGGGCCCTGTGGGGAATTTTCAAGTTTGGGGTCTGGACCCTCAAAGGGTTAAGATTATAGGCAAAATCCACTGGCTAGGTTATAGGTAAAATCCACTGGCTAGGTTATAAGTAAAATCCACTGGCTACATTATAAGTAAAATCCACTAGCTAGGTTATAAGTAAAATCCACTAGCTAGGTTATAAGTAAAATCCACTGGCTAGGTTATAAGTAAAATCCACTGGCTAGGTTATAAGTAAAATCCACTGGCTACATTATAAGTAAAATCCACTAGCTAGGTTATAAGTAAAATCCACTAGCTAGGTTATAAGTAAAATCCACTGGCTAGGTTATAAGTAAAATCCACTAGCTAGGTTATAAGTAAAATCCACTGGCTAGGTTATAAGTAAAATTCACTGGCTAGGTTATAAGTAAAATCCCCTAGCTAGGTTATAAGTAAAATCCACTGGCTAGGTTATAAGTAAAATCCACTGGCTAGGTTATAAGTAAAATCCACTAGCTAGGTTATAAGTAAAATCCACTGGCTAGGTTATAAGTAAAATCCACTGGCTAGGTTATAAGCAAAATCCACTGGCTAGGTTATAAGTAAAATCCACTAGCTAGGTTATAAGTAAAATCCACTAGCTAGGTTATAAGTAAAATCCACTGGCTAGGTTATAAGTAAAATCCACTAGTTAGGTTATAAGTAAAATCCACTAGCTAGGTTATAAGTAAAATCCACTAGTTAGGTTATAAGTAAAATCCACTAGCTAGGTTATAAGTAAAATCCACTGGCTAGGTTATAAGTAAAATCCATTGGCTAGGTTATAAGTAAAATCCACTAGCTAGGTTATAAGTAAAATCCACTAGCTAGGTTATAAGTAAAATCCACTGGCTAGGTTATAAGTAAAATCCACTAGCTAGGTTATAAGTAAAATCCACTAGCTAGGTTATAAGTAAAATCCACTAGCTAGGTTATAAGTAAAATCCACTAGCTAGGTTATAAGTAAAATCCACTAGCTAGGTTATAAGTAAAATCCACTAGCTAGGTTATAAGTAAAATCCACTGGCTAGGTTATAAGTAAAATCCATTGGCTAGGTTATAAGTAAAATCCACTAGCTAGGTTATAAGTAAAATCCACTAGCTAGGTTATAAGTAAAATCCACTAGCTAGGTTATAAGTAAAATCCACTGGCTAGGTTATAAGTAAAATCCATTGGCTAGGTTATAAGTAAAATCCACTAGCTAGGTTATAAGTAAAATCCACTAGCTAGGTTATAAGTAAAATCCACTAGCTAGGTTATAAGTAAAATCCACTAGCTAGGTTATAAGTAAAATCCACTGGCTAGGTTATAAGTAAAATCCATTGGCTAGATTATAAGTAAAATCCACTAGCTAGGTTATAAGTAAAATCCACTAGCTAGGTTATAAGTAAAATCCACTAGCTAGGTTATAAGTAAAATCCACTGGCTAGGTTATAAGTAAAATTCATTGTCTAGGTTATAAGTAAAATCCACTAGCTAGGTTATAAGTAAAATCCACTGGCTAGGTTATAAGTAAAATCCACTAGCTAGGTTACAGGTAAAATCCACTGCAAATCATAGGCTAAATCCATTTGTTAAACTGTGCTGTAAACTGCTTCATTTTCGATGTTTATTGCAATGTGTATAAAATGTGTTTAGAGTACTCTTATTAAATGTACAAACAATTACTGGGGTCAGCGGTAGGTTCGTACACTCAGCTCAGTTGTAGACAAGTTGAGTCTGCAAGACTTGGAAATCCACTCAATTTTGGCTATCCTCAATTCGGTCAAGTGGCAGAGAGGCTCAAAACGTAACCCCCAAAATTGACAGGTCCATCTTTCTACCGCCGCTTGACCATCATTTGTTCAGCACACAAATAAACAGCACATCGGACCAAGAAGATTATGACAACATTTCGGTCTGACTTGAACCATATACGAGTTGCACTAAAAATGGTTCAAGCTGGACCAAATCGTTGTTGTAAGTTCCTTCCTCGTGCATGCAGGGTATTAGTGCATTGTTCCAGGTACGATACCGTTTTTTTCTTCTGTTTGTTTGTTGACAGTGGTTTATTATGGCTTAATCTGAGTTCGTGGAATGAGAGGAGGTCAACATACAAAATAAACCCAGTGAAGAGCAGTCATGCAATGAGCACAATAAGAGAACGCTGTATCAACATATCTGTGGTTCCGTCCCTGATTATTCAACATCTTGCCAGAAAATATCAGAAACACTGCTGGGACAAGTGTAGAAGTCTTTAAGAGGAAGCTGGACAAATATCTTCACCAGGTGCCAGATCAACCAGGCTATGATGGATATGTCAGCAGATCACTAACAGCAATAGCCTGGTTGACCAAGCAAGCACCAGACCAGCCTGGTCCGTAACTGGATTCCGGGAGTAGAAAAACTCTTGCAAATCATCAAGGGTACATCAAAGACACGTGGCATCCCTAGCTCCGTCAACATTATTACTTACAATTAAACTCACACTGAAGAAGGAATGACCAGCTACTTTTTCTAGACCTTCGATTACAGAGAGGCGACAGTAAACTCTCAAGTCAAGATTTGAACCTCCTCACTACAATGATCCCTCGCACTGTTACTCTCGTTATGGCGTCTAGACGAGCAGAGTAGTCTATACACAATCCGCACACAGAAGAATGAAACTTAAGATGACATAGTGGTCCAACTTGGACCACTAACTACAGGTGCTCCTCGACTTACGATGGTTTGTCTTACAATGGTTCGACTTTATGATAGTGCAAAACCAATTATTCTGAAGAAGAAACTTAATTACCCAGCATAAACTTAATTACCCAGCATAAACTTAATTACCCAGCATAAACTTAATTACCCAGCATAAACTTAATTACCCAGCATAAACTTAATTACCCAGCATACACTTAATTACCCAGCATACACTTAATTACCCAGCATACACTTAATTACCCAGCATAAACTTAATTACCCAGCATAAACTTAATTACCCAGCATAAACTTAATTACCCAGCATAAACTTAATTACCCAGCATAAACTCAATTACCCAGCATAAACTCAATTACCCAGCATAAACTCAATTACCCAGCATAAACTCAATTACCCAGCATAAACTCAATTACCTAGCATAAACTTAATTACCCAGCATAAACTTAATTACCCAGCATAAACTTAATTACCCAGCATAAACTTAATTACCCAGCATAAACTTAATTACCCAGCATAAACTTAATTACCCAGCATAAACTTAATTACCCAGCATAAACTTAATTACCCAGCATAAACTTAATTACCCAGCATAAACTTAATTACCCAGCATAAAGACAGCAAGTCCCTAACATGTATTCACTTATTGACTTTTCAATACTGGTATTTAGCTAGTTACAGTAATTATTTATTTGCTTTTACAGTGTCAGTAGTTATTTATTGACTTATTTATCATATCATATTCATATATGACTTACGATATTTATTACTTATGGTGGAGCACCTGTAGTCCTAGGCCTCTTCCTCTGAGATTGATGGACTGAACACATCGACACCAGGTTGAGGGACTGATTACCTCATTCTCCTCCTCTCCTTACGCCTTCCTCTTTGTATTGGACTGATGAAGCCACTGTGTGGCGAAACGTTTCCTGAATAAAGATTCCCATATGCTGCATAAGTGTCTCAATCTTGAAAAGGACCTGCCTAGTATGGGCCAACAGGCTTGCTGCAGTGTTCCTCCTTTCTTATGTTCTTATATTCATATATGACTTACGATATTTATTACTTATGGTGGAGCACCTGTAGTCCTAGGCCTCTTCCTCTGAGCCTTCACAATCTCCAGTCCCCAGTTTTTAGAGGAAGAATGTGCATAGATCACTCGTACTCTCACTTCACAACGCTTCCCTCAACACTTTACACAAGACTGCTGGGAATGTGCTACAAAAACACTCCATGGAGCAAACGATGACACAGCAGCAGAAGTAAAGACCAACCAGATTCATCGTTTTGTCAACAGGCAATGTGGGATTTAATGTGACCAAAGCATTTAACAAGCAGGCCATCAAAATAGTCACAAACTCTTCGAAGACTTGATGCAGTAACACCAGAAAGATCCTTCAAGGAGTGCACAAGTGTACATTATATCATGTGGAGGATGAGACAAGAAGTATGTAGGAGAAAGTGCCTGGTTATTAACCCTTTCAGGGTCCGTCCCGTAGATCTACGGCTTTACGTTCAGGGTCCAAACCGTAGATCTACGCCATGAGCTCAGCTCACTCTGATAAACTGTGAGTGGTACATTTGGGCCTAGATATGAGAGAATACATCTATGTGGTATGTGTGCACCACATAAAACAGATCCTGCAGCACACTGTGTATAATGAGAGAAAAAAAATGAAATCATGATTTTTCGATTAAAACAGCAACTTTGTAGTGTTTTTTCGTATGTTTTTTATAGATGTATTTGCGATTTCTTGGTCTCATTTGATAGAATGGAAGACATATTACAGAAATAGAGATGATTTTGATTGGTTTTAGCACTGGAAATGGCTTGAAACTGAGCTCAAAGTAGCAGAAATGTTAAATTTTTGCCGATATTCAAGAGTAAACAAACGACCTCACACGTCTAATACACGTCAGCTGGTGGGTCTAATATACATTCACAAATATGGTGATGATATTTATACAATCATTACAGTATTGCATAACAGTAAATCTTCTATTTTTTGGTGTGAATAAAAATTCATTATGTGAATAAAAAATCAAAATGGAATTTATTTGTAAAGCCTCAAAACATAACTAATGAACAGAGGAAATGTTAGTTTAGTGCCAGGAATACCTACATTGTTCATTCTGGACCCTATTTTGAAATTGGAATATTTTGAACTTTGTGTTAAATTGGCCAAATTAACAATTTCCGATCACTTTATTTTGTAGTTGAAACAGTTGACTTGGCAATTTCTTGTGCTCAATCGATAGAATAGAAGTAATACTAGTGAAATAGCTAAGAATTTGGTTGATTGGAATAATGTAATTGGCCTAAAATGGGAGTCAAAGTCGGCAAAATCGCCGATTCGTAAATATCGCTGAGACATCAAAATTCGCGAGAGCATAATTTCGTCAATTTTCCACCGAATTTCGTACTTTTTGTTTTATTACCTTCACAAAAAGATTCTCTACGATTTCATAAGAAAAAATAACAATTTTTTTTTTTTTAAATTCTTGGACACTGGTGTGTGACTCCAGATTTGGGCCTTGGACCCTGAAAGGGTTAAGCATTGGAGCTCAAGAACACACAAATGCCTGCATACGAAATTACAGCAATGCTTATTTGCAATACAGAAATCTGTGCACTTAACCCTTTGAGTGTCGCAACCTCTGATCACAAACTTGCTCCCAGGGTCAAAGAATTTAAAAACAAAAGAAAAATCTTATGAAATGATAATGCTTTTCTGAAGGTAATGAAACCAAAAGTACGAAATATGATAGAAAACCTACAGAATTACGCTCTTGAAAAGTTAGTGGTCTTGGCGGTATTTACACATAGGTAATTTCACCCACTTTGAGCCCTATTTTGGGCCAATTCCACTGTTTCAGTTGATCGAACTCACAGCTATTTCACTAGTACTACTTTTATTCTATCGAGTGACAACAAGAAACTGCCCATTTATCTATTTGAAATTACTAATTTGCCCAATTTCACACAAAATTCAGGAAAGGTCAATTTCAAAACAGGGTCCAGAATAAACAATGCAGACATTCCTGGCACTAAAACAACATTTTCTCTGTTCATTAGTCACATCTCCGAGCCTCTCTTATATCACACTTGCTTTTCATTTTGAATTTTTATTCCCCAAATATAGAAGATTTACTGTTATGGAGGCTAGTGAATTATTGTAATAATTGTATAAATAATATCAGCACATTTGTGACTGCATATTAGGCCTACCAGATGGTGTGTATTGGACACATGACATAATTTGTTTACTCTTGAACATTGGCAAAAATCGAATATTTCCAATACTTTGAGCTCAATTTCAAGCTTTTATTCTGTAAACAATTGAAAATCATCTCTATATTTCTGTAAATTATCTTCCATTCTATCAAATGAGATCAAGAAAACAAGAATACAACCATAAAAGCCATACAAAAATACACTGCAAAATCACCGTTTTAAACCAAAATCACAGTCTTTTTTTTTTCTCATTATGCACTGCATGCTTCAGGATTTTTTGTATATTAAAATTAAAATTCAAAGTTTATTCTCTATAAGGATTACAATGCTGAGTTTACAGAATTTGGTTATTGTGTGGTTTACATGTAGTAAAATACTAATTACAGAGTGTACCACTAGGACACCTAGCATGGCTAGGCATTTCGGGCAGACTTAGATTAATTCTTAAATTTAAAATATTACAAATTATGAGGTAAGTTGGTATTATGGCTAAGTGACTAAATACTAGTTTGTGAGTTTAGCAATGTGAATGCTTTTGTTTTGGCACTATACATAGTTTCAGTATTGGAGTATCACAGGCCAACTTATGACTAGTTAGGATTCATTATTTTAAGATTGAGATTGATATTTCTGTTTATGGTAAAATGGGTGAGTGAGTGTAAGTGTGAACCACCAGGTGGTATTTGTGTAATTAGTTGACAGGGTGTATTGTGCACACTGACCACACAGACTCATTCTCTCACAAGCTTACTAGCTTTCTCCAACCAGATTTGGAGTCACTAGAATTTTAGCATAGTACAGTGGACCCCCGCATAGCGACCTTAATCCGTGCAAGAGGGCTGGCTGTTATGCGAAATGTTCGGTATGCGAATGAATTTTCCCCATAAGAAATAATGGAAATCAAATTAATCCGTGCAAGACACCCAAAAGTATGAAAAAAAAATTTTACCACATGAAATATACATTTTCCTACACACAAAGAGAAGGATACATGCACAATAGTAGAGTAGTACATGCACAATATATATTGTGCATGTACTACTCTACTAAATGAAGAATAAATGACACTTACCTTTATTGAAGATGCAGCAATGACTGATGAGACACTGTGTCCTGGGAGTGCCTTTTCCTCCTGAGTACTGTAGGTCCTGTTTGGCATTTTCTTCCAGAACAGGCCTTATCACACTGTGTATGCCACTACGATTCTTAAATCTCTCAAACCAACCTTTGCTGGCTTTAAATTCACCAATATGAGCACTAGTTCCAGGCATTTTCCCTGTTCACCTGGGTGTTAGTCGACTGGTGTGGGTTGCATCCTGGGAGAGAAGATTAAGGACCCCAATGGAAATAAGTTAAGACAGTCTTCGATGACACTGACTTTTTTGGGTTATCCTGGGTGGCAAATCCTCTGGGGTTAATTGTTTCTTGGTATTCTCAATAAGCCACACCAACAACGGTGGTACAGCAGCAGCAGCAGCTGACGGTGGTACAGCAGCAACAGACGATGCTACAGCAGCAACAGACGATGCTACAGCAGCAGCAGACGATGCTACAGCAGCAGCAGCAGCAGCAGACGATGCTACAGCAGCAGCAGCAGCTGACGGTGGTACAGCAGCAACAGACGATGCTACAGCAGCAACAGACGATGCTACAGCAGCAGCAGACGATGCTACAGCAGCAGCAGCAGCAGCTGACGGTGGTACAGCAGCAACAGACGATGCTACAGCAGCAACAGACGATGCTACAGCAGCAGCAGACGATGCTACAGCAGCAGCAGACGATGCTGCAGCAGCAGCAGCAGACGGTACTACAGCAGCAGCAGCAGCTGACGGTGGTACAGCAGCAGCATCTGACAGTGCAGCAGCAGCTGACAGTGCAGCAGCAGCTGACAGTGCAGCAGCAGCTGACAGTGCAGCAGCAGCTGACAGTGCAGCAGCAGCTGACGGTGGTACAGCAGCAGCAGCAGCAGCAGCTGTACCACCAATAGTAGCGATGGTTGATTGGGGTTTATTATACAACCTGGCCAGCTCGGAGACACGCACTCCACTTTCATACTTATCAATGATCTTTTTCTTTATCTCCATAGTAATTCTGACCCTTATTGCTGTAGGGTTGGCACTAGAAGCTTTCTTGGGGCCCATGGTCACTTATTTTCCAGAAAAAATCACCAAAAACACTGTAATAATACGAAATGTTCCGATTGTATGCTTGGATGCTACCGCGGAGGCTGGCTGGTAAACAATGCCACCGGCGGAACATGTGAGCGTGGCTCAGGCCGCACATTGGACGCGTCTCGGACGAAGGGCGGTGAGCGGGTTTTTGGGCGGTATGCGAGGCAAAATTTTTGCGATCAAAGCGTCCGGTATGCGGATTGTACGGTATGCGATGCGTCCGGTATGCGGGGGTCCACTGTATTAAGGGACCAACACCAGCTTCAAAGTCGTAATAATACGGGACCGATACTGAAGAGGTTAACAAGGTTAAATGAAGCATGACCAGTCAACTGCAAGAACACCTGACAGAGACAAACAATTGCACCCGACATCGGACATTAAAAATAGCACGAGTCTGCAGATAAACCTTTGCCAAATCCAAAAACAGCCTTCAGAGTCACTTCCTTAAGTGGAAGTGACCTGATTAGGTGGGTCATTGGGCTAATCCGGGGATGGGGGGGGAGGACATGGACCTGCTTCGCACGGGTCAGAAGGCCTGCTGCAGTGTTCTTTCTTTCTTATGTTCTTAAGTTGTAGAT
This sequence comes from Cherax quadricarinatus, assembly GCF_038502225.1. Lineage (NCBI taxonomy): Eukaryota > Metazoa > Arthropoda > Malacostraca > Decapoda > Parastacidae > Cherax > Cherax quadricarinatus. The sequence goes on along the minus strand of NC_091389.1, from coordinate 5,814,046 downwards.
AAAGCACTGCCACTCGAGTCACGGTTTGAACTGAAAGTATCAAAATTTATTGGAATTCTTTTGCATTTTTCAGGACCTGTCTAAGGACACCATACAAAAATGTGCAGCAGATCTAGAAATGGCACTGACAGAGGTCAAGGTGGCACAGGGAAAACATCAAGTTAAAGCCACAAAACTGGCTGAAGAAGATGGATACATGCTTTGCGAGGCAATGGAGAGTTTACCTGGAGAGAGTTCTGGGGGTCAACGCCCCCCCGGCCCGGTCTGTGACCAGGCCTCCTGGTGGATCAGAGCCTGATCAACCAGGCTGTTGCTGCTGGCTGCACGCAAACCAACGTACGAGCCACAGCCCGGCTGGTCAGGAACCGACTTTAGGTGCTTGTCCAGTGCCAGCTTGAAGACTGCCAGGGGTCTGTTGGTAATCCCCCTTATGTATGCTGGGAGGCAGTTGAACAGTCTCGGGCCCCTGACACTTATTGTATGGTCTCTTAACGTGCTAGTGACACCCCTGCTTTTCATTGGGGGGATGTTGCATCGTCTGCCAAGTCTTTTGCTTTCGTAGTGAGTGATTTTCGTGTGCAAGTTCAGTACTAGTCCTTCTAGGATTTTCCAGGTGTATATAATCATATATCTCTCCCGCCTGCATTCCAGGGAATACAGGTTTAGGAACCTCAAGCGCTCCCAGTAATTGAGGTGTTTTATCTCCGTTATGCGCGCCGTGAAGGTTCTCTGTACATTTTCTAGGTCAGCAATTTCACCTGCCTTGAAAGGTGCTGTTAGTGTGCAGCAATATTCCAGCCTATACTGAACAAGTGACCTGAAGAGTGTCATCATGGGCTTGGCCTAAAGTCAATTCTGCTGTCAAAGATTAAAGACCCCATGAAAATGCTTGAATTCCTTCCTTGCAACAACAGGTCTACCGCATTTCTAAATTTACTTATTGCTCTTCGGATTTTCTTGACAATCCCAGTGACTGTGGAGAAAGGAGTTTTTCCAAGCTGAAACTGATCAAAACTTGAGATCATCAGCTCAGCAAGAACGTTTGAACAGTTTGCTGATTATGTCCACTGAATCTGAAATCAGCAGGAGTTTAACCCTTTCAGGGTCCCCAGGTCCTCTCCGAGACTTGTTCTCAGGGTCTCCAAATTAAAAAAAAAATAAAAATTATTTTTTCTTATGAAAAGATAGAGAATCTTTTCCCGATCATAATTACACCAAAAGTATGAAATTTGATGGAAAACTTACGGAATTATGCTCTCGCGAAGTTAGCGGTCTCGACGATGTTCACGCATCGGTGATTTTGCCCACTTTGAGCCCTATTTTCGGCCAATTACAGTGTACTAGTCAACAAAAATCATAACTATTTTGCTACAACTCCATTTTTTCTATCGAATGAGTACAAGAAACCACCCATTTACCAATTTCAACTATTCAATAAAGTGGTCAGAATTTAGCAATTTCGCCAATTTCACACAAATTTCAAAAGATGCCAATTTCTGAATAGGGTCCAGAATAAACAAGAAAGACATTCCTGGCACTAAAATAACAAGTTCTCTGTTCGTTAGTCACATCCCCAGGCCCCTCTAATATTTCTTTGGCTTTCCACTTTGAATTTTTATTCTTACAAAAAATAGAAGATTTACTGTTATGCAGACTACTGCATTAGTGTAGAAATGGTATAAATAATATCAGCGCACTCGTGAAAGAATATTAGACTCACCAGTTGACGTGTATTGGACGCTTGGCACGATTTGTTTACTTTTGAACTTCGTAAAAATCGAACATTGCTGCTACTTTGAGCTCAATTTCAAGGTACTTTTCATTGTAAAACCAGTCAAAATCATCTCAATTTCTGTAATATGTCTTCCATTCTATAAAATGAGACCAGGAAAACTAGAATACAAGGATAAATACCATATGAAAATACAGTGCAAAGTCGTTGTTTTAATCCAAAAACACGGTCAAAGTGGAAGGAAGGCGGGGTAGGGGTCGGCCTAGGAAAGGTTGGAAGGAGGGGGTAAAGGAGGTTTTGTGTGCGAGGGGCTTGGACTTCCAGCAGGCATGCGTGAGCGTGTTTGATAGGAGTAAATGGAGACAAATGGTTTTTAATACTTGACGTGCTGTTGGAGTGTGAGCAGAGTAACATTTATGAAGGGGTTCAGGGAAACCGGCAGGCCGGACTTGAGTCCTGGAGATGGGAAGTACAGTGCCTGCACTCTGAAGGAGGGGTGTTAATGTTGCAGTTTAAAAACTGTAGTGTAAAGCACCCTTCTGGCAAGACAGTGATGGAGTGAATGATGGTGAAAGTTTTTTTTTTCGGGCCACCCTGCCTTGGTGGGAATCGGCCAGTGTGATAATAAAAAAAATAATAATAGACATTTTGCTTAATCCATCTAAATACACCCCAGAGTAAAATAAATTAACATAAATATGAGATGTGGTAGCCAGGTGACTTGTAGGACTTGTGGTAGACAGGCAACTTGTAGGACTTGTGGTAGACAGGCAACTTGTAGGACTTGTGGTAGATAGGCAACTTGTAGGACTTGTGGTAGACAGGCAACTTGAAGGACTTTTGGTAGCCAGGCAACTTGTGGTAACCAGGCAACTTGTAGGACTTGTGGTAGACAGGCAACTTGTAGGACTTGTGGTAGACAGGCAACTTGTAGGACTTGTGGTAGACAGGCAATTTGTAGGACTTGTGGTAGACAGGCAACTTGTAAGACTTGTGGTAGACAGGCAACTTGTAGGACTTGTGGTAGCCAGGCAACTTGTAGGACTTGTGGTAGCCAGGTAACTTGTAGGACTTGTGGTAGCCAGGCAACTTGTAGGACTTGTGGTAGCCAGGCAACTTGTAGGACTTGTGACGAAAACCAGACGCGCTCATCTGGTTGGTTTACATTATGTGTGGGTGGGGTGGGGAGGGCTGCCCTTCCTGGCTACCCATACTTCCCAACCTAACTTCATACAAATAAAACTCAACTCTCATCCTACATTAAGACTACAAATATTTTAAGATAATTAATGAGTGTACTATACAGTGGACCCCCGGTTTATGATCAGCTCCCAATGTGACCAATTATGTAAGTGTATTTATGTAAGTGCGTTTGTATGTGTATGTTTGGGGGTCTGAAATGGACTAATCTAATTCACAATATTCCTTATGGGAACAAATTCGGTCAGTACTGGCACCTGAACATACGTCTAGAATTAAATAATATCGTAAACCGGGGGTCCACTGTATATGCATTTTATCGCTCTAGGGAGCTTAATGTCGTAGTAGGTATAAGCGGCCAGGCAGGATGCCATACCTCCCACATGACTTTCTACAAATAAATACTTTTCACCTCTCACTGTACATTAAGACCATAAAGACTACAAATATTTTAAGGTAAATAATGCATCTACTGTATATGCATTTTATCGCTCTAGGGAGCTTTGAGCTTTGGGGTGGCCAGGAGGGCTACCACACCTGACCTCTTAGAGTAAATACTACTCACCTTTTGCCCTACATTAACACTACAAATATTTTGAGGTAAATAATGAGTGTACTGTGTGTGTTTTACTTTTTAATGTCTAGTTCTATTGCTAACTTAATATATGTTAGTGTAAACGTGTTATCTGGCATTTATATGCATTTATAAATGGAAAAAATGGAGTTCTCCTTTCCGACGAAGTCTGCTTTCCGGCAGTAGCCTGGAACCTAACCTGCCGAATAAGTGGGGCCCTACTGTACGTCTGAAACACTGGCTTGTAAGACGTATATATACGGCCGAAACAGTCAAGGGGTTAACTCGCATGCATTTTATACACGCACAGTTTGATTGCTTCCATACATGGGGCCCACCAAAATTGTTCCTAATTGGGCCTTGCACCTAATAAGGCCGACTCTGGGGGTTAGTGATGCGACTCAGCATCAAGCAATCTCCAGGACTACATTTTTTTTTTTTCAACAAGTCGGCCGTCTCCCACCGAGGCAGGGTGACCCAAAAAAGAAAGAAAATCCCCAAAAAAGAAAATACTTTCATCATCATTCAACACTTTCACCACACTCACACATTATCACTGCTTTTGCAGAGGTGCTCAGAACACAACAGTTTAGAAGCATATACATATAAAGATACACAACATATCCCTCCAAACTGCCAATATCCCAAACCCCTCCTTTAAAGTGCAGGCATTGTACTTCCCATTTCCAGGACTCAAGTCCGACTATATGAAAATAACCGGTTTCCCTGAATTTTTTTTTTTTTTTTCAACAAGTCGGTCGTCTCCCACCGAGGCAGGGTGACCCAAAAAAGAAAGAAAATCCCCAAAAAGAAAATACTTTCATCATCATTCAACACTTTCACCACACTCACACATTATCACTGCTTTTGCAGAGGTGCTCAGAATACAACAGTTTAGAAGCATATACGTATAAAGATACACAACATATCCCTCCAAACTGCCAATATCCCAAACCCCTCCTTTAAAGTGCAGGCATTGTACTTCCCATTTCCAGGACTCAAGTCCGACTATATGAAAATAACCGGTTTCCCTGAATCCCTTCACTAAATATTACCCTGCTCACACTCCAACAGATCGTCAGGTCCCAAGTATCATTCGTCTCCATTCACTCCTATCTAACACGCTCATGCACGCTTGCTGGAAGTCCAAGCCCCTCGCCCACAAAACCTCCTTTACCCCCTCTTTCCAACCCTTTCGAGGACGACCCCTACCCCTCCTTCCTTCCTCTATAGATTTATATGCTTTCCATGTCATTCTACTTTGATCCATTCTCTCTAAATGACCAAACCACCTCAACAACCCCTCTTCTGCCCTCTGACTAATGCTTTTATTAACTCCACACCTTCTCCTAATTTCCACACTCCGAATTTTCTGCATAATATTTACACCACACATTGCCCTTAGACAGGACATCTCCACTGCCTCCAACCGTCTCCTCGCTGCTGCATTTACCACCCAAGCTTCACGTCCATATAAGAGTGTTGGTACTACTATACCTTCATACATTCCCTTCTTTGCCTCCATAGATAACGTTTTTTTGACTCCACATATACCTCAATGCACCACTCACCTTTTTTCCCTCATCAATTCTATGATTAACCTCATCCTTCATAAATCCATCCGCCGACACGTCAACTCCCAAGTATCTGAAAACATTCACTTCTTCCATACTCCTCCTCCCCAATTTGATATCCAATTTTTCTTTATCTAAATCATTTGATACCCTCATCACCTTACTCTTTTCTATGTTCACTTTCAACTTTCTACCTTTACACACATTCTCAAACTCATCTACTAACCTTTGCAATTTTTCTTTAGAATCTCCCATAAACACAGTATCATCAGCAAAAAGTAACTGTGTCAATTCCCATTTTGAATTTGATTCCCCATAATTTAATCCTACCCCTCTCCCGAACACCCTAGCATTTACTTCTTTTACAACCCCATCTATAAATATATTAAACAACCATGGTGACATTACACATCCCTGTCTAAGACCTACTTTTACCGGGAAGTAATCTCCCTCTCTTCTACACACCCTAACCTGAGCCGCCTCACTATCCTCATAAAAGCTCTTTACAGCATTTAGTAACTTACCACCTATTCCATATACTTGCAACATCTGCCACATTGCTCCTCTATCCACTCTATCATATGCCTTTTCTAAATCCCTAAATGCAATAAAAACTTCCCTACCTTTATCTAAATACTGTTCACATATATGCTTAAATGTAAACACTTGATCTACACATCCCCTACCCACTCTGAAGCCTCCTTGCTCATCCACAATCCTACATTCTGTCTTACCTCTAATTCTTTCAATTATAACCCTACCGTATACTTTTCCTGGTATACTCAGTAAACTTATTCCTCTATAATTTTTACAATCTCTTTTGTCCCCTTTCCCTTTATATAAAGGGACTATACATGCTCTCCGCCAATCCCTAGGTACCTTCCCCTCTTTCATACATTTATTAAACAAAAGTACCAACCACTCCAACACTATATCCCCCCCTGCTTTTAACATTTCTGTCATGATCCCATCAGTTCCAGCTGCTTTACCCCCTTTCATTCTACGTAATGCCTCATGTACCTCCACCACACTTACATTCTGCTCTTCTTCACTCCTAAAAGATGGTATACCTCCCTGGCCAGTGCATGAAATTACCGCCTCCCTTTCTTCCTCAACATTTAAAGGTTCCTCAAAATATTCTCGCCATCTACCCAATACCTCCCTCTCCCCATCTACTAACTCCCCTACTCTGATTTTAACGGACAAATCCATACTTTCCCTAGGCTTTCTTAACTTGTTTAACTCACTCCAAATTTTTTTCTTATTTTCATTAAAATTTCTTGACAGTGCCTCTCCCACTCTATCATCTGCTCTCCTTTTGCACTCTCTTCACCTTTCTTTTACTCTCCATATACTCTGCTCTTCTTATAACACTTCTGCTTTGTAAAAACCTCTCATAAGCTACCTTTTTCTCTTTTATCACACCCTTTACTTCGTCATTCCACCAATCACTCCTCTTTCCTCCTGCCCCCACCCTCCTATAACCACAAACTTCTGCCCCACATTCTATACTGCATTTTTAAAACTATTCCAACCCTCCCACTACTCATCTTTGCACTAGCCCACCTTTCTGCCAATAGCCGCTTATATCTCTCCCGAACTTCCTCCTCCCTTAGTTTATACACTTTCACCTCCCTCTTACTTGTTGTTGCCACCTTCCTCTTTTCCCATCTACCTCTTACTCTAACTGTAGCTACAACTAAATAATGATCCGATATATCAGTTGCCCCTCTATAAACATGTACATCCTGGAGCCTACCCATAAACCTTTTATCCACCAATACATAATCTAACAAACTACAGTGGACCCCCGCATAGCGACTTTAATCCGTGCAAGAGGGCTGATTGTTATGCGAAATGTTCGGTATGCGAATGAATTTTCCCCATAAGAAATAATGGAAATCAAATTAATCCGTGCAAGACACCCAAAAGTATGAAAAAAAAAATTTTACCACATGAAATATACATTTTCCTACACACAAAGAGAAGGATACATGCACAATAGTAGAGTAGTACATGCACAATATATATTGTGCATGTACTACTCTACTAAATGAAGAATAAATGACACTTACCTTTATTGAAGATGCAGCGATGACTGATGAGACACTGTGTCCTGGGAGTGCCTTTTCCTCCTGAGTACTGTAGGTCCTGTTTGGCATTTTCTTCCAGAACAGGCCTTATCACACTGTGTATGCCACTACGATTCTTAAATCTCTCAAACCAACCTTTTCTGGCTTTAAATTCACCAATATGAGCACTAGTTCCAGGCATTTTTCCCTGTTCACCTGGGTGTTAGTCGACTGGTGTGGGTTGCATCCTGGGAGACAAGATTAAGGACCCCAATGGAAATAAGTTAGACAGTCTTCGATGACACTGACTTTTTTGGGTTATCCTGGGTGGAAAATCCTCTGGGGTTAATTGTTTCTTGGTATTCTCAATAAGCCACACCAACAACGGTGCTACAGCAGCAGCAGCAGCTGACGGTGGTACAGCAGCAACAGACGATGCTACAGCAGCAACAGACGATGCTACAGCAGCAGCAGACGATGCTACAGCAGCAACAGACGATGCTACAGCAGCAGCAGACAATGCTACAGCAGCAGCAGACAATGCTACAGCAGCAGCAGACGATGCTACAGCAGCAGCTGACGGTGGTACAACAGCAGCAGCAGCTGACAGTGCAGCAGCAGCTGACAGTGCAGCAGCAGCTGACAGTGCAGCAGCAGCTGACAGTGCAGCAGCAGCTGACAGTGCAGCAGCAGCTGACGGTGGTACAGCAGCAGCAGCAGCTGTACCACCAATAGTAGTGATGGTTGATTGGGGTTTATTATACAACCTGGCCAGCTCGGAGACACGCACTCCACTTTCATACTTATCAATGATCTTTTTCTTCATCTCTATAGTAATTCTCACCCTTATTGCTGTAGGGTTGGCACTAGAAGCTTTCTTGGGGCCCATGGTCACTTATTTTCCAGAAAAAATCACCAAAAACACTGTAATAATACGAAATGTTCCGATTGTATGCTTGGATGTTACCGCGGAGGCTGGCTGGTAAACAATGCCACCGGCGGAACATGTGAGCGTGGCTCAGGCCACACATTGGACGCGTCTCGGACGAAGGGCAGTGAGCGGGTTTTTGGGCGGTATGCGAGGCAAAACTTTTGCGAAAAAAGCGAGCGGTATGCGGATTGTACGGTATGCGATGCGTGCGATATGCGGGGGTCCACTGTACTTTCATTACATGCTACATCATATTTAGTCTATAAATTTGCACTTTATTGTGCACCCCATAGTACAAGATAGAGTTAAAGAGCAGCAGCGCTTGGAAGAGGAAAAACAAGAGGAAAATGGAAGAATTACAAAAGAAGTTCAGTATAAAGGGATTAGTTGGTGTGTTCATCTGATTTTGCATTCTCAGCATATCCCGGCATTTCTCGTGGCATCTGAGAAATGATCAAACTCAGTGAACAAGGTATGTCAATGGTAATAATAATCATAAGAACAATAATTATTATTATTACCATTAACATAACTTGTTCACTTCGTTTAATCATTTTTTAGATGTCGAGAGTGCAAAATCACATACAAACACACCGGCTAACCTATGGGAATTTTTACTGAAGAAACATTTTGCCACACAGTGGCTTCATCAGTCCAATACAAAGCAGGAAGGTATAAGGAGAGGAGGAGTTTGAGGTAATCAGTCCCTCAGCCTGGAGTCGATGTGTTCAGTCCATCAATCTTGTAGAAAGTATAGCACAGGGCTGTAGCAGTGGCTACAGGTATAGTACTGATGAAGCCGCTGTGTGGCGAAACATTTGTTCAATAAAGATCCCCATGTGTTGCACATGTGTCTCAATTCTTCAACTTGTCGGTTTTCAAAACCATTCATCACACCAACTAACCCCTTTATAATGAACTTCTTCTGTACTTCTTCAATTTTCTTCTCGTTTTTCATCTTCCAAGCGCTGCTGCACTTCTAACTATCTTGTACTATGGGGTGCACAATAAAGCGCAAATTTATAGACTAAATACAGTGGTACCTTGAGTTTTGTACAGCTCATAACTCGGCCAATTATGTAAGTGTATTGTTGCAAGTGCTTTTGTAAATGTATTTTTGGGGGTCTGAAACGGAATAATCTAATTTACATCATTCCTTATGGGAACAAATTCGTTCAGTAACGGCACTCAAACAGCCTTCTGGAACGAATTATGGCCAAAACTCGGGGTTCCACCGTATTTAGTCCTGGAGATTGCTTGATGCCGAGACGCATCACTAACCTCATTACAGTGAACCTCTTTTGTACCTCTTCCATTCTCTGCTCATCATCTTCTTCCTTCTACAATACTCGCCTCGCACCTTACATTATGACTACAAATATTTTCAGGTAAGTAATTTGAGTATGCGTATTTTACTTTTTTATTGTTTTTAGTGCCTAGTTCTATTTTTAACATACTAAAAATGTTATAAATGGTGCAAAGGTGACATTAACCCATAAACGGTCCAAACGTATATACAGTGGACCCCCGGTTAACGATATTTTTTTATTCCAGAAGTATGTTCAGGTGCCAGTACTGACCGAATTTGTTCCCATAAGGAATATTGTGAAGTAAATTAGTCCATTTCAGACCCCCAAACATACACGTACAAACGCACTTAAATAAATACACTTACATAATTGGTCACATTGGGAGCTGATCGTTAAGCGGGGGTCCACTGTATACGTTTTTTCAACATTTGAAAATATGTAAAAAAAGTAGATCTTCTTTTTGTTTTTTTACATTTGAAAATGTGTAAAAAAAACTTAGATCTACTGTTTTTTTTTGTTATATTTGAAAATATGTAAAAAAAACGTAGATCTACTTTTGTAGCACTACACATGTGAACGTAGATCTGCTTGGACCATTTACGGGTTAAAACAATATCTAAAGATGGTTGACACAAACCCACTACCAGTACGTACAGTAAGCCTAATGACCAATTTACTTACCGGCCTACTCATAGCAACAGAACTCCGTAGTTAACCCTTTCACTGTCGAGAACCTTGCTCGCAAACTTGCTCGCAGTGTCGAAGAATTAAAAAAAAAAATTACGAGATGATAATCTTTCTTCGATGGTAATGAAACCAAAAGAATGAAATTTCATGGAAAACTTATGGAATTATGCTCTCACAAAGTTAGCGGTCTTGGCGATAATTATGCATCGGCAGTTTTGCCCACTTTGAGCCATATTTTGGGCCAATTCTATTGTTCCAGTTGACTTTATTCATAGATATTTCACTGTAACTCCTTTTGTTCTATAAACTGAGTACAAGAAACTGCCCATTTACTTATTTCAATTACCCAATAAAGTGATCAGAAATTGGTAATTTGGCCAAATTCATATAAAATTCAAGTAAGGCCTATTTCAAAATAGGGTCCAGAATTAACAATGCAAACATTTCCATTTTCTCTGTTCATTAGTCATGTTTCTAGGACCCTCTTGTTACTCTTGCTTTCCACTTTAAATTTATATTCACAAAAAAATGGAAGATTTACTCTTATTCAGACTACTGCATTATTGTAAAAATGGTATATATAATATCAGCGCATTTGTGAAAGCATATTAGACCCGCCATATGACGTGTAATGGATGTGTGACGTGATTTGTTTGCTCTTGAACATCAGCAAAAATCAAACATTTCCACTATTTGAGCTCAATTTCAAGGTACTTTTGTTCTGTAAATTATTCAAAATCATCTCTGTTTCTGTACTATATCTTCCATTCTACCAAATGAGACCATGAAAATGAGAATACAACTATAAATACCATACAAAAATACAATGCAAAGTTGCTGCTTTAACCCTTTGAGGGTCGACAGGTACTCTCAGATTATTATTATAATCAAAAAGAAGCGCTAAGCCACAAGGACTATACAGCTGGTACTCTCAGAGACTCGTTCTCAGGGTCGGCCAAATTCAAAAAAAAAAAAAAAAAAAAAAAAAAAAAAAAAAAAAAAAAAAAAAAAAAAAAAAAAAAAAGTTTTTTTTTCTAAATATTATAGGCTAAACAAATTTTTTTTACCATCAATACTTACGGAGATATGGAGGCGTGAAGTTGATGAAAAAGGGGGACAATGTGGCAACATCACCGACTGCCGTCTCCCGGTATTCTTTTATTTACTTTCTTATGTACTAATTTCTATTATTTTTTAATTTTTCTTTTTCCAAGTAACTTTTATGGCCTGTGAGGCCAACATGATCAGTATTTTGTAAGTTTTTTTTTTTTCAATACTACACAATAAGGGCATAAACACTGTTGTCATTATTTTGTTTATAGAAAATATTTACACAAACAAACAATATGAAATGTTGTTTATTACTATTTTTCTATATTTTATATACACATATACAGTCACAGGACATGTTTCTAGAAGTTCTGCAGCCTGTGGAACTCTTTGAAACATGGTGTCATGCACAGTGGTATTTTACACTCCTCACACATAAAACGAGTGTCTCTGCGTTGTTGTGGGCGTTTTTTTGTATGTGAACAGACGTAACACCTCTTCTGAGCCTTTTTCTTGAAAGCAGTAGCGGGCAGTTTTACCAGGAAGTGATCACCATGCTTCAGACGAGCAAGTAGTTGTTGATAATTTGGTGGGCGGTCTATTGCGGGTGCTGTTCCTTGGTACTTGAATACTATTTGTCTGATGACAGACAAACAGAATTCACCGTACTGTGGTTTGTTTCTGGTCCTCATCTTATACATATTATAAGCATTGAGCATGGAAATGTCCAGAAGATGGAAAAACAGTTTGATGTACCACTTATAACTCTTGCGAACACAATCAGCAAACCCAATCTGCATGTCACATTTGTCCACTGAACGCATGTTGAAGGTGTAATCAATCACAGCTACAGGTTTTAGAATGGGTTCATTGTTCTCTCTATGCTGCCTGCCAGTGTCTGCCATTTCATTAGGGTGAACTGATGACAACAGTGTGACGTCTCGTTTGTCATGCCACCGAAATGCCATGATGTCATTGGCAGCAAACGCCTGCACCTCATCTCTACAAGTGCCAGCATCAAACCTGGGCATATGTTTCCGATTTACTCACACTGTGCCACACACATCTGTCATGTTCACTCGCAAAAAATCCCTGAGTGAGGGGCTTGTGTACCAGTTATCAGTATATAATATATGCCCCTTACCAAGGTATGGTTCTATCATTGTTCTAACCACATCACCAGAGATGCCCAATAACTTCCTGGTATTTAGCAATGTATAACTTTCAGTGTACACAATAATATTCAATACCAGACCACTGTAACACTCACAAAGCACAAACAACTTTATACCAAAGCGTTTCCTCTTGCTTGGTATGTACTGCTTGAGAGTCTTCCTTTGAACAGAATCAAGCTTCCTGAAGGGATAAAAATACATATTGAATTTCTCTTTCAGATACACAAACACATGCCTAATCTTATATAGCCTGTCATTTCTGTCAGGTCTGTTTTTGTCTGAGAAGTGAAGCTACGTAACATTAGCACAAACTGATTCACTGGCATTATATCACTGAATCCTGGGGTTGCAATCAGGCGGTCTGTTGACCAGTATGATTTCACTTTGTGTTTATACACATGTGGCATAAGCATTATTGTGGCAAAGAAAAAGATACATCTCAGCCACAGTTGCCTCCTTCCACTGGTGTAGACGTGATTTTGGTGAAAGTATTATGTTTGCCATGGTGTACTCGTAGTATCTGTTGCTTTCCATGACAATACTTTCGATCAGGGGTTCATCAAAGAATAACTCGAAACATTCCAGTTCAGTGGCATTGTTTCCCAAGTGTACAAGATGGCCGTATTCCACTTTGGCTGTCATCAAACTGGTGGGCATTTGGAACAAAATTGACAGCTTCCTGCCAATCCCAGGTGCGGTCTGCTGGTGGGTACTGGTCAATGACAGGTGGTTGTGGTTGTTGCGGTTGTGGTTGTGGAGGCTGGTGTGGTGGGTGGGTGGGAGATGGTGGCCTTTGTTGTAGATCAGCTGAGGCAGCAGCGTGGGTGGCAGCGTGGGTGGCAGCATGGCCCACTGCTGGTGCCTCACAGCCGTCACCACCACTACCACCACCACGCACATTTTCCATCCCAATTGCAACACTATCATCGTCATTTTCACTGTCTGTTCCTGTTGTACAGCCATGGGATGTACTCCGAGATGTACTCCTTCCCCTTGGAATACCATATGGCACACTACCAGAGCGCATATATCGTAGTACATACTGACGCTTCACTGGGGAATATTGCACTTCACTATCACTACTAGAACTGTTTTCTAGAGCTTGTAGTTCATAATCACTACCACTATCATCACAAATGCTCACATCTGAGTCTGGGATTTGGGAAAATAGGAGTTTCCTCTTTGATTCTGGTACAACTGAACGTGAACAAGACGGCCCAGCACCAGAGGTGGAAGGCTGAGGGTCGTCTGGGTTTTCCTCACTATTACCGATATTATGGTCATTAGTTTCGGTCAAAACCTCACCAAAACCTTGAAACTCATCTTCACTGGCACTTCCATCTGTATTAGAACTGTCACTGGGGAACAAAAGTGTCCCAATTCGCCGAGGAGTGAGGAACTTCTTACCGCGAGGCATGGTGGATATTGTGTACTAAGATGGCATTCCCACAATGCACCACTGGGTCCCAGATTTTTTTCTACCACGCACACCGACCACATAGACCCATTCTCTCACATCTAGGCCTACCAGCCTTTTCCCGTGAGATTTGATGGCACTAGAATTTATGCGTACTAGTACATCAAAAACCCCTGCGCGTAAACCATACTAGTACATACGTCCGAAACCCTCAAAGGGTTAAACCAAAAACACGATCGCAGTTTTTTTTCCTCATTATGCACTGCGTGCTGCAGGATTTTTTTTTATACTGCGCACACTGACCACTCAGACCCATTCTCTCATATGTAGGCCTACCAGCTATCCCCCGCAAGACTGGAAGCCGCTAGAGTTTTGGCATAGTATTACGGGACCGACACTGGCTTTAAAGCTGTAATATTAAGGGACTGACAGTGAAAGGGTTAAGTGAGGAGAAGCTGTATTTCAACTTTACAATGGTTCAGTTAATGACATTTTGGCTTTACAATGATCCGACTTCAATATTTTGACTTTGCGGTATTTCTTTGACTTTACGATGGTTCGACTTACGATATTTTTAATTTACAATGGCGTGACTTACGACATTTCGACTATAATGGTGCAACATATGATATTTTGATGTTACGATTTGATTTACAATACTCAAACTTTACAATGATGCTATCACACCAACGTAAATTTGAAATATCACCATCATACAGTAGTGTACGGGTATTGATAAGAAAAACCTGTATTCATTTATTTATTTTTCAATACTGGTATTTAGTTACAGTAATTATTTGTTTATTTACTTATTCAGTGACAGTATTTATCATATCATATTCGACTTACAGTGGTCCCTCGTTTTTCGTAATTAATCCATTCCTGGAGCCGTTACTATAAACGAAATTTACGATTTGCGAATCAATTTTCCCCATAAGAAATAATGTAAATACAATTAATCCGTTCCTGACACCCAGAAGTATTAAAACAAAAATTTTTTTTACATGAAATATACATGTAGTACATAAACAATACAATGGGAAATGATGAATGAAACATTAACAGCATAACACTTACCTTTATTGGAGATTCTTCTTAGTGTATGGGAGACTGGAGGAGGAGAGAGATTGGATTATTTACAGTTTGGAAGGGGAATCCTCCTTCCAGCAACACCTCAGGTACCAGTTGCTTCTCTGGGGTTGCTTCTCTTCTCTGTTTCTTAATGCCACTAGGACCACCTTGAGAGTCACTCTAGTCCTGTCTCGCAAAGTAACTGTGGAGAGAGCTCTGTTTCTGGCGTCTCTTTAACACTTCCCTAAAATGGCCCAAGACTTTGTCACTGTACATATTTCTCACCTTCTTTACCACAGGCTTGGCACTAGGAGCTTTCTTTGGAGCCATGGTAGCTTATTTAGTAATTGCAAGCACTAAAATGAGTGGATTACGAAATATTTCGTAGGAGCACTTGAGGAGACCTTCACTCACTGGTAAACAATGCCAGACTGGCTGGGTAGGGAGGCCTCCCCGGCTCACACCGTGCGTACGTGTCCTGGACGAACTATTTGGGAGTCAACCTATGAAAAGCGAGTCCATGTTTATACGAAAATACCCCTATGATTGGCGAAATCTACGATTGCCGAGAACTATGAAAAGCGAGGGACCACTGTACAGTGGACCCCCGGTTAACGATATTTTTTCTTTCCAGAAGTATGTTCAGGTGCCAGTACTGACCGAATTTGTTCCCATAAGGAATATTGTGAAGTAGATTAGTCCATTTCAGACCCTCAAACATAAACGTACAAATGCACTTACATAAATACATTTATATAATTGGTCACATTGGGAGGTGATCGTTAAGCGGGGGTCCACTGTATTGATATTTTCAACTTATGACGAATTTATCAGAACGTAAACCCATCGCAAGTCGAGGAGCACCTGTACAGTTTACCCGATAGTAGCAAGTACAGTTTACCTGATAGTAGCAAGGACAGTTTACCTGATAGCAGCAAGGGCAGGTTATCTGATAGCAGCAAGGGGCAGGTTACCTGATAGCAGCAAAGACAGTTTTCCTGCGAGTAGGAAGGATAGTTTTCCTGAGAGTAGGAACAAGTGCTTTCCCGAGAGTAGCAAGGACAGTTTTCCTGATAGTAGCAAGGGCAGTTTACCTGACAGTAGGGCAGTTTGTTGCAAGCAAGCCTTCATAACATGTCTGAGGGCTCTTGCAGCATTGTTCATGTTGCAGAGTGCCGCTGTCAAAGCTTCTTGCACTTCCTGGGGTAAGTTGAGTGGTCCCACAGAGCCGTCCTGCGGCATGCGGCGTCGCACGCGTCGCACGGCACCCTTCATCTCCTTGCAGGCATCACTCACATCCCGGCAGAGCACAGCGACGTCGCACGACTCGTGTTGTGGCTGTGGGGGTAGAACAAAAGTTAGTATGAACGATGCAATCACACAGTGAAGGTTTGTGACACGAAGTACAGGGAAAACTACCTTGTCAATATTATTATTATTGCATTCACAGGGAGTACTAATCCTACCTTGAGGGTTCTAGTTACTAGTTCAAGAACCCCTCACAAGCATCAAGGAACCTACCTTGAGAGCCCCTAGTTCAGGAAGTACCTTCAGAATAATGATACCTAGGTGGTGTGACATGCAACAAGGGGGCCCCTACCCACACCCAGGATGAAGATGCAACACATGCAGTTTACATGGAAGTTCAAAAAGAGAGTCACGTGATCACGTGAATCCATGTTTCAGTGAATTCAGGGTGGTCAAAGCAGGGTGAGGTGCCCTTCCTGCATCAGGAGATGCAACCTTGCATACACAATGAGCACTGCAAAGTACCCACACTCCATCATAAGGTGGGGTTGCAATAATGGTTTACTAGGACATGGAGATGCTGTACTTCCTCCCCCAAACTGTTACGATGGATTCTGACTGCAATGTTTATGGCTGTGCTGCCTTCAGCCATGACGGCAGACCTCAGCAATACTGAGATTATTATCCTGCCACATTTCATATATTTCTTTCCTACAACAGAAGATTAATGACACAGATCAACCATGTCCTTCCTACAACAGCCAAGTCATTCCTTCAAGAGTAGATCAATGATGTGGATCATCCATGTTGTTCCTACAACAGTAGATGAAGGATGTGGATCAACTAAGTCATTCCTGCAACAGTAGATCAAGGATATGGATCAACCATGTTGTTGTTACAACAGCAAATCAAGGGCACGGATCAACCAAGTCGTTTCTGCCATCAGGGTGAACGGGTAGATGGGAGAACATTAATGTCAGTAATCAACGTTACAGATATTGTTCTATAATGTTGATACTTTTGTTTGTATTAAAGATTATAATAATAAATGGGAAGTCTGGATTTTTTTTATCAATTCCTCTTCTTTAAAAGGAAGACACTATAGTACACTACTTTTGTTACAGTGTCACCTGGTTACAATATCATCCTAGCCTCCTAGTGCTACAACATACAGCATCACCTGGGTAAGTACTCACATGCATTAAGACAGTCACAGTGTCACTGTAGGTGGAAGTAGCATCAGTAGCAGAGGACAGTACCCGGGCTACATCACTGAGGTAGAGGGTATGGTTCAACTTCTGTGATGCCAGGTGAGCTGGGTACAGGGAAGTGAAGTACGTCACTGTCTTCTCAAGTCCATCCACTGGGATGTTCTCGTCCAGCTGGTGACATCAACAACATTGTTAGTAATGATTCGTGCTGTTAATAATAGAGGAAGAAGGTTGAAAGTGAACATAGATAAGAGTAAGGTGAAGAGGGCATCAAATGATTTAGATACAGAAAAATTGGATATCAGATTGGAGGGAGGGAGTATGGAAGAGATGAATGTGTTCAGATATTTGGGAGTTGACTTAACCATAGAATTGATGAAGGAAAAAAGGCGAGTGGTGCATCGAGGTATCTGTGGAGACAAAGAACATTATCCATGGAAGCAAAGAAGGGAATGTTTGAGAGTACAGTGGTACTAACACTCTTATATGGGTGTGAAGCATGGGTTGTGAATGCTGCAGCGAGGAGGAGGCTGGAGGCAGTGGAGATGTTGTGTCTAAGGGTAATGTGTGTGGAGTAAGTATTATGCAGAGAATTCGTAGTGTGGAAATTAGGAGTAGGTATGAGGAAGGGTTGTTGAGGTGGTTTAGTCATTTAGAGAGGATGGAGCAAAATAGGATGACTTGGAGGGTGTATAAATCTGTAGTGAAGGGGAGGAAGGGTAGAGGTTGTCCTAGGAAAGGACGGAGGGAGGGGGTAAAAAAAAAAAAAGGTTTTGTGTGCAAGCAGCTTGGACATACAGCGGGCATGTGTGAGCATGTTCGATAGGAGTGAATGAAGATGAAGGGATTCAGGGTACCCAGTTAGCCAGACTTGAGTCCTGGAGGTAGAAAGTACAATGCCAGCACTTTAAAGGAGGGGTTTGGGATATTGGCTGTTTGGAGTGACGTCTAAACTGTCGTATCCGAGTCCCTCTGCAAAGACAGTGATTATGTGTGAATGATGGTAAAAGTGTTTATTTTTGGGGGGTCACCCTCCCTTGGTGGGAGATGGCCAATGTGATAAAAAAAATATATATTCAATGAACAATATCTATAATACTGAACAATATGGTTAATAATGAGCAATATAGTAATGAACAATATGGTTAATAATAACAAAAAAAGGCACAATACCATAACTGGAATGATACACAAATAACCCGCACATAAAAGAGAGAAGCTTACGACGATGTTTCGGTCCGACTTGGACCATTTACGAAGTCACAGTAACCAGAAGTGGAGCAGGACTGCTTATATATAGCCGTCCTGCTCCACTTCTGGTTAGTGTGACTTTGTAAATGGTCCAAGTCGGACCGAAACATCGTCGTAAGCTTCTCTCTTTTATGTGCGGGTTATTTGTGTATGGTTAATAATGACTAACAATGTTCAACTAACCTGGTCCTTCCTGAGCAGATCAACACAGAAATCAATGTTGCGTTCGTGTGATGCCAGCTCCGGGTATAGTGTTCCAAGCTTCAGCAACACATCAACATTGCAAGTGTTCAACACATGTTGAAACTGATGCAACATTGTCTGTTAGACAAATTACTGTTAGTGACTAACATTAACTTGTTATCCTAAGTAATATCTATAATGACTGAAGTGTTGCAGTATGTATCACTTAAGTGTTGCAGTATGTATGATGACTAAAGTGTTGCAGTATGTACAATGGGTGCAGTGTTGAAACACACCTGCAAGGTGTAGAGGAGTTGTAGTAGTCTAGAAGAGAACGCGTACTGCTCAACGGAGTGGGACTTGAGTATTGCATTGCGATCTATGACTGCTGGCGCTGGATACTTGTCTCTTACACCACCCACCACTATGTCCGCCTTCCAGATCAACCTTGCAACCAGCAGCAACACCAACACTGCATCGTGGTCACCTGCAACCATAATGCCGCATCCTCTGGTCATTTGCAACAACATTAACATCAACAACAGTCAATTGTAGTCACCAACAACAACTGGGAAGGGGAGGGACTTAATTTAACCCTTTCACGGTCCAGAGCCCCAATCTGAAACTTGTCCACACGGTTCAAGAATTTTCGAAAGAAAAAAAAAAATGTTTCTTATGAAATGATAGAGAATCTTTTTTGAAGGTAATAAAACAAAAAGTACGAAATCTGATGGAAAATTGACAAACTTACGCTATTGTGAATTTTGCTGCGTCAGCGATATTCATGCATCGGCGATTTTACCCATTTTGGATTTTATTTTTATGCCAATTACATTGTTCCAGTTGACAAAATTCTTAGCTATTTTGCTAGTATGCCTTTTATTTTATCGACTGAGAACAAGAAACTGCCCAATTAACTATTTCAACTACCCAATAAAGTGAAATTAAGACACATGTGCAACATCTGGGTATCTTTATTGTAGACGTTTCGCCATCCAGTGGCTTTATCAATACAAATTCCAGGACATAACTAGAAGACAGTAGAACTATGTACAGAAGATGAGGTAATCAGTCCCTCAACCTTGGAGTAGGTGCGAAGAGCACCATAGTCTTGGAGATTCTGAAACAGAAGCAAGGTGCCTGACGCTTATATACTAACGTCAGGTGGAAATGGGACGGGTAGCAGATGAGGGCACAGTCACTGGTAGGCGGGATTCCCCAGTGGAAGTAGGTCCTTCCCAAAGAGATGGGTTAGTTGTAGTAGTAGTTGTCGTAGTCGTGAAGGTTATGTACATGTCCTCAGAATCAAGATTCCATGATGTTGCAGTGTCTGACAAGTCTACAATAAAGATACCCAGATGTTGCACATGTGTCTTAATTTCATCTTGTCGGTATTGTATACCATTCTTACACAACTTGTCAGACACTGCAACATCATGGTATCTTGATTCTAAGGACATGTACATAACCTTCACGACTACGACAACTACTACTACAACTAACCCATCTCTTTGGGAAGGACCTACTTCCACTGGGGAATCCCGCCTACCAGTGACTATGCCCTCGCCTGCTACCCGTCCCATTTCCACCTGACGTTAGTATATAAGCGTCAGGCACCTTGCTTCTGCTTCAGAATCTCCAAGACTACGGTGCTCTTCGCACCTACTCCTAGGTTGAGGGACTGATTACCTCATCTTCTGTACATAGTTCTACTGTCTTCAAGTTATGTCCTGGAATTTGTATTGATAAAGCCACTGGTTGGCGAAACGTCTACAATAAAGATACCCAGATGTTGCACATGTGTCTTAATTTCATCTTGTCGGTATTATATACCATTCTTGTACTACCCAATAAAGTGATCAGAAATTGGTAATTTGGCTAATTTAACACAAATTTCAAAATTTTCCGATTTCAAAATAACATCCAGTATAAACCAGGCATTCCTGGCACTAAAATAACATTTCCTCTGTTCTTTAATTGCATTCTCAGAGTTTACAGATGAATTCCATTTTGATTTTTTATTAACCATACCCCCGGCCGGGATTGAACCCGCGGTCATAGAGTCTCAAAACTCTATTCATACCAAAAATAAAAGTTACTGCTATGAAATATTGTAATAATTGTATATATAATATCAGTGCATTCATGAATGCATATCAGACCCTCTAGCTGACGTGTATTGGATGTGTGACGTGATTTGTTTACTCTTGAACATTGGCAAAAATCGAACAATTATGCTATTTTGAGCTCAATTTCAAGCTATTTTGCATCCTCAAAATCATCACTATTTCTGTAATATATCTTCCATTCTACCAAATGAGAACAAGAAACCGAGAATATAACCACAAAAAACATACAAAAATACACCGCAAAGTTGGTGTTTTAAATAAAAAACACATTTGCAATTATTTTCTCCTCATTATGCACTGTGCGCTTCAAGATTTATTTTATATGGTGCACACTTACTGCATCGACCCATTCTATCATATTTAGTCTTATGTTCACCGCTCACAGCTTATGAGTGAGCTCATCATGTAGTACTATGGTACGGATTCTGGCTTCAAAGCCACAGAACTATGGCATAGACCCTAGTTTCAAAACCATTTTGGGGAGTTCTTAAAAACCTGGAAAACTGGAAAATCTTCCCATCAGTGAAAAATGAAAATTTTCCCCACTTTTTTATAATTTATTAATTAAATTTTTATAATAGGTATGTACTTTTTCATCCACTTAAACGGTTGGGTTTTTAAAAAGGGGTCGAAGTTGAAAGGGTTAAATCAATTTACTACTGAATCCCAAAAAAACATTTTTGAATGACTTTTTTTTATTGTTTTATTTTGGTTTTCATGTTTTACTTACTTTTTTTTTGTTAGTACTTTTTTATACTGTAATTTGAAAAACACTTTTAAACAAAATTTGTTTATTTAAAAATTTTGGGCTAAAACAGGTCTAAGTCGAGTGGTAAAATTAGCAATTTTAAATGGGATGGTGGTGTTTTTAAAACAAAAATGATATATATATATATATATATAATATTTTTTTTTTTTTTCCAAGTCGCCGTCTCCCAGGAGGGTGCCCCAAAAAAAGAAAAAAACCCCCAAAAGAAAATTATCATCATTCAACACTTTCACCCACCACATTATCACTGCTTTGGGGGTGTTTCAGAATACAACATTTTGGATAAAATATAAAGATACAAAAATTCCCCTTTCCCAACGAATATCAAACCCCCTTTTAAAGTGCAGGCATTTATTTCCCTTTTCCCAGGACTCAAGCCCGACTATAAAAAAAAACCCGGTTTCCCCTGAACCCCTTCATAAATTTTCCCCTGCTCACACCCCAACAGATGCAGGCCCCAATTTTTTCTCCATTCCTCCTATCTAACACCCAGCCGCGGAAGCCCAAGCCCTCACCCACAAAACCCCCTTTTTTCCCCCCTTTTTCCAACCCTTTGAGACCCCCCCCTCTTTCCCCAAAGTTTATACTTTCCTGTCATTCACTTTGACCCTTTCTTCTAAATGAAAACCATAAACAACCCCTTTTTCCCCCTGACTAACTTCCCAGTGTTCATGGTAGGTCCTCGGAACATATCTCCTGCAGATATGGGAGTCCTACTGTACTTTGTAGATGAAACTAGGATAATTATCCAGCACGAAGGTGGCAAGTCCATAACTTGTATTCGCCTGTTGACTTTTCATACCCAGCCTCTCCCCTCAGCGTTTCATTTCCAAACTGGACTTCAGGGGCTCTCTTACCAGTATATACCTAAATAATGTATTTTGAGTCGTTTTCCCTTATTCTGTTTTTTAAATATACAGAAAACTCTTTAAAAATTTTTTTAAAAAATTTTTGAATCCCAGTGTTTAATACTAAAAACATAATAAATGGTAAAAAGGGGACAAAACAATATAAAAAACGGAAACAAACCCACTAATTATAGTATGCTTCCTCTTAAAAATTTTTTTGACTTGGTCCTAGGAAGGAACTCCATCAAAATGAGGAGGGTGTTTTAGTTATAGTAACACAGTGGCCCCCGCAACGAACCTCCCAAGGGAAGAATTATGTTTATTTATGGGGGGGATGTTTGGGGCTGAAAGACAATCTACTACAATTTTCCCTTTGGGGAACAAATTCGGCAGATGGACTGAACATATTTTGGAATGAAAAAAAGAACCCGGGGCCCACGGGGTTTATATTTGATCATAAAAAAACCTTTTTTACCATTTTTCATACTGAAAAGGGCCCAAAAACCTTTTTGATAAATTATTTCCAGTAATACAAGTTTCCATCAAAATTTTATTTACTACTAATATGTTTTTCCGATTATAGTGAAACTTTTCATCTTTTTTAATATCATGGACCCTCAACCGCGATGGCATAAACGATAAATCATCGAACTTTTTTAACGCAAAATTTGCCTCAACTGGTTTTAAAAACCCACACGCGCTTCCATAACGCTCCCTTTGGGCCTGGCCCTCATTGCCCCGGGTCAGTTTTTAAAAAGGGGCCAGCCACGGCCCTTTTAAACATAAAACTGGAACATTTCTTTATTATCACAGTTTTGTAGTGATTGCCTGAAAAATAAGTACCAGGGCCCCAAAAAAGTTCTAGTCCCAACCCCCTCAAAAAGGGTGAGAATTATAGGAGATGAAAAAAGAGATCATTGCTAAGTAAAAAAGTGGAGTATGTCTCTGAGCTGGTCGGGTTGTATAATAAACCCCAATCAACCATCGCAAATTTTTGGTAAGCGGAAATTTTGGAAGTTGTTTTTGCAAAGGGCAGGTTGTGAAAAGTCAGTTGTTGTTGGCCACCCCATCAGCTGTCTCAAGATGTGGAGAGTGTTGTTGGTGTTTAAACTGAAACAATTACCGGAAGAAAAGGGGGGGTTAGCCACCCGGAAAACCCAAAAAAGTGGCATCATCGAGGACTGTCTAAATATTTCCATTGGGGCCCTTAATCTTGTCCCCAGGTCACCCAACGTTGACCCCCGGTGAACGGAAAAAATGCCGGGGAACTAGTGCCTATTGGTAAAGGGGTTAGTGGGAGGATGTGAAGGTTGGTGGGGGAGGACAATGAAACAACCACTGATGGCTGCAGAGCATCTTAAACAGAAGAGGCCACACCGGGAAACTGCTTGAGGAGGGGAGGGGGGTAAAAGGTTTCTTAAAAGATTGGAAATCTGTGCAATGGGCAAATGAAACCTTATGGATGAAATCCCCCACAGTTTTGGGGTGGTAAACTTTTTAACACAATTTGTGCCTTGATAAAGGAAAAAAAGGAACCTCTATGGACAGTTTTGTTGTGCAAAGAATCCAGGATCTGAAGCGGGTTTATGGCATTAAAAGAAAAGGGGAAGAAACCCCCAGAAAAGACCTACCTCAAGTGCAAAGGGAAAGGGATTCCCATCTAAACACTAAAAATCAATGCCCCCCTCCTCCCACCCATCAATCACCCAGATCTTCCAAAGGTAAGTGTCATGAAACTGTGCATGTCTTCTTCAGTTTGTTTTATTAAAATTAATTTTCATGTGGAAAATTTTTTTTCAAAAAGGGGCCCCCCGGGCCAACCCCCCCCAAACACCAATTATTGTATTTATTTAAGGCGTTTGAATGATGTTTGGGGTCTGAAAGGGACTTCTATTTACAATTTTCCCTATGGAAAAATTTTTGCCCCTGAACATATTTTGAAAAAAATTCTAAGGGGGCCCTGTTTTTTGGGGGATGTTTACATTAATTTATTTATTATTTCTTTTGGGGAAAAACTTGACAAAGATTTTTTTTTAAAGGAGTTCGGGAATGGTTTAAATTCGGTTGGGGGTCCACTGTACAGGACTCTAAAAAATTTAGTGAAATTTTATATAAGGAAGAGGTTTAATTTTGAAAGGGGATTTTAGCCCCTGTTCCCTTTAGTGTTTTGATGTACTTATACAATCCATTGTATTCAGAGGTACAAGACATGTATGAGACACATACACGACATGTATGAGACAGGTACAAGACATGTATGAGTCAGGTACAAGACATGTATGAGACACATACACGACATGCACGAGACAGGTACAAAACATGTCACCTACCTCCCCTAGACATGAAGTTATCAGGTTTGTACTGAGTCAGGTACAAGATATAGGAGTCAGGTACAAAACATGTCACCTACTTCCCCTAGACATGAAGTTATCAGGTTTGTACTGAGTCAGGTACAAGAACAGAGAAGGTAAAGACAGTCACCTCCTTAAAATGAAGTTATGGGGATTTTTGAGTCAGGTCAGAATGCGGGTTGGCTTGAGCCACCTCAAGTCTCCTCAGTTCCATGTCTATAGCCTTGCTGTGAGCCCCTTGTGAAACGAAAAAAATAAAAATTTAAAACACACACACACAAATATATATATAATATATAGGTGAGGTTAGAACAACCCCCCAAAGTACTCCCGTCCGGATGACGGGAAAACAAAACCTGTAATTTTTTTGATGATGGGGGATTGCTGGTTTCTTTTTTTGTCTCATAAACACCAAGATAAAGGGATATTTGCACCCCTACCTTTGGTCACACTTCACAGAACGACATGCATATATATAAAATCTGGGTTTTTTTTCCTTTTTCTAAATAGCTCTTGTTCTTTTTTTTTTCTTCTATTGTCCGGGGAAGTGGAAAAAAATCTTTTCCCCCGTAAAATTTGGGGGATTTGGGGGGCACTAAAAAGGGGGGCAATGGGCTAGTAACTTTTTTCAAAATTACTAAAAAAGAAAAAAAAACTTATAAAACTGGGTTGTTTAAAGGTGGGGTGTAGGGTAAAGAAACAGATGATTGCTGATTTTAAATGAAAAGAAGTTGGGTGTCCTTCAAAAAAAAGGAAGGGGGGGGAGAGTTTCATGGGGGAAAAAAATGATTAAATCTGGGGACTGAGAGAAGAGCAAAGGAAGTTGGTAAGAAATGATCAGTTATGGAAAGGGGAAAAGAGAAATGAATGTTAAATTCAAGTTTTGTGGATTAAAGTAAAGGTTGGGTGCAAAATGGGTCATAATAAACTGTTTCACCCGGAAAGAGGTCAGAGGGGAGAGATTTTGGGAGATGTTAATGAATTTAAGGGTTTGAAATGAAGTAATGTGGTAGGGGACTTTAATCAAAATGGAGAAACTTTAGAGAGGGGGGGAGGTAAGTTTGGGGGGCCCGGGGGTTAAATGATAATGGGGCCCCTTTTATTAACTTTTTATAGAAGGGTTTGTTAGGAATAATATTTTTAAAAAAAAGGATAAATAAAATACAATAATGAGAATGACGAGTTTGTTTTTATGTTTTTAGATAAAAAAATGTTGAGAGACTTGGGGTGCATGTTTATAGAGGGCCAAGATATATCAGATCCTTTCTAGTTGTAAACACTGAGGTAAAAAGGATGGATACAAAGAAAAGAAGCATCAGGGAAGAGAGGGGAAGGTTTATAAACAAAAAAAGGGGGCAGTTTGGGGAAGAATAAAAAGCTATTGGGATGATGGGGAATGAGAGCATAGGAATGGGTAAGGGTTGGGGTAGGTTTAAAAAAGGATGTTCAGCAGAAGTTTGTGTTAAAGGAAAGGGGGGGAGGAAGAGGAGAGGGGGAAAGATGATGAAAAAGAGTAAGAGAAAAAGGGGATAGAGAAATTTTTACAAAATAGAATGATGAAGGAGGAAGGTATATGGGGGAAAAGAGAAGGGTTGAGAGTTGGGGAAACAATGTAAAAAAAAAAAATGAGAGAGGTAGATGTTATCAAAAATTTTTTGAAAATAAAAAAAAATTTTTATAGTTAACAAGTTAAAAAATAGAGAACAAATGGGTTTTGGGAAAAATAGGAGGAGAGTTATTAAATGGGGAGTTGATATTAAGATGGAAGGGAAAATTTTGAGGTGTTAAATTTATGAAGATAGGGTGTGATTTCGTGATAGGGGAAAGGGGGAATAAATCTTGTAGGGGTGAGGAAGAGCCAGTTTGGGGGTGGGGAAGTTAGGCATGGTAAAATGAAAAAGGGGGAAAGGGAGCCGGGATTGATGGGATGATAGAAATGTTTGGGGATGGGGGTATAGTTTTTGGGGGTGGTTGGTACTTTTTAAAAATGAGGAAGAGGGAAAGGACTAGGATTGGCAGAGGATAAGTTCCTTTTTAAAAGGGGGATAAAAGAGAGTCAAAAATTATGGGGATAAGTCTGTTGAGTGACCTTGGAAAGTGTTTGGGAAATTATAATTGAAAGAATTAAATAAGCGGGGAAAAGGATGCAGATGAACAAAGGCTTTAGGGTAGGGGGTGGACCGGGGTTTTTCAGTGAAACAAAAGTGAACAGTTTTTATAAGGCAAAAGGTCTTTATTTTTTGGATTTGGAAAAGGGATGACAGGGTGGATAGGGGAATGGCAGATGTTTCAAGTGTATGGTGTGGAGGAGGGCTTTGAAAAGGGAGGAAGAGTTTTTCAGGAAGGAGGCCGTTTGGATGTTGGAGGGGAAATTTTTTCCCCCGTAAAGAGGCCTTAGACAAGGATGTGTGATGTCACCGTGGTTGTTTAATATATTTATAGATGGGGGGGTAAGAGAAATAAATCCAGGTTTTGGGCGTGGAGAAAAAAAAAAGAAAAACCCCCAAAATGGGGGTTGTCACAGCTGCTCTTTGCTGATGACACTGTGCTCTTTGGGGGATTCTAAAGAAGTTTCAGAGATTGGTGGGTGAATTTGTAGGGTTGCAAAAGAAAAAAAGGGGAATACAGGAAAAAGTAATTAGAGGATAACAAAAAAATTAGTGATGAAAGATTGAATATCAGATTGGAGGGGAAGTATGGAGAGGTGGAAAACGATTTTGGAGGGGCGTGTCAGCGGATGGGGAAAAAAAAGATGAGGTGAAACCTAGTGTAGGGAAAAAGTGAGGGTAATTTGGGGGTCGGAGAAAAGAACTTTTGTCCTTGGGGGCAAAAAAGGGGAAAGTATGAGGGAAGTTTTACCAACGCCTTATGGGTGTGGGGGTGGGTGATGAATTTGCAGCAGGAAGGCTGGGGGCAGTGGGATGCCGTCTGAGGGCAATTTTGGTGAATATAACGAGAATTCGAGTTTAAATTAGGAGGAGGGGGATTCCAAAACTGTTGTCCAAAGGGGTGAGGGGGTGTTGAGGGGGTTGACATGGGAGAATGGGCAAAAAGAATGATTTAAAGGTATCAGTCTGAGTGGGAAAGGGAAGGGGGTAGGGCGCCCAGGAAGGGTTGGAGGGGGGGGGAAAAGGGGGTTTTTGGGAGGGGTTTGGATTTGCAGGCGGGGCTGTTTGATAGGGGGAATGAGACAAATGGTTTTTAAACTTGACGTTTTGGAGGTGGGAAAAAAACAAGGGATTCAGAAACCGGGAGGCGGACTTGAGTTCTGGGAAAGGGGCCCGTGCCGCACCTGAAGGAGGGGGAATGTTCAGTTAAAACTAAAAGCCCCCTTTTTGGCAAGACAGTGATGGAGTGAATGATGGAAAATTTTTTTTTTGCCCCCCTGCCTTGGGGGGAATCGCGTGGAAAAAAAAAAAAAAAAAAACAGCACCATTTCTACCTTAAAATATAGGGGAATGAGTAGTATTTTTGTAAAAAAAAATGTGGTATGTAGGTGCCCCCGGGTTCCAAAACCACCCTATATTCCATGATATTTAACATCCGGGAAAAATGTAATAAGTTTACTCATTTCTTTCCTTAAAAAATTTGTATTTAATGTAGGGTCAGGGGGAAGTAAATGAGATAAAAATAAATGAGAGAGAGAAAGAATGAGGCATGAGAGAGGGACAGGGCAGAGTTTTTAAAAAAACGGCAAGGTAAGTTTTTAAACAAAGGAAGCTGGTTTGTTAAAATTACATTTGACAGGTTGTCTTCATTGAACAGCAAAAAAAAAAGGAACACCCCATTCTCATGTAAAACATTTTTAGAAGAAATGATGGTCTGAGTAAGGCAATGGAAATAAGTCCCCTCTGACTTTTTTGGGGTTTTCCTAGGTTTTTTTTACACATATGTTGTATTATGATAAACTATGTAACGTATTTTGATACCTGAATCTTACAAAATCAAAGGAATAATTTTCTACAGTTACCCCTTAAGACATTTTTCCCTTGTTAGATTAGAAAATTTTTTCTTGGATCACTTTTAAAAATATCCATTAAACTCAATTTTTGTTTATTTATTCATTTGGGGGGGTATTTTTATTTTTTTTATGTTATTCGGTTTTTATATAATTTTGAAAAATCATGGAGGGGTTAAGAAAATGTGTATATTAACAAATACAAATTTAATAAGACTCGTGATTATTATTATTATTATTATTTTTAAATTTCTAATATGGGGTTTTAAAGTGTGCTCCCCATCTCATATTTTTTTATTTATTTTCAGTGTGTTTTTCATCTTTTATGTTATTTGGGTTTTTTTATATAATTTTGAAAAAAAATATAATGGATTAATGAAAATGTATTTAACGTAATATTTAAATTTAAATGAGGGAAAGATTATTATTTAATTTTAAAATGGCGCTGGAGACATAAAACACTCATGATTTTAATGTGTACCTCATGCCAGCAAGTATGGTTTTTTTGTACAGGTATAAAAATATAATTACAGGAAATAAAATATAAATAAAAAAACATTTGAAAATTTTGGGGTTTAGACAAAAAGGAGACTTAGTGCTTACTAGTCCGAAGAAAGTAAACAAACAAGGTGGCGGGGACTATTAAAAATCAGGGGGGGAGCCTATAGGAAATTTTTCATAATTTTAAAAAAAATGTGGTAGTGAAATAAAACTGGCCTTCTGTGTATAATATATATATATATATATATATATATATATATATATATATATATATAAATACATATCATATAATATATATATATATATATATATATATATATATATTTTTTTTTTGGGGGTGTGTGTGTAGAAGAAGGGGGAATACTCGGAGGTCTTAGACAGGGATGTAATGTCACCATGGGTTTTTTAAATATTTTAGATGGGAAAAAAAAAAGGTGTTGGGGGAGGGGAGGAAATTTGGGGAAACAAATTAAATGGAAGACAAGTTATTTTTTTCTGATGAATGTGCTTATGGGGGATTCTAAAAAAAATTTAAAGGTTAGTGGATGAGTTTGAGAATGTGTGTGGAGAAAATTTAAAGGAACATAGAAAAGATAAGGGGATGAGGGGGATCAAATGATTTAGATAAAGAAAAAATTGATATCAAATTGGGGAGGAGGATATGGGGAAAAAGGAATGTTTCAGATATTGGGGGGCGGTCGGGGTGGGTTTTTTGGGATGAGGGTTTAAACAAGAATTGATGGGGAAAAAAAGGGAGGGGGCGGATATATGTGGTCAAAAACTTTTTCTATGGAGAAAGAAGGGGAAAGTTGAAAGAAAGAGGCCCAAAACTCTTATGGGGTGAAATTGGGGGGTAAAAGCGGAGGGGGCTGGAGGAGTGGAGATGTCCTGTCTAAGGGGAATGTGTGGGTAAATATTATAAAAAAAATTAGGGAAATTTGAGAAGGGGGGGAAAAAGTATTAAAGAGGGGAGAAGGGGGGTTTTTGGTGGTTTGGTCATTTAAAAAATGGGTCAAAGTAGAAAATGGAAACATATAAACGGGGGGGGGGTGGGGGCTCCGAAAAGGGGTTTGGAAAAAGGGGGAAGGGGGTTTTGTAGGGAGGGGGGGACTTCCCGGCGGATGGCGGTTTGATAAGTGAATGGAGACAATGATACTTGGGACCGGACGTTGGAGGGGAGCAGGGGAATATTTAGTGAAGGGGTTCAGGAAAAACCGGTTTTTTTTTTAATATATTGAGTCCTGGGAAATGAAAAATCCTGACTTTTAAAGGAGGGGGTTTGGGGTATTGGGGTTTGGGGGATATTTTTTATCTTTTCATGTTCAAAATGTTGTATTCTACACCTCTTAAAAAACAGTATAATTTTATGTGGTGAGTGTTAAAAATGAAAATTTTTTTTTGGGGGTTTTTTTTTTTTTTCCCCTCCGTGGAGCGGCCCCCTTTTGAAAAAAAAAAAATGAAATAAAAAATAAATCAAAATAAAGTCAACTAAGTGTTTAGAAATGTTTTCCATCAGTAATGGGGTCAAAATAAAGTCAACTGAATTTTGAAAACGTTTCCCTCAGAAAATCAAATAGACTGTTTTTATAACACAAACCCAAAAAAAATTTAAAAAGATGGACAAGAGCATCAAAGTGACTGTCAAAATATGTTTACTGTGAGACTCAAAATTAATTTGTTGAAAAAAACTAAAATGCAACAATCAATTTCCCCTGACATTCAATGGTCCGCTTTGGGAAAATAACCAGTCCAAATCAGAAAAGGTCCCAAGGGGGCTGAAACACTTTATGTTCATTCTCCTAAAGTTTGGGGAAAAGGGAGTGGGGGTCAGTAGTAAGACAAATACATTTCATAATTTTTCCCAGCCCTTCGCCGGGGTTTTTTCACAGGGGGTGCTGAGCCCTGGCAGGAAACATTTTTTTTATTATTAACACATGTGTTTCACCAAGGAGGGTCCCCCAAAAAAAAACTTTTATTATATCCTGTCTTTTGGGGGGCTTTTCCCACAGTTTTTAAACGCAACTTCACCCTCCTTTAAGTGCAGGCACTTTTCCCCTCTCCCGGACTCAAATCCGGGCCCGCCGGTTTCCCCGAATTTTACATACCCTACCAAATTCATCCACCAATCTCTGCAACTTCTCTTCAGAATCACCCAAGAGCACAGTGTCATCAGCAAAGAGCAACTGTGGAAACTCCCACTTTATGTGTGATTCTTTATCTTTTAACTCCACGCCTCTTGCCAAGACCCTCGCATTTACTTCTCTTACAACCCCATCTATAAATATATTAAACAACCACGGTGACATCACACATCCTTGTCTAGGGCCTACTTTTACTGGAAAATAATCTCCCTCTTTCCTACATACTCTAACTTGAGCCTCACTATCCTCGTAAAAACTCTTCACTGCTTTCAGTAACCTACCTCCTACACCATACACCTGCAACATCTGCCACATTACCCCCCTATCCACCCTGTCATACGCCTTTTCCAAATCCAAAAATGCCACAAAAACCTCTTTAGCCTTACCTAAATACTGTTCACTTATATATTTCACTGTAAACACCTGGTCCACACACCCCCTACCTTTCCTAAAGCCTCCTTGTTCATCTGCTATCCTATTCTCCATCTTACTCTTAATTCTTTCAATAATAACTCTACCATACACTTTACCAGGTATACTCAACAGACTTATCCCCCTATAATTTTTGCACTCTCTTTTGTCCCCTTTGCCTTTATACAAAGGAACTATGCATGCTCTCTGCCAATCCCTAGGTACCTTACCCTCTTCCATACATTTATTAAATAATAGCACCAACCACTCCTAAACTATATCCCCACCTGCTTTTAACATTTCTATCTTTATCTCATCAATCCCGGCTGCCTTACCCCCTTTCATTTTACCTACTGCCTCACGAACTTCCCCCACACTCACAACTGGCTCTTCCTCACTCCTACAAGATGTTATTCCTCCTTGCCCTATACACGAAATTACAGCTTCCCTATCTTCATCAACATTTAACAATTCCTCAAAATATTCCCTCCATCTTCCCAATACCTCTAACTCTCCATTTAATAACTCTCCTCTCCTATTTTTAACTGACAAATCCATTTGTTCTCTAGGCTTCCTTAACTTGTTAATCTCACTCCAAAACTTTTTCTTATTTTCAACAAAATTTGTTGATAACATCTCACCCACTCTCTCATTTGCTCTCTTTTTACATTGCTTCACCACTCTCTTAACCTCTCTCTTTTTCTCCATATACACTTCCCTCCTTGCATCACTTCTACTTTGTAAAAACTTCTTATATGCTAACTTTTTCTCCCTTACTGCTCTCTTTACATCATCATTCCACCAATCGCTCCTCTTCCCTCCCGCACCCACTTTCCTGTAACCACAAACTTCTGCTGAACACTCTAACACTACATTTTTAAACCTACCCCATACCTCTTCGACCCCATTGCCTATGCTCTCATTAGCCCATCTATCCTCCAATAGCTGTTTTTATCTTACCCTAACTGCCTCCTCTTTTAGTTTATAAACCTTCACCTCTCTCTTCCCTGATACTTCTATTCTCCTTGTACCCCATCTATCTTTTACTCTCAGTGTAGCTACAACTAGAAAGTGATCTGATATATCTGTGGCCCCTCTATAAACATGTACATCCTGAAGTCTACTCAACAGTCTTTTATCTACCAATACATAATCCAACAAACTACTGTCATTTCGCCCTACATCATATCTTGTATACTTATTTATCCTCTTTTTCTTAAAATATGTATTACCTATAACTAAACCCCTTTCTATACAAAGTTCAATCAAAGGGCTCCCATTATCATTTACACCTGGCACCCCAAACTTACCTACCACACCCTCTCTAAAAGTTTCTCCTACTTTAGCATTCAGGTCCCCTACCACAATTACTCTCTCACTTGGTTCAAAGGCTCCTATACATTCACTTAACATCTCCCAAAATCTCTCTCTCTCCTCTGCATTCCTCTCTTCTCCAGGTGCATACACGCTTATTATGACCCACTTCTCGCATCCAACCTTTACTTTAATCCACATAATTCTTGCATTTACACATTCATATTCTCTTTTCTCTTTCCATAACTGATCATTTAATATTACTGCTACCCCTTCCTTTGCTCTAACTCTCTCAGATACTCCAGATTTAATCCCATTTATTTCCCCCCACTGAAACTCCCCTACCCCCTTCAGCTTTGTTTCGCTTAGGGCCAGGACATCCAACTTCTTTTCATTCATAACATCAGCAATCATCTGTTTCTTGTCATCCGCACTACATCCACGCTTACATAACTTACATAACTGTTCGAGTTTTGAGCTGTTCGCATTCCGAGGTACCAATGTATATGCATTCTCTAATAAATAAGCCCAAATTTACCACTCTGAGCTTCTCTGAGCTGAGCTGAGCTGATGGTATAGAGCTACAGCTTGGACCCTAGCTTCAAAGCTTTAGAACTATGGGACAGGCCCTCAAAGGGTCAATAATCTCTGAGGCAGTACCAATAATCTAGCAGTACCAATAATCTAGTAGTTCCAATAATCTAGTAGTGCCAATAATCTAGCAGTCCCCATAATCTAGCAGTCCCAATAATCTAGCAGTCCCCATAATCTAGCAGTCCCAATAATCTAGCAGTCCCCATAATCTAGCAGTCCCAATAATCTAGCAGTGCCAATAATCTAGCAGTACCAATAATCTAGCAGTCTCCATAATCTAGCGGTCCCAATAATCTAGCGGTCCCAATAATCTAGCGGTCCCAATAATCTAGCGGTCCCAATAACCTAGCAGTCCCAATAACCTAGCAGTCCCAATAACCTAGCAGTCCCAATAACCTAGCAGTCCCAATAACCTAGCAGTCCCAATAACCTAGCAGTCCCAATAATCTAGCAGCCCCAATAACCTAGCAGTCCCAATAACCTAGCAGTCCCAATAACCTAGCAGTCCCAATAACCTAGCAGTCCCAATAACCTAGCAGTCCCAATAATCTAGCAGCCCCAATAACCTAGCAGTCCCAATAACCTAGCAGTCCCAATAACCTAGCAGTACCAATAACCTTGCAGTACCAATAACCTAGCAGTCCCAATAACCTAGCAGTCCCAATAATCTAGCAGTCCCAATAATCTAGCAGTGCCAATAATCTAGCAGTGCCAATAATCTAGCAGTGCCAATAATCTAGCAGTGCCAATAATCTAGCAGTACCAATAACCTAGCAGTCCCAATAACCTAGCAGTCCCAATAACCTAGCAGTCCCAACAATCTAGCAGTGCCAATAATCTGGCAGTACCAATAATCTAGCAGTCCCCATAATCTAGCGGTCCCAATAATCTAGCGGTCCCAATAATCTAGCGGTCCCAATAATCTAGCGGTCCCAATAATCTAGTGGTCCCAATAATCTAGCAGTCCCAATAACATAGCAGTCCCAATAATCTAGCAGTGCCAATAATCTAGCAGTGCCAATAATCTAGCAGTGCCAATAATCTAGCAGTGCCAATAATCTAGCAGTGCCAATAATCTAGCAGTGCCAATAATCTAGCAGTGCCAATAACCTAGCAGTCCCAATAATCTAGCAGTCCCAATAATCTAGCAGTCCCAATAATCTAGCAGTCCCAATAATCTAGCAGTGCCAATAATCAAACAGTGCCAATAATCTAGCAGTGCCAGCACTCACCTTAAAGTCAATAATCTCCGAGGGAGTGCCAATAGGTTTGTTCGTTTCCTTCTCTAGCGAGTGACGCAGGTCCAGGTTCTGTTCTTGTTGCTTCTGCACCAGTTCTCGGAACTTCTTAATAGTGGCATCCTGGTCAACAATCACTTCATTGGCCGCCTCTCGTTCTCGAAGAATCTGTAGTGTTTAAACAAACACATAAAATTGTTATTAATGCTGAAACAGTCAGCTCGTTCCCAGAATTTAGTAATTTATATAAGATTTATCCACAAAGTGAGAGTCAGTAGACTGTAAGATTCATCTATCAACAGTGTTAGTAGACTGTAAGATTGATCTATCAACAAGGTGTTAGTACACTGTAAGACTGATCTGATAGTGAGCCAGACTAAACTTGCCTCTCTGATCTTGCTGTTAGCCATATCGAGCTCTTCCCTAAGCTCAAGCTCTAGCTCCCGGGCATTCTCCTGGAGCTGGTCGTTCATGTCGTTGATGGCCTCCAGGTCGCTGACGGTCTCAAGCAACTCTGCAACTTTCTCCTCCAGATTGAGGTTGCGGTCTGTCAATGTTTCCACCATCTCTTCTGCTCCCAGGGCTGCATCAACCTGTAGGTTGATGACAGTTGATGTTAACCTGTATGTTGATGATTATTAAAGTTAACCTATATGTTGATCACTGTATTCAAGTTAACCTGGTTGTTGATGACTATTAAAGTTCAACTCTATGTTGATGATGGCTTAAGTTAACCTGAACATTGATGACATTTAACTCTTTCACTGTCTGGACGCCTGAAATGAAAAGTCATCTTAACCCTTCAACTGTCCAAACGTAGAAAAACTTATACAGTGGACCCTCGACCAGCGATGGCATCGATTAACGATAAATCTGACTAGCGATACATTTTATCGCAAAAATTTTGCCTCGATTAGCGCTAAAAAACTCGACCAACACTATTCATTCCGTCTGAGACGCGTCCACTTCTGGCCAGTGTTTACAAGCCAGCCAGCCACCGCGGTCGCTTCCAAGCATACAATCGGAACATTTCATATTATCACAGCCTTTTTAGTGATTGCACCTGCAAAATAAGTCACCATGGGCCTTCTTGGGGCTTCTAGTGCCAACCCTACAGCAAAAAGGGTGAGAATTACTATGGATATGAAGAAAGAGATCATTGCTAAGTATGAAAGTGGAGTGCATGTCTCCGAGCTGGCCAGGCTGTACACAAAACCCCAATCAACCATCGCTACTTTTGAGGCCAAGAAAACGGCAATCAAGGAAGCTGTTCTTGCCAAAGGTGCAACTATGTTTTCGAAACTGAGATCACAAGTGATAGAAGATGTTGAGAGACTGTTATTGGTATGGATAAACGAAAAACAGATAGCAGGAGATAGCATCTCTCAAGCGATCATATGTGAAAAGGCTAGGAAGTTGCATGACGATTTAATTAGAAAAATGCCAGCAACTAGTGGTGATGTGAGTGAATTTAAGGCCAGCAAAGGTTGGTTTGAGAGATTTAAGAATCATAGTGGCATACATAGTGTGATAAGGCATGGTGAGGCTGCCAGTTTGGACCAAAAAGCAGCTGAAAAATATGTGCAGGAATTCAAGGAGTACATAGACAGTGAAGGACTGAAACCTGAACAAATGTTTAATGGTGACACTGACAATGTTGTGAAACACTTTAGGAATGTCATAAAGGAACGGGAGGTACAGGCCTCTATGGGCAGATATGTTGTGCAACAGAGGTCCAGTGACTCTCAAGCTGGTCCTAGTGGCATTAAAAGAAGAAGGGAAGTAACCCCAAAAAAGGACTTGCCACCTCAAGTCCTAATGGAAGGGGATTCCCCTTCTAAACACTAAGACCATCAACACACTCCCCTCTTCCCATCCCATCAATCATCACCAGATCTTCAATAAAGGTAAGTGTCATGTAACTGTGCATGTCTTCTTCAGTTTGTGTGTATTAAAATTAATATTTCATGTGTTAAAATTTTTTTTTTCAATGCTTTTGGGCGTCTTGCACGGATTAATTTGATTTCCATTATTTCTTATGGGGAAAATTAACTTGACTAACGATTATTTTGACTAACGATGAGCTCTCAGGAACGGATTAATAGCGTTAGTCGAGGGTCCACTGTATCTACTTTTTTTGTTATATTTGAAAATATGTAAAAAAACGTAGATCTACTTTTGGAGCACTACACGTGTGAATGCAAATTTGTTTGGACAGTTTAAGGGTTAATGTGCAAAAATTTTCAAAAATTATTTTCTTTTGAAATGGTAGGGAACATTTTAACGAAAGTAACGACACCATGAGAATGAAATCTGCCTTCCATTCAACTACTCTAGGTGTTAGTCATGTCCTCCAGCTTCACCTATATTACACTTGACTTCCATTTTGAATGTAACGACACCATGAGAATGAAATCTGCCTTCCATTCAACTACTCTAGGTGTTAGTCATGTCCTCCAGCTTCACCTATATTACACTTGACTTCCATTTTGAATGTAACGACACCAAGAGAATGAAATCTGCCTTCCATTCAACTACTCTAGGCATTAGTCAT
Source organism: Cherax quadricarinatus (assembly GCF_038502225.1). Classification (NCBI taxonomy): domain Eukaryota; kingdom Metazoa; phylum Arthropoda; class Malacostraca; order Decapoda; family Parastacidae; genus Cherax; species Cherax quadricarinatus. The sequence continues at coordinate 5,776,552 of NC_091389.1, read as the reverse complement.
GTCCTCCAGCTTCACCTGTATTACACTTGACTTCCATTTTGAATTCTTATTCACACAAAACACTAGAAGATATACAGTGGACCCCCAGTTTACGATATTATTTCATTCCAGAAGTATGTTCAGGTGCCAGTACTGACCGAATTTGTTCCCATAAGGAATATTGTGAAGTAGATTAATCCATTTCAGACCCCCAAACATACACATACAAACACACTTACATAAATACACTTAAACAATTGGTTGCATTCGGAGCTGATCGTAAACTGGGGGTCCACTGTACTCTATTTCTCGAATAATCAAATATAACTAGGAAAGATTGTTCATGGTTTAGAGCATCCCAATAACTGAATTAGGCCTATTAAAAAACATAAAACAGGTTAGGTCAGGTATGCTTCGTCAGGAAACAGGATAAGTGATTCCTTATGCAGGTCTTAGTCAGATGATGAGCTGCCGTTGGAGATTCTGGTCATCTGACCAAGGCCTTCCACTGGCTTACCGGTCCACCCCTTAATAAATATATGGTCATGGTAATAACCAACCTCTGCAGTTGCAGAGGTTGGTGGATGAGTTTGGTAGGGTATGTAAAAGAAGAAAATTAAAAGTGAATATAGGAAAGAGTAAGGTGATGAGGAAAACAAAAAAAAATAGGTGATGAAAGATTGGATATCAGATTGGAGGGAGAGAGTATGGAGGAGGTGAATGTATTCAGATATTTAGGAGTGGACGTGTCAGCGGATGGGTCTATGAAAGATGAAGTGAATCATAGAATTGATGAGGGAAAAAAGGGACTGGTGCACTGAGGAGTGTGTGGAGACAAAGAACTTTGTCCATGGAAGCAAAGAGGGGAATGTATGAGAGTATACTTATAGCAACGCACTTATATGGGTGTGAATCATGGGTGGTGAATGTTGCAACAAGGAGAAGGCTGGAGGCAGTGGAGATGTCATGTCTGAGGGCAATGTGTGGTGTGAATATAATGCCGAGACTTCGTAGTATGGGAATTAGGAGGAGGTACGAGATTACCAAAACTATTATCACGAGGGCTGAGGAGGAGTTGTTGAAGTGGTTTGGACATGTAGAGAGGATGGAACAAAATAGAATAATTTTGACTGTATAAATCTGTAGTGGAGGGAAGGCGGGGTAGGGGTCAGCCTTGGATAGGTTGGAGGGAGGGGGTAAAGAATGTTTTGTGTGCAAGGGGCTTAGACTTCCAGCAAGCATGCATGAGCATGTTTGATAGGAGTGAATGGAACATAGAACATAAGAACATAAGAAAGGAGGAACACTGCAGCAGGCCTGCTGGCCCATACTAGGTAGGTCCTTCATAAATCCATCCCACTAATAGAATATTTACCCTCATAAGAACATAAGAAAGAAGGAACACCACAACAAGCCCACGAGTCTACACGAGGCAGCTCCAACTCTCCTACCGGCCCAAGCCAATGCCTAGACCTAGTGAGGTCAGACACGTCACTTAACCCAGGGTTTTTGACATACTAGTACGCCTAAATTCTAGTGCCCTCAAATCTAGTGGGAGAAAGCTGGTAGGCCTACATATGAAAGAATGGGTCTATGTGGTCAGTGTGCACAGTATAAAAAAAATCCTGCAGCACACAGTGCATAATGAGAAAAAAAAAATTTCATCGTTTTTTTGGAATAAAACAGCGACTTTGCACTGTATTTTCGTATGGTATTTATTGTTGTATTCTAGTTTTCCTGGTCTCATTTTATAAAATGGAAGACATATTACAGAAATTGAGATGATTTTGACTGGTTTTACAATGAAAAGTACCTTGAAATTGAGCTCCAAGTAGTAGAAATGTTCGATTTTTTCCAAAGTTCAAAAGTAAACAAATCGTGCCAATGATCCAATACACGTCAACTGGTGAGTCTAATATTCTTTCACAAGTGCGCTGATAATATTTAAACCATTTTTTACACTAATGCAGTAGTCTGCATAACAGTAAATCTTCTATTTTTTGTGAGAATAAAAATTCTAAGTGGAAAGCAAAAGAATATAAGAAGGGCCTTGAGACGTGACTAATGAACAAAGGAAATGTCATTTTAGTGCCAGGAATGTCTTTCTTGTTTATTCTGGATCCTATTCAGAAATTGGCATCTTTTGAAATTTGTGTGAAATTGGCCAAATTGCTTAATTCTGACCACTGTACTGGATAGTTGAAATTGGTAAATGGGTGGTTTCTTGTACTCATTCGATAGAAAAAATAGAGTTCTAGCGAAATATTCATGTTTTTTTGTCGACTAGTGCAGTGGAATTGGACGAAAATGGGGCTCAAAGTGGGCAAAATCACCGATGCGTAAACATCGCCGAGACCGCTAACTTCGCGAGAGCATAATTCCGTAAGTTTTCCATCAAATTTCATAATTTTGGTGTCATTATGATCGGGAAAAGATTCTCTATCTTTTCATACAAATTTTTTTTTTTTAATTTGGCTGACCCTGAGAACGAGTCTCGGAGAGGGCCTGTCGACCCTCCAAGGGTTAAGGGAGGAGCACTGCATCTGACCTAGCAGCACAAGCTAGTCAGATCCAACTCACACCCACCCACACCCACTCATAAGAACATAAGAACGAAGGAACACTGCAGAAGGCCTACTGGCCCATGCGAGGCAGGTCCAAGTCTCCTACCGGCTTAAGCCAATGCACCCAACCTAGTCAGGTCAGGTCACATTGACTTAAGGGAGGAACACGGCAACCGACCTGGTAGCACAAGCTATCAGATCCAACTCACACCCACCCACACCCACTCATGTATTTATCCAACCTATTTTTAAAACTACACAACGTTTTAGTGTCTATGACGGTACTCGGGAGTTTGTTCCACTCATCCACAACTCTATTACCAAACCAGTACTTTCCTATATCCTTCCTGAATCTGAATTTTTCCAATTTAAAGCCATTGCTGAGAGTTCTGCCAATGGTTTTTAAGACTTGACGTGCTGTTGGAGTGTGAGTAAAGTAACGTTTATAAAGGGATTCAGGGAAACCGGCAGGCCGGACTTGAGTCCTGGAGATGGGAAGTACAGTACCAGCACTGAAGGAGGGGTGTTAATGTTGCAGTTTTATAACTGTAGTGTAAAGCACCCTTCTAGCAAGACAGTGATTGAGTGAATGATGGTGAAAGTTTTTCATTTTCAGGCCACCCTGCCTTGGTGGGAGATGACCGATGGGGGTTGTATGGGGTCTTACCCATCTTGTGGAACGGTGGCATAAATCTAATATTTCCGCTACACTGGGCTTAATTTCAAGCTACTTTCACTGTTAAACCAATAAAAATTATCTCTTACTCAGTAATATGCCTTCCATTCTATCAAAGGATATCAAGAAACAGTCAATAAAACCATAAAACAATCCTAGAAAACCCCTCAAGTTGCTATTTTAAACCAAACTCATGGCCATAGTTTTGAGTTTCCCATCATGCACCACGTGGGGCAGGATTTTTTTTACACAGTTCAAACTGATCACACAAAGGACCACACAAGGACCATCAGCTCAATAACGTAACGTTTCGAAATAAAGATACCTAACTGTTGCATATGTGTCTTACCTAACAACCTGTCGGTATTTTATACCATTTTAATGTTCACTCTGTCAGACACTGCAACACAAGGGTATCTTGGTACAGACCTGAAATCAACTTCGACAACCTCTACTAGTGAGAACGGCTGGATTTGAGAGGGACCTGACCTCCCAACATCTACGTTCTTACCTCTACTAGTGACCTACGTCTCTCCTCCTGCCGCTATATAAGGCTCCATCCTATCACTTCAATACAATGATGACATGGTTGAACATTGATGATATGGTTGAACATTGATGACATGGTTGAACAATGATGACATGGTTGAACAATGATGACATGGTTGAACAATGATGACATGGTTGAACATTGATGACATGGTTGAACATTGATGACATGGTTGAACATTGATGATATGGTTGAACATTGATGATATGGTTGAACATTGATGACATGGTTGAACATTGATGACATGGTTGAACATTGATGACATGGTTGAACAATGATGACATGGTAGAACATTGATGACATGGTTGAACATTGATGACATGGTTGAACATTGATGACATGGTTGAACAATGATGACATGGTAGAACATTGATGACATGGTTGAACATTGATGACATGGTTGAACATTGATGACATGGTTGAACAATGATGACATGGTTGAACATTGACGACATGGTTGAACAATGATGACATGGTTGAACATTGATGACATGGTTGAACATTGATGACATGGTTGAACATTGATGACATGGTTGAACATTGATGACATGGTTGAATGATGACATGGGTGAACAATGATGACATGGTTGAACATTGATGACATGGTTGAACAATGATGACATGGTTGAACATTGATGACATGGTTGAACATTGATGACATGGTTGAACATTGATGACATGGTTGAACATTGATGACATGGTTGAACATTGATGACATGGTTGAACAATGATGACATGGTTGAACATTGATGACATGGTTGAACATTGATGACATGGTTGAACATTGATGACATGGTTGAACATTGATGACATGGTTGAATGATGACATGGTTGAACATTGATGACATGATTGAATGATGACATGGTTGAACATTGATGACATGGTTGAATGATGACATGGTTGAACATTGATGACATGGGTGAACAATGATGACATGGTTGAACATTGATGACATGGTTGAACACTGATGACATGGTTGAACATTGATGACATGGTTGAACATTGATGACATGGTTGAACATTGATGACATGGTTGAACACTGATGACATGGTTGAACATTGATGACATGGTTGAACATTGATGACATGGTTGAACATTGATGACATGGTTGAACATTGATGACATGGTTGAACATTGATGACATGGTTGAACATTGATGACATGGTTGAACATTGATGACATGGTTGAACATTGATGACATGGTTGAACATTGATGACATGGTTGAACATTGATGACATGGTTGAACATACACAGTCAAGTTACTATAACTATGACAGCAATAGTCACCAGCTACATCAACAGCAGTAGTACTGACCTGTTCCTGTAGGTCAGCGATGGTGTGCTCCAGGTCACTGACCTGAGAGACCAGTCTCTCCCTGACCCGGGACAGGTCACTCACTTCAGTCTTCTTGGTCTCCAAGTCCTTCTGAAGTTTCTGAAGTTCATGCTTGTCGTGTGCTGACAAGTCCCTCATTCTGTGAGGTGTACAGTGTGTACGTCAGTGGGTGTACAGTGTGTACATCAGTGGGTGTACAGTGTGTACATCAGTGGGTGTACAGTGTGTACATCAGTGGGTGTACAGTGTGTACATCAGTGGGTGTACTGTATATCAGTGGGTGTACTGTGTGTACATCAGTGGGTGTACAGTGTGTACATCAGTGGGTGTAGTGTGTACATCAGTGGGTGTACAGTGTGTACATCAGTGGGTGTACAGTGTGTACATCAGTGGGTGTACAGTGTGTACATCAGTGGGTGTACAGTGTGTACATCAGTGGGTGTACAGTGTGTACATCAGTGGGTGTACAGTGTGTACATCAGTGGGTGTACAGTGTGTACATCAGTGGGTGTACAGTGTGTACATCAGTGGGTGTACAGTGTGTACATCAGTGGGTGTACAGTGTGTACATCAGTGGGTGTACAGTGTGTACATCAGTGGGTGTACAGTGTGTACATCAGTGGGTGTACAGTGTGTACATCAGTGGGTGTACAGTGTGTACATCAGTGGGTGTACAGTGTGTACATCAGTGGGTGTACTGTGTGTACATCAGTGGGTGTACAGTGTGTACATCAGTGGGTGTACAGTGTGTACATCAGTGGGTGTACAGTGTGTACATCAGTGGGTGTACAGTGTGTACATCAGTGGGTGTACAGTGTGTACATCAGTGGGTGTACAGTGTGTACATCAGTGGGTGTACAGTGTGTACATCAGTGGGTGTACTGTGTACATCAGTGGGTGTACAGTGTGTACATCAGTGGGTGTACTGTGTACATCAGTGGGTGTACAGTGTGTACATGAGTGGGTGTACTGTGTACACATGAGTGGGTGAACAGTGTGTACATCAGTGGGTGTACTGTGTGTACATCAGCGGGTGTAGTGTGTACATCAGTGGGTGTACAGTGTGTGCATCAGTGGGTGTACAGTGTGTACATCAGTGCGTGTACTGTGTGTACATCAGTTGGTGTACAGTGTGTACATCAGTGGGTGTACAGTGTGTGCATCAGTGGGTGTACAGTGTGTACATCAGTGGGTGTACAGTGTCTACAGTGGGTGTACTGTGTGTGCATCAGTGGATGTACTGTGTACATCAGTACTGTGTACATCAGTGGGTGTACAGTGTGTGCATGTGGGTGTACAGTGTGTACATCAGTGCGTGTACTGTGTGTACATCAGTTGGTGTACAGTGTGTGCATCAGTGGGTGTACAGTGTGTACATCAGTTGGTGTACAGTGTGTGCATCAGTGGGTGTACAGTGTGTACATCAGTGTGTGTACTGTGTACATCAGTGGGTGAACAGTGTGTGCATCAGTGGGTGTACTGTGTGTACATCAGTGGGTGTACAGTGTGTACATCAGTGGGTGTACATTGTGTGCATCAGTGGGTGTACAGTGTGTACATCAGTGCGTGTACTGTGTACATCAGTGAGTGTACAGTGTGTACATCAGTGGGTGTACAGTGTGTACATCAGTGGGTGTACTGTGTGTACATCAGTGGGTGTACTGTGTACATCAGTGGGTGTACTGTGTGTACATCAGTGGGTGCACAGTGTGTACATCAGTGGGTGTACAGTGTGTACATCAATGGGTGTACTGTGTACATCAGTGGGTGTACTGTGTACATCAGTGGGTGTACTGTGCACATCAGTGGGTGTACTGTGTACATCAGTGGGTGTACAGTGTGTACATCAGTGGGTGTATCAGTGGGTGTACTGGTGGGTGTACAGTGTACACCAGGGTGTACAGTGTGTACATCAGTGGGTGTACACGTGTGGGTGTGCATCAGTGGGTGTACAGTGTGTACATCAGTGGGTGTACAGTGTGTACATCAGTGGGTGTACTGTGTGTACATCAGTGGGTGCACTGTGTACATCAGTGGGTGTGTACATCAGTGGGTGTAGTGTGTGCATCAGTGGGTGTACAGTGTGTACATCAGTGGGTGTACAGTGTACATCAGTGGGTGTACAGTGTACATCAGTGGGTGTACAGTGTGTGCATCAGTGGGTGTACAGTGTGTACATCAGTGGGTGTACAGTGTGTGCATCAGTGGGTGTACAGTGTGTACATCAGTGGGTGTACAGTGTGTACATCAGTGGGTGTACTGTGTACATCAGTGGGTGTACAGTGTACATCAGTGAGTGTATCAGTGGGTGTAGTGTGTACATCAGTGGGTGTACAGTGTGTACATCAGTGGTACTGTGTACATCACTGTGTGTGTGTATATCAGTGGGTGTACAGTGTGTACATCAGTGGGTGTACAGTGTGTACATCAGTGGGTGTACTGTGTACATCAGTGGGTGTACTATGTACATCAGTGAGTGTGCAGTGTACATCAGTGGGTGTACTGTGTGTACATCAGTGAGTACTGTGTATATCAGTGGGAGTACTGTGTGCATCAGTGGGTGTACAGTGTGTATATCAGTGGGTGTACAGTGTGTACATCAGTGGGTGTACAGTGTGTACATCAGTGGGTGTACTGTGTACATCAGTGGGTGTACAGTGTGTACATCAGTGAGTGTATAGTGTGTACATCAGTGGGTGTACAGTGTGTACATCAGTGGGTGTACAGTGTACATCAGTGGGTGTACAGTGTGTATATCAGTGGGTGTACTGTGTGTACATCAGTGGGTGTGTACATCAGTGAGTGTGTGTACATCAGTGGGTGTACAGTGTGTACATCAGTGGGTGTACAGTGTGTACATCAGTGGGTGTACAGTGTACATCAGTGGGTGTACAGTGTGTGCATCAGTGGGTGTACAGTGTGTACATCAGTGGGTGTAATGCATGTACATCAGTGGGTGTACAGTGTGTACATCAGTGGGTGTACAGTGTGTACATCAGTGGGTGTACAGTGTGTACATCAGTGGGTGTACAGTGTGTACATCAGTGGGTGTACAGTGTGTACATCAGTGGGTGTACAGTGTGTATATCAGTGGGTGTACTTTGTACATCAGTGGGTGTACAGTGTGTACATCAGTGGGTGTACTTTGTACATCAGTGGGTGTACAGTGTGTACATCAGTGGGTGTACAGTGTGTACATCAGTGGGTGTACAGTGTGTACATCAGTGGGTGTACAGTGTGTACATCAGTGGGTGTACAGTGTGTACATCAGTGGGTGTACAGTGTGTACATCAGTGGGTGTACAGTGTGTACATCAGTGGGTGTACAGTGTGTACATCAGTGGGTGTACAGTGTGTACATCAGTGGGTGTACAGTGTGTACATCAGTGGGTGTACAGTGTGTATATCAGTGGGTGTACTGTGTGTACATCAGTGGGTGTACAGTGTGTACATCAGTGGGTGTACAGTGTGTACATCAGTGGGTGTACAGTGTGTACATCAGTGGGTGTACTGTGTGTACATCAGTGGGTGTACTGTGTACATCAGTGGGTGTACTGTGTGTACAGTGTGTACATCAGTGGGTGTACTGTGTGTGTGCATCAGTGGATGTACTGTGTACATCAGTGGGTGTACTGTGTACATCAGTGGGAGTACTGTGTATATCAGTGGGAGTACTGTGTGCATCAGTGGGTGTACAGTGTGTACATCAGTGGGTGTACAGTGTGTACATCAGTGGGTGTACTTTGTACATCAGTGGGTGTACAGTGTGTACATCAGTGGGTGTACAGTGTGTATATCAGTGTGTGTACAGTGTGTATATCAGTGGGTGTACAGTGTGTACATCAGTGGGTGTACAGTGTGTACATCAGTGGGTGTACAGTGGGTGTGTGTGTACATCAGTGGGTGTACAGTGTGTACATCAGTGGGTGTACAGTGTGTACATCAGTGGGTGTACAGTGTGTACATCAGTGGGTGTACATCAGTGGGTGTACAATGTGTACATCAGTGGGTGTACAGTGTACATCAGTGGGTGTACTGTGTACATCAGTGGGTGCACTGTGTACATCAGTGGGTGTACAATATGTACATCAGTTGGTGTACTGTGTGTACATCAGTGGGTGTAGTGTGTGCATCAGTGGGTGTACAGTGTGTACATCAGTGGGTGTACAGCGTGTACATCAGTGGGTGTACAGTGTACATCAGTGGGTGTACAGTGTGCATCAGTGGGTGTACAGTGTGTACATCAGTGGGTGTACAGTGTGTACATCAGTGGGTGTACTGTGTACATCAGTGGGTGAAGTGTGTGCATCAGTGGGTGTACAGTGTGTACATCAGTGGGTGAACAGTGTGTACATCAGTGGGTGTACTGTGTGTACATGAGTGGGAGTACAGTGTGTACATCAGTGGGTGTACAGTGTGTGCATCAGTGGGTGTAGCGTGTACATCAGTATGTGTACTGTGTGTACATCAGTGGGTGTACAGTGTGTACATCAGTGGGTGTACAGTGTGTACATCAGTAGGTGTACTGTGTGCACATCAGTGGGTGTACAGTGTGTACATCAGTGGGTGTACAGTGTGTACATCAGTGGGTGTACTGTGAACATCAGTGGGTGTACAGTGTGTACATCAGTGGGTGTACAGTGTGTACATCAGTGGGTGTACTGTGTGTACATCAGTGGGTGTACAGTGTGTACATCAGTGGGTGTACAGTGTGTACATCAGTGGGTGTACTGTGTACATCAGTGGGTGTACAGTGTGTACATCAGTGGGTGTACAGTGTGTACATCAGTGGGTGTACAGTGTGTACATCAGTGGGTGTACTGTGTGTACATCAGTGGGTGTACAGTGTGTACATCAGTGGGTGTACAGTGTGTACATCAGTGGGTGTACTGTGTGTGCATCAGTGGATGTACTGTGTACATCAGTGGGTGTACTGTGTACATCAGTGGGAGTACTGTGTACATCAGTGGGTGTACAGTGTACATCAGTGGGTGTACAGTGTGTACATCAGTGGGTGTACTGTGTACATCAGTGGGTGTACAGTGTGCATCAGTGGGTGTACTGTGTACATCAGTGGGTGTACTGTGTACATCAGTGGGTGTACAGTGTACATCAGTGGGTGTACTGTGTGTACATCAGTGGGTGTACAGTGTACATCAGTGGGTGTACTGTGTATCAGTGGGTGTAGAGTGCATCAGTGGGTGTACTGTGTGTACATCAGTGGGTGTACAGTGTGTACATCAGTGGGTGTACAGTGTGTACATCAGTGGGTGTACTTTGTACATCAGTGGGTGTACAGTGTACATCAGTGGGTGTACTTTGTACATCAGTGGGTGTACAGTGTGTACATCAGTGGGTGTACAGTGTGTACATCAGTGGGTGTACTGTGTGTACATCAGTGGGTGTACAGTGTGTACATCAGTGGGTGTACTGTGTGTACATCAGTGGGTGTACAGTGTGTACATCAGTGGGTGTACAGTGTGAACATCAGTGGGAGAACAGTGTGTGCATCAGTGGGCGTACAGTGTGTACATCAGTGGGTGTACTGTGTACATCAGTGGGTGTACAGTGTGTACATCAGTGGGTGTACAGTGTGTACATCAGTGGGTGTACAGTGTGTACATCAGTGGGTGTACAGTGTGTACATCAGTGGGTGTACAGTGTGTACATCAGTGGGTGTACAGTGTGTACATCAGTGGGTGTACAGTGTGTACATCAGTGGGTGTACAGTGTGTACATCAGTGGGTGTACAGTGTGTACATCAGTGGGTGTACAGTGTGTACATCAGTGGGTGTACAGTGTGTACATCAGTGGGTGTACAGTGTGTGCAGAGCAGGTATTTAAAGAATGAGTCTTGTGCATTCAATGCAGGAGTACAAAGTACTCACATCAACAATTACTGTGCACTCACTGGTGTAGTGAGTACTATGTACTCACTACATCAACAGTACACAACACTCATCACCATCAATCACCGGGGAACTAATAACCAACGACAACACAGTACAGACGACATCAATCTTCACCACAATCAACCGTAAGTTCTGTGTCAACTATCTACCCCAGGGTTCCCAGAGTGGTTACCGTCTACCCCAGGGTTCCCAGAGTGGTTACCGTCTACCCCAGGGTTCCCAGAGTGGTTACCGTCTACCCCAGGGTTCCCAGAGTGGTTACCGTCTACCCCAGGGTTCCCAGAGTGGTTACCGTCTACCCCAGGGTTCCCAGAGTGGTTACCGTCTACCCCAGAGGTTACCGTCTACCCCAGAGTGGTTACCGTCTACCCCAGGGTTCCCAGAGTGGTTACCGTCTACCCCAGGGTTCCCAGAGTGGTTACCGTCTACCCCAGGGTTCCCAGAGTGGTTACCGTCTACCCCAGGGTTCCCAGAGTGGTTACCGTCTACCCCAGGGTTCCCAGAGTGGTTACCGTCTACCCCAGGGTTCCCAGAGTGGTTACCGTCTACCCCAGGGTTCCCAGAGTGGTTACCGTCTACCCCAGGGTTCCCAGAGTGGTTACCGTTACCCCAGGGTTCCCAGAGTGGTTACCGTCTACCCCAGGGTTCCCAGAGTGGTTACCGTCTACCCCAGGGTTCCCAGAGTGGTTACCGTCTACCCCAGGGTTCCCAGAGTGGTTACCGTCTACCCCAGGGTTCCCAGAGTGGTTACCGTCTACCCCAGGGTTCCCAGAGTGGTTACCGTCTACCCCAGGGTTCCCAGAGTGGTTACCGTCTACCCCAGGGTTCCCAGAGTGGTTACCGTCTACCCCAGGGTTCCCAGAGTGGTTACCGTCTACCCCAGGGTTCCCCAGAGTGGTTAAGGGTTCCCAGAGTGTCTACCCCAGGGATCCCAGAGTGGTTACCGTCTACCCCAGGGTTCCCAGAGTGGTTACCGTCTACCCCAGGGTTCCCAGAGTGGTTACCGTCTACCCCAGGGTTCCCAGAGTGGTTACCGTCTACCGAAGGGTTACCCCCAGAGTGGTTAGAGTGGTTACCGTCTACCCCAGGGTTCCCTATACCGTCTACCCCACCCAGAGGTTACCGTCTACCCCAGGGTTCCCCAGAGTGGTCACTATCCCAGAGTGGTTAGTGGTCACCATCTACCCCATGGTTGCCCAGTGGTCACTATCTACCCAAGGTTTCCCAGAGTGGTTACCATCTACCCCTGGGTTCCCCAGTAGTCACTATCTACCCAAGGGTTCCCCAGAGTATTCACCATCTACCCCAGGATTCCCCAATGGTCACTATCTACCCAAGGGTTCCCCAGAGTGGTTACCGTATACCCCAGGGTTCCCCAGAGTGGTCACTATCTACCCAAGGGGTTCCCAGAGTGGCTACCGTCTACCCCAGGGTTCCCCAGAGTGGTCACTATCTACCCCAGGGTTCCCAGAGTAGTTACGGTCTACCCAAGGGTTCTCCAGAGTGGTCACTATCTACCCAAGGGTTCCCAGAGTGGTTACCGTCTACCCCAGGGTTCCCCAGAGTGGTCACTATCTACCCAAGGGTTCCCAGAGTGGTTACTGTCTACCCCAGGGTTCCCCAGAGTGGTCACTATCTACCCAAGGGTTCCCAGAGTGGTTACCGTCTACCCCAGGGTTCCCCAGAGTGGTCACTATCTACCCAAGGGTTCCCAGAGTGGTTACCATCTACCTCAGGGTTCCCCAGTGGTCACTATCTACCCAAGGGTTCCCAGAGTGGTCACCGTTTACCCCAGGGTTCCCCAGTGGTCACTATCTACCTAAGGGTTCCCAGAGTGGTCACTGTCTACCCCAGGGTTCCCCAGTGGTCACTATCTACCCAAGGGTTCCCAGAGTGGTCACTGTCTACCCCAGGGTTCCCCAGTGGTCACTATCTACCCAAGGGTTCCTAGAGTGGTCACCATCTACCCCATGGTTGCCCAGTGGTCACTATCTACCCAAGGGTTCCCAGAGTGGTTACCATCTACCCCAGGGTTCCCCAGTGGTCACTATCTACCCAAGGGTTCCCAGAGTGGTCACCATCTACCCCATGGTTGCCCAGTGGTCACTATCTACCCAAGGGTTCCCAGAGTGGTTACCATCTACCCCAGGGTTCCCCAGTGGTCACTATCTACCCAAGGGTTCCCAGAGTGGTTACCATCTACCCCAGGGTTCCCCAGTGGTCACTATCTACCCAAGGGTTCCCCAGAGTGGTCACTATCTACCCAAGGGTTCCCCAGAGTGGTCACCATCTACACCAGGGTTCCCCAGTGGTCACTATCTACCCCAGGGTTCCCCAATGGCCACTATCGACCCAAGGGTTCCTCATAGTCGTCACTATCTACCCAAGGGTTCCCCAGAGTGGTCACTATCGACCCCAGGGTTCCCCAGTGGTCACTATCTACCCCAGGGTTCCCAGAGTGGTCACCATCTACCCCATGGTTGCCCAGTGGTCACTATCTACCCAAGGGTTCCAAGAGTGGCTACCATCTACCCCAGGGTTCCCCAGTGGTCACTATCTACCCAAGGGTTCCCAGAGTGGTCACCATCTACCCCATGGTTGCCCAGTGGTCACTATCTACCCAAGGGTTCCCAGAGTGGTTACCATCTACCCCAGGGTTCCCCAGTGGTCACTATCTACCCAAGGGTTCCCAGAGTGGTTACCATCTACCCCAGGGTTCCCCAGTGGTCACTATCTACCCAAGGGTTCCCCAGAGTGGTCACTATCTACCCAAGGGTTCCCCAGAGTGGTCACCATCTACCCCAGGGTTCCCCAGTGGTCACTATCTACCCCAGGGTTCCCCAATGGCCACTATCGACCCAAGGGTTCCTCATAGTCGTCACTATCTACCCAAGGGTTCCCAGAGTGGTTACCATCTACCCCAGGGTTCCCCAGTGGTCACCATCTACCCAAGGGTTCCCCAGAGTGGTCACTATCTACCCAAGGGTTCCCCAGAGTGGTCACCATCTACCCCAGGGTTCCCCAGTGGTCACCATCTACCCAAGGGTTCCCCAGAGTGGTCACTATCTACCCAAGGGTTCCCCAATGGCCACTATCGACCCCAGGGTTCCCCAGTGGTCACTATCTACCCCAGGGTTCCCCAGTGGTCACTATCGACCCCAGGGTTCCCCAGTGGTCACTATCTACCCCAGGGATGGATATTCTCTCTCATCTCTCACTGTCCTGGGATGGACTTCATGAAGCCGATGTTTCACTCTGGGAAGCACTGTTTGGGTTGATGTTTCACTCTGGGAAGCACTGTTTGGGTTGATGTTTCACTCTGGGAAGCACTATTCAGGTTGATGTTTCACTCTGGGAAGCACTGTTCAGGTTGATGTTTCACTCTGGGAAGCACTGTGCAGGTTGATGTTTCACTCTGGGAAGCACTGTTCAGGTTGATGTTTCACTCTGGGAAGCACTGTTCAGGTTGATGTTTCACTCTGGGAAGCACTGTTCAGGTTGATGTTTCACTCTGGGAAGCACTGTTCAGGTTGATGTTTCACTCTGGGAAGCACTGTTCAGGTTGATGTTTCACTCTGGGAAGCACTCTTCAGGTTGATGTTTCACTCTGGGAAGCACTGTTCAGGTTGATGTTTCACTCAGGGAAGCACTGTTCTGGTTGATGTTTCACTCTGGGAAGCACTGTTCAGGTTGATGTTTCACTCTGGGAAGCACTGTTCAGGTTGATGTTTCACTCTGGGAAGCACTGTTCAGGTTGATGTTTCACTCTGGGAAGCACTGTTCAGGTTGATGTTTCACTCTGGGAAGCACTGTTCAGGTTGATGTTTCACTCTGGGAAGCACTGTTCAGGTTGATGTTTCACTCTGGGAAGCACTGTTCAGGTTGATGTTTCACTCTGGGAAGCACTGTTCAGGTTGATGTTTCACTCTGGGAAGCACTGTTCAGGTTGATGTTTCACTCTGGGAAGCACTGTTCAGGTTGATGTTTCACTCTGGGAAGCACTGTTCAGGTTGATGTTTCACTCTGGGAAGCACTGTTCAGGTTGATGTTTCACTCTGGGAAGCACTGTTCAGGTTGATGTTTCACTCTGGGAAGCACTGTTTGGGTTGATGTTTCACTCTGGGAAGCACTGTTCAGGTTGATGTTTCACTCTGGGAAGCACTGTTCAGGTTGATGTTTCACTCTGGGAAGCACTGTTCGGGTTGATGTTTCACTCTGGGAAGCAGTGTTCAGGTTGATGTTTCACTCTGGGAAGCACTGTTCACCTTGATGTTTCACTCTGGGAAGCACTGTTCAGGTTGATGTTTCACTCTGGGAAGCACTGTTCACCTTGATGTTTCACTCTGGGAAGCACTGTTCGGGTTGATGTTTCACTCTGGGAAGCACTGTTCAGGTTGATGTTTCACTCTGGGAAGCACTGTTCAGGTTGATGTTTCACTCTGGGAAGCACTGTTCAGGTTGATGTTTCACTCTGGGAAGCACTGTTCAGGTTGATGTTTCACTCTGGGAAGCACTGTTCAGGTTGATGGCACTGTTCAGGTTGATGTTTCACTCTGGGAAGCACTGTTCAGGTTGATGTTTCACTCTGGGAAGCACTGTTCAGGTTGATGTTTCACTCTGGGAAGCACTGTTTCAGGTTGATGTTTCACTCTGGGAAGCACTGTTTCACTCTGGGGTTGATGTTTCACTCTGGGAAGCACTGTTCAGGTTGATGTTTCACTCTGGGAAGCACTGTTCAGGTTGATGTTTCACTCTGGGAAGCACTGTTCAGGTTGATGTTTCACTCTGGGAAGCACTGTTCAGGTTGATGTTTCACTCTGGGAAGCACTGTTCAGGTTGATGTTTCACTCTGGGAAGCACTGTTCAGGTTGATGTTTCACTCTGGGAAGCACTGTTCAGGTTGATGTTTCACTCTGGGAAGCACTGTTCAGGTTGATGTTTCACTCTGGGAAGCACTGTTCAGGTTGATGTTTCACTCTGGGAAGCACTGTTCAGGTTGATGTTTCACTCTGGGAAGCACTGTGCAGGTTGATGTTTCACTCTGGGAAGCACTGTTCAGGTTGATGTTTCACTCTGGGAAGCACTGTTCAGGTTGATGTTTCACTCTGGGAAGCACTGTTCAGGTTGATGTTTCACTCTGGGAAGCACTGTTCAGGTTGATGTTTCACTCTGGGAAGCACTGTTCAGGTTGATGTTTCACTCTGGGAAGCACTGTTCAGGTTGATGTTTCACTCTGGGAAGCACTGTTCAGGTTGATGTTTCACTCTGGGAAGCACTGTTCAGGTTGATGTTTCACTCTGGGGAGCACTGTTCAGGTTGACGTTTCACTCTGGGAAGCACTGTTCAGGTTGATGTTTCACTCTGGGAAGCACTGTGCAGGTTGACGTTTCACTCTGGGAAGCACTGTTCAGGTTGATGTTTCACTCTGGGAAGCACTGTTCAGGTTGATGTTTCACTCTGGGAAGCACTGTTCAGGTTGATGTTTCACTCTGGGAAGCACTGTTCAGGTTGATGTTTCACTCTGGGAAGCACTGTTCAGGTTGATGTTTCACTCTGGGAAGCACTGTTCAGGTTGATGTTTCACTCTGGGAAGCACTGTTCAGGTTGATGTTTCACTCTGGGAAGCACTGTTCAGGTTGATGTTTCACTCTGGGAAGCACTGTTCAGGTTGATGTTTCACTCTGGGAAGCACTGTTCAGGTTGATGTTTCACTCTGGGAAGCACTGTGCAGGTTGACGTTTCACTCTGGGAAGCACTGTTCAGGTTGATGTTTCACTCTGGGAAGCACTGTTCAGGTTGATGTTTCACTCTGGGAAGCACTGTTCAGGTTGACGTTTCACTCTGGGAAGCACTGTTCAGGTTGATGTTTCACTCTGGGAAGCACTGTGCAGGTTGACGTTTCACTCTGGGAAGCACTGTTCAGGTTGATGTTTCACTCTGGGAAGCACTGTTCAGGTTGATGTTTCACTCTGGGAAGCACTGTTCAGGTTGATGTTTCACTCTGGGAAGCACTGTTCACCTTGATGTTTCACTCTGGGAAGCACTGTTCAGGTTGATGTTTCACTCTGGGAAGCACTGTTCAGGTTGATGTTTCACTCTGGGAAGCACTGTTCAGGTTGATGTTTCACTCTGGGAAGCACTGTTCAGGTTGACGTTTCACTCTTTGTCCCAGTCAATTCTATAATTGTATTAATTAAACTTACTGAACATTCCTTCTCTTGCATTAGCGCTGTAGTTCCATAACCCTGGAGAGGGTTTCGGGGGTCAACGCCCCCATGGCTCGGTCTGAGACCAGGCCTCGTGGTGGATCAGGGTCTGATCAACCAGGCTGTTACTGTTGGATGCACGCAAAGTGATGTATGAACCACAGCCCAGTTGGTCAGGTACTGACTTTTGGTGCCTGTCCAGTGCCTTCTTGAAGACAGCCAGGGGTCTATTGGTAAACCCCCTTATGTATGCTGGAAGGCAGTTGAACAGTCTTGGACCCCTGACACTTACTGTGTTGTCTCTCAGTGTACTCATGGTGCCCTCTCTTTTCATCGGGGGAATGTTACATTTCCTGCCGAGTCTTTTGCTATCATATGGAGTGATTTTCATGTGTAAGTTTGGTACTAATCCCTCCACCATCTTCCAAGTGTATATTATCGTGTGTATCTCTCTTGCCTGCATTCCAGGAAATACAAATCAAGGGACTTTAACCGTTCTCAGTAATTTAGGTGCCTTATCGCAGTTACGTATTTTGTGAAGGTTCTTTGTACACATTCCATGTCAGCAATTTCGCCTGCCTGGAAGGGGTCAGTTAGTGTATAGTATTTCCCAGTATTATATAGCATAGCAGTAGCATCATCCATGTGCTTTAGACACGAGACCCCTCGTAGGCCTGTGGCTTTGTGTGACGTCACGGGATGCACACGAGGAGGCCCATTCCTCTGTCCCGGCCTCACTCGGCGGCAGACCATCCAGGCGTAGACAGGCAAGGCAGCTGGGGCTCCATCCCTCATCTCAGTCTGACAATATATTTACCATCCTACAAGTGTGTCTACTTTCAACCTACGATATCTCCATTTAAGAACCCTTACGATATCCCAACCTAGGGAGAAGAAGCAGTTTGAAGAGAATCATCATGGGTTTGGCGTCCTAGTTTTGAAGGTTCTCATATCCATCCTATCATTTTTCTAGCGGATGTGGTAGATACATTGCTGTAGTCTTCGAAGGTGAGATCCTCTGACATTATCACTCCCAGGTCCTTCACATTACTTTTTTGCTCTATTGTATGGTTAGAATTTGTTGTATACTCTGATAGTTTGAATTTCCTCAAGTTTTCCATATCTGAGTATTTGAAATTTCTCTTCATTGAACTTCATATTGTTTTGAGCGGCCCATTCAAAGATTTTGTTGATGTCCACTTGGAGTCTTGCGGTGTCTTCGATGGAGGACACTGTCATGGCAATTCGGGTGTCATCTGCAAAGGAAGACACGGAGCTATGGCTTACATCTCTGTCTATGTCAGATATGAGGATGAGGAATAGAATGGGAGTACTGTGCCTTGTGGAACAGAGCTTTTCACCGTAGCTACTGTTTTCCATTACTCTGTGTTCTATTTGTTAGGAGTTGTAGATCCATCTACCAACTTCTCCTGTTATTCCTTCATCACACATTTTGTGTGCTATAACACCATGGTCACACTTGCTCAAAGGTTTTGCAAAGTTTGCGTATACTACATCTGTATTTTGCTTATCCTTTATAGCATCCAGGACCTTGTCATAGCGGTCCAGTAGTTGGGACAGACAGGAGCGACCTGCTCTAAGCCCGTGTTGCCCTGGGTTGTGTAACTGATGGGTATCTAGGTGCTTCATGATCTTGCTTCTTAGAACCCTTTTAAAGAATTTTATGATATGGAATGTTAGTGCAATCGGCCTGTAGTTCTTTGCAACTGCTTTACTGCCACCTTTGTAGAGTGGGGATATGTATTTTGTTTTTAGTGTGTGGGATGACCCCTGTGTCCATGCTCCCTCTCCAGGAAATGCTGAAGGCATGCGATAAGGGCTTCTTGCAGTTCTTGATGAACACGGAGTTCCATGAGTCTGGGCCTGGGGCAGAGTGCATGGGCATGTCATTTATTGCATTTTCAAATTATTGTGGTGTTAGGATAATATCAGAGATTTTTGAGATGACCAAATTTTGGGTCTTGTTCATAATAAATTCATTTAGATTGTCAACCCTTAGTCTGGGAAACGGTTCGCTGAACAACAAGTCGTACTGGGACTTAGCATCTCACTCATTTCTTTGCTGTCATCTGTGTGTCCCATCCTGCCTAAGCAGGGGCCCAATACTAGACATTGTTTTTACCTTAGATTTGACATAAGAGAAGAACTATTTTTTTTTATTTCCTTTATGGCTTATTTCCTATAAGATTCCTTCAGCTTAGGTTTAATATTTGGTATTTCACTGACCAGTGCCTCCCTTCATATTTCAAATATACTGGCCCCTCTCAGCAGCTCTGTGATTCTTTGCCTTTGTCTGTATAGGGAGTGTTTCTCTCTTTCTAGTTTAAATCTTCTCTTTCTTTTTCTTAATGGAATGTGCCTTGAGCAGACCTAAAGAACCACAGTTAATTTTATCTAGGCAAAAGTTCGGATCCATGTTGTTTAGGATATCTTCCCAGCTTGTTTCATTTAGGACATGGTTGACTTGTTCCCATTGTATGTTTTTGTTACTGAAGTTGAATTTTGTGAAGACACCCTCATGACTGATCACATTTTGCTGGTCAGGAGCCCTATGAATACATGTACGTACCCCTATTATGTTGTGATCTGAGTGTATTGTCTTTGATATGGTTATATTACATATCAGATCGTCATTGTTGAAGATGAGGTCCAGCATATTTTCTAATCTTGTAGGCTCTAATATTTGCTGGTTTAAGGTAAATTTGGTGCAGAGATTTAAGAATATCTTTGTTTCTACAAGTACATGTACAAGGGTGATGGACTGATTACATCGTCTTCAAGTCTCTTCTGCTTCTATCAACTTTTCTGTACTCGACTGAAGAAGCCTACTGTGTAGGCGAAACATTTCGAAATAAAGATACCTAACTGTTGCATATGTGGCTTACCTAACAAGGTATACATGCCTAGATGACATCAATGACATACTACTATATAGAAAGCCGCTTGTTATCCTGAGCATTTTGGGCAAATTAGGTCAATTTTGTCCCAGGATGCGACTCACACCAGCCAACTAACACCCAAGTACCCATTTTATATTGCTGGACTAATAGCGACAGTAGCTGTCTTATGGAAATACGTCAATAATGTTCTCCAGCCGGACCTCTGTGTGTGAGCTCGGCGCGCTAGCTCATGTGTAAATTTTCATCTGAGCTGCCTCCTGGGGTGGTCTCTGCTAAAATATTATTTGCTACACTCCTCCATTTTCGGTGTCTCAAGCTGAAATCTCCCAGTAGCAAGATGTTTGGGGTAGGAATTGGGAATTTTCCAGACAGTGGTCAATTTTCAAAAGTTGCTCCTGGAATTGCTGGGAAGTTACATTCGGAGGCTTGTATACAACCACAATGACGAGGTTTTGTTTTTCAGTCTTTACTGCCAAGATTTCAACTACATGATTTGAGGTGTTTAGTTCTGAGCAAATGATTGACTCTGTGATGTACAAGCCAACCCCTCCTCCCCTTGTTGCCCGTTTAGTCTGTCGCATCTGAATAGGTTATAACCTGGGATCCATATTTTGTTGTCAAAATGATCCTGTATGTGGGTCTCTGTGAAAGCTGCAAACGTTGCATTTGACTCCGTGAGCAGTCCCTTAGTGTAAGGAATTTTGTTAGTTCGTTGACGGCTTTATACCCTGTATGCTTGCAAAGACAAATGTTGTTATACTGAATTAATACTCATTTGTACTTTATGTACTACAACTACTACTACCACTACTAGCAATGTTAACAATCAAGGTGAGAAAGAGTGACACACTTGACCAGTGTGTCACAAAGACAAACTGCAACTCCTACTAGCAAGGTAAGGAAGGGTGACATACTTGACCAGTGTGTCACGAAGACGGATGTTCTGTTGTTCTAGTTGTTTCACTTGTAACGACGACACACCACCATCACTGGCAGCACCACCGCCGCCACCACCACTCATCTCTGCTTGTAAGATCTCTAAGTCCAGTCTGCAAGACAGTATGACATCAATCATACACTCAAACTCTTCTTATACAGTCACTTCTCTTAATATAGTCACTTCTCTTATTGTAAGTTATACAGTCACTTCTCTTATAAGTTATACAGTCACTTCTCTTATTATACAGTCACCTCTAATAAATGTTCCTCTATACAGGGAATTTTTTGACAGATGTTATTGACAAAGTTCATCCAACACTGAACATCTGGCAGAACATTGAACATCTGGCAGAACATTGAACATCTGGCAGAACATTGAACATCTGGCAGAACATTGAACATCTGGCAGAACATTGAACATCTGGCAGAACATTGAACATCTGGCAGAACATTGAACATCTGGCAGAACACTAAACATCTGGCAGAACATTGAACATCTGGCATTCTGAAAAAATTAAGTTGGCTGTATATAGTGGAACTTCATAAGTGAACTGACTGTATATAGTGGAACTTTATAAGTGAACTGACTGTATATAGTGGAACTTTATATAGAGAAGCTTTATAAGACAATCATTTAATTTTTAAATAAAAATTTTAAGTCAACATTTCAAATGGATGGAGATTTTTGAGTTGTTAGTGGAAATATTTGATAAAGGCTCACGTGAGTTCCTCGACCCTCTCCCTGGCCTGATCGAGCTCGAGCTGCAGGGTCTCGGCCTTCTCCTCGGCCATCTCCTTGTCAAGGGTGAGCATCTCCATGGTCTCTGTCAGCTCCTGGGTGTCCTCCATGTGGCGGTCCCTGGCATCAATGGCCTCCCTCGCCTCGATCTTGGCCTTCTGTACCTCACGCT